>NC_139023.1:19106372-19678872 GCF_964662115.1 Mustela nivalis | reverse complement strand
AATTACATCTTTGTTGCTTTAGTTTGTAATTTCTCCAATAATTAGTATATATGAGTATGTGTTATTTTACGTACTTTTACTTGAACTTCTATGAATTGTCTATTCATATCTTAATATATTTTTGTTTTCTATAAAAATACAATTTTAATCATATTAAATAGGTTTTTTCATTATTCTCTTTCCTACTTTTTAAAAAAAAAAATTTGTGGTTCTTCTTCACAAATTTTTCCATAAAAATTTTGAAGTGTTCATTGACATAATTCTGAGGCCATCTATTCCACTGTCTTTTAATGATACTTTTTAAATCAACTTTCTAAATCCCTCTATAGTGGTTGTCCTAAGCAGGTGTTCCACTTCTTAGGTTAATTGTATTATCATTTTGCTAGGAAGCCAACTTTTCCATAAGATTCTCAAATTCCATGGTATATTGGATATCTGTGCTATTCCAACCAGTCCTCTGGGACAACAAAATCATCCAGCACCTTCTAAAAGTTGACAGGTGTTTTTCTCACTATAAATGGTCTTCAGACACAGAAAGTTGTCTTTGTGAAGTTTATGTCCCTTCTCATAAAATGGTGGGTGACAAGTACTGGGATGGAGCAGTGAAACAAAATCTCAGCCTATTTGTGTCAATTTTTGACAATTCCAGAGAATCCTCCCAGGTCCATAGTTCCATATAGGAAAGGCTTTAGCCTCAGTGGCAACTGCATTATGGTTCAGCTTCTCCTTCTTTCCACTTTCTACTACCATCCTTACTTCCCTGCACTTACTTGCATGTTCTGAGACACTCTTAAATGAACCACCTGTGCACAACTCTCAGTCCCAGAGTCTATTTCTAGGGAAATCAGTCTAAGACATTTGGAGCCTGGAGTGGTCTTAAGAAACAGAATCTAATATGGGATTTCGGAGATAGATCACTTACTATGCATCTTACAGTGAGGATCTCATTTTGATACGTGGAGGAGGAATCTTACCCAGCAAGTGTTAAAACTTTTATCAGTGGAGATGGGATAATAGTTTAAAGAGATGTACCAATATATACAGTTACATTAGCTCCTGATAGGCATGCCAGAGAACGTTATCTATAAGGAAAATTGACTTGAAATGATTGTTGCCAAGCAACACAGATATACTGAAGAGAAATTATCACCAATTCAAGCCAAAATGTCTTGAAGGGCAACAGTCAAGGAAATCTCAATCTCCTGCAGAGAAGGCTAGACTCAGGATTAAGTCTAAATGTAATAGATCTTTTAGAGAATTAAGCATTCTTAGTTCTAGCAGGCCTCTGATGTCAAAATCAGGATCTAACAGAGAAGGGGTGAAACCCTTAGACTTCGGTTGAAGATACCTGGCAAGATCCAAATGAGAACCTTACAGATTCCCCAAGAATAGATTGGCCTGCAGATATAGTTTACTGTCCCTTCAAAAGATAGAATTCACCTGCTCTCCACCTTGCTACTTGACATCTATGAATTAGGGGACCACAAGAAAAGTATTTTTAGGAACCAAATGAGGGTACAGATGAGCTAAAGGTATTATATTAAATTTTCTGTTACTATTCTGGCACCCCCTTCCAATTCCCCTCCTAGAATCCAGAATAATAGCAAATTTCAAATACTTTCAACGCCTTCCTCAGGAAGTACCAGGACTGCTAAGAAGGGTTATGTACTAGTGTTTGAGATAACTGAAGGACCTGACTAATATGTGCCCATAGGAGATGAGGAAGGATATATGGAGCTGAAGCTGCTGCTTCAAAATATAAGGAGGACTCAAGATGGGTAAGGAAGAGTTTATCAATAAGAGAACATCATCCCATGGATTTGATCTTTGTCAAGGACAAATAGTGTTTTCAATATGGATCTTGGGAACTTGGAAAAAAACATTTATCGTACTAAGAAAAGTTGAAATATAAGCATGCTGGTGTTTGATGGATCAAAAAGCTCTGAGATGTGAGCGTACCAGAACAGGTACACTCTAGAAGGCTGGGAAAACCATCAGGTGTCAAAGTTCTGTAAGAGAAAGTAGAGGAGCATCCATTTACCATGATGGTAAGGAGTATATCAGTATCACTGAGCAACTCAGTGGTGACTACTCTCTGGAGGCCATGGCTGATAATAGGAGCTGCTGTTATAAGACTGAATTTCCTGATAGCAAAGGAATGATAAGGCCTTAAATAAAAGAAGCTAGGTGGTAGCACTTATCTATCAGAAGCAAACTGGTTACAAATATTATAAAACAGAAAAATCAGAGGGTAGCCATTAGGGTCTGCCATGCAGAAAGACATGAAATCATTAAAAGGACATGGCAATCCCCCAAGGAAAGACAGATGGATAGCCAACAAGAATACTGTTTACTTTCTATAATGAAAAGACATCAAGGATGAATGGTCAGGAAGCTGAAAACTCCAGTGACAAGTCACTGTTCAGCTATGTTTTTAACCTGAGTTATTTCTCCAATTTGGACCCCTTTGGACTAAACAGGCCCTTTTGAAATACCCTGCAATTCCATGACATATGCACTGAAAAGTTGTTACTTTGTCTTTCCACAAATGAATTTATGGAAATGTACTCAAGTAACCATTTATTAAGGAAAAAGAGAATACCCAGATCTTACAGAAATTATTAGGTGAAGATACTTGTTTTACATTGTTGGCTAGGATACACAATGCCATTTGGATCTCCTATTAGATTCCATGTCACATACAAACATACAAAAGCCTGGTAGTTAGAAGTCATAGACTACTTCACACTTAAACAAGCAGTGCCCCTAATTGTAGCTGCTTTATGGCAAGTGGCATTTTTTTAAAAATTTAATTTAATTTTATTTTTTTCAGTGTTCCAAAATTCATTGTTTATGCACCATACCCAGTGCTCCATGCAATACGTGTCCTCTACAATCCCCGCCACTGGGTTCACCCAACCCCCCATCCCCTCCCCTCCAAAACCCTCAGTTTGTTTCTCAGAGTCCACAGTCTCCCATGGTTTGCCTCCCCATCCAATTTCCCCCAACTCACTTCTCCTCTCCTTCTCCCAATGTCTTCCGTGTTATTCCCTATGCTCCACAAATAAGTGAAACCATATGATAATTGACTCTCTCTGCTTAACTTATTTCACTCAGCATAATCTCTTCCAGTCCTGTCCATGCTGATACAAAAGTTGGGTATTCATCCTTTCTGATGGAGGCATAATACTCTGTTGTGTATATGAACCATATCTTCTTCATCCATTTGTCCATTGAAGGGCACCTTGGTTTTTCCACAGTTTGGCAACTACGGCTATTGCTGCTATGAATGTTGGAGTACAGATAGCCCTTCTTTTCACTACATCTGTATCTTTGGGGTAAATACCCAGGAGTGCAATAGCAGGGTCATAGGGTAGATCTATTTTTAATTCCTTAAGGAATCTCCACACAGTTTTCCAAAGTGGCTGCACCAACCTGCATTCCCCAACAGTGTTGAGGGTTCCCCTTTCTCCACATCCTCTCCAACACTTGTTTACTGTCTTGTTGTTTTTGGCCAGTCTAATTGGTATAAGGTTGTATCTCAATGGGGTTTAGATTTGAATCTCCCTGATGGCTAATGATGATGAACATTTTTTCATGTGTCTGTTAGCCATTTGCATGTCTTCTTTGGAGAAGTATCTGTTCATGTCTTCTGCCCATTTTTTGATGTAATTATCTATTTTGTGTATATTGAGTTTGAGGAGTTCTTTATAGATCTTGGATATCAGCCCTTTGTCTGTTGTGTCATTGCAAATACTAGCTCTCTGTACACATTAAAGAACTGGAAAATCAACAACAAATTAAGTCAGCCCCACACACAAGAAGGAAAATAATTAAGATTAGAGAAGAAATCAATGAGATAGAAACTAGAGATACAGTAGAACACATCAATAAAACTAGAAGATGTTTTTTTTTGAAGAATCAATAAGATAAATAAACCACTGGCCAAACTTATCCAAAAGAAAAGACAGGGGACCCAAATTAATAAAATTTGAGTGAAAAGGGAACAATCACAACTAATACCACAGAAATAGAAACAATCATCAGAAATTATTACCAACAGTTATATGCCAATAAGTTAAGCAACCTAGATGAAAAGGATGCATTCCTGGAAACCTATAAACTTCCAAAACTGAATCAGGAAAAAATTGACAACCTGAATAGACCAATATCTAATAACGAGATTTAAGCAGTGATCCAAAACCTCCCCAAAAAGCAAGAGCCCAGGACCTGATGGATTCCCTGGAGAATTATACCAAACAATAACACCTATATACCAAATAACACCTATTATACCAAAAAATAACACCTATTCTTTTGAAGCTCTTTCACAAAATAGAAACAGAAAGAAAACTTCCAGACTCTTTTTATGAAGCCAGTATTACCCTGATTCCCAAACCAGACAAAGACCCCACCAAAAATGAGAATTTCAGACCAATATCCCTGATGAATATAGGTGCCAAAATTCTCAACAAGATCCTAGCTAATAGGATCCAACAGTACATTAAAAAGATTATCCACCATGACCAGGTGGGATTTATCCATGGGATGCAAGGGTGGTTCAACATTTGCAAATAAATCAATATGATAGAACAAATCAATAAAAGAAGAAAGAAGAACCATATGGTTCTCTCAATTGATGCAGAAAAAGCATTTGACAAGATACAGCATCTATTCCTGATTAAGATGACTCAATGTATAGAGATTCAGGGAACATTCCTCAACTTCATAAAATCTATCTATGAAAAATACACAGCGAATATCATCCTCAAGTGGAGAAAAGCTGACAACCTTCCCTTTGAGATCAAGAACATGACAAAGATGTCCACTCTTACCACTATTGTTCAAGGTAGTACTAGACGTTCTAGCAACAACAATCAGACAACAAAAATAAATAGAAGGTATTCAAATTGGCAAAGATGACGTCAAACTCTCTTTGCAGATGACATGATACTTTATATGGAAAACCCAAAAGACTCCACCCCAAACTACTAGAACTCATACAGCAATTCAGTAATGTGATATGATACAAAATCAATGTACAGAAATCAGTTGCTTTCTTATACACTAACAATGAATATACAGAAAGGAAAATGAGAGAATCGATTCAATTTATTATAGCACCAAGAACCATAAGATACCTGGGAATAAACTTAACGAAAGGGGTAAAGGATCTGTACTCGAGGAACAAAACTCTCCTAAAAGAAATTGAAAAAGACACAAAAAGATGAAAGAGAATTCCATGCTCATGGATTGGAAGAATGAACATTGTTAAAATGTCTATACTGCCTAGAGCAATCTATATTTTCAATACCATCCTGATCAAAATTCCACTGGCATATTTCAAAGAGCTGGAACAAACAATCCTAAAATTTGTATGGAACCAGAAGAGACCCCGAATTGCTAAGGTAATGTTGAAAAAGAAAAACAAAACTGGAGGCATCAAGTTGCTCGATTTCAAGCTTCACTATAAAGCTACGCTCACCAAGACAGCATATGGTACTGGCACAAAAACAGACA
This sequence comes from Mustela nivalis, assembly GCF_964662115.1. NCBI lineage: Eukaryota > Metazoa > Chordata > Mammalia > Carnivora > Mustelidae > Mustela > Mustela nivalis. Next base: position 19,673,352 of record NC_139023.1, on the reverse strand, counting down.
TATAGACCAGTGGAACAGAGTAGAGAGTCCAGATATGGACCTCAAGTTTATGGTCAAATACTGTTCGACAAAGCAGGGAAAAAAATATCCTGCGGAAAAACGACAGTCTCTTCAATAAATGGGCTGGGAAAATTGGACAGCTACATGTAGAAAAATGTAACTCGACCATTCTCTTACACCATACACAAAGATAAACTCAAAATGGATAAAAGACCTCAACGTGAGGCAGGAATCTATCAAAACCCAATGGAGAAAATAGGCAGTAACCTCTGACATCAATCACAGCAACTTCTTTCAAGATATGTCTCTAAAGGCAAAGGAAACAAAAGTGAAAATGAACTTTTGGGACTTCATCAAGATGAAAAGTTGTATCTTTTTAAAGAGTAGTTTAACACAGACTTTGACACATGGTGTGTTGAAACTGATCAGGAATATGCAGTCTTTTACATTCCTTTGAGTAAGAATGAAAAAGAAGAATTCACATTTATATGTGATGGACAACAGAATAAATTTATAGTTTTGGCCTAGGAATATATTGTAAAATATCCAAAGAGGCTTGGACTATAATGGACAATTCAAAGAATCACACTGACCCATGAATCAGATCAGAGTACAAGTATTGGCAAGTACACTGGAAGGCTTGGTAAGACACAGATTTTTGAGAAGGTGGGAAATAAACATTTTCAGCTCAGAGGTACATCATACTAGTGAAGTTTTTATGGGTCTGGTGGTTTGGGGCATGCTTCACATCACCCGCCAATGTATAGAACAAATTATTGAAACTCTTAACTCCTAAGAAGGAAATTTGTAGTTAAAAATCCATACCAGGTTCTGGAACATATTCCAAATTGGATAATACTGTTTGGCCTATTTATTAGATGAACTATAAGGCTACCAGTTTAGAAGGGGGCCCAGAGAATGAAAAATTTTTGCAACAAGGGTAGACTTCAGTGTAAATGGGTCTAACTTCTAGGCTTTGTTACCTTTCATACCTTTGATACTAAACCTGACTGTGGTGGGGAAAAAAATAATACTCCAATAAGAGAATCTCAATTTTATGGGTATGTGCAAATTTATGAAATCAAATACACTGATTGAAAAACTATAATGTTCTAATGTTAAATTTTGTCTAGTAGGTCATACCAGTCATAGAGAAATTTAGAGAAATGCATTTTATTCCAATCATCCTTGATTTCTGAATAATTGTTTTATATATTTAGTTGTTGCATTGTGGTGCAAAAACTTTAAGGTTATTATTCACTTTTCTTTACAAATTGTGCTTTAGATTGTGTGTATGTGTGTGTCACAAAGGTGAATTAACATTTAGTGACAAAGAGAATAAAGTTGACAATATAGAGAAGTTATTTTAGAAAGGCAACTACTTTTAATTCACCACGCTGAATCACTCCATTTTAGGGTGAATAATTATTCTGAAGAAATGTAAATGTTATAGAATTTTTTAAGGTTTCTGTTTTTATCCTCTGCTTATTAATATTTTAATCCTTTGACTTTATTTTCTTCATCTTTTTAACTTCAAGGCTCTGATATAGTTTACTTTTATATCCATGAAATATGCAAAATTATATGTAATTATAAATTTATACTCCCAAATCATTTTAGAAAACTGGGACAAAAATTCCCCAGGAGGAATTTTCAGACAATTAAAGCATTAAAGAATCATAATTTAATATTAGCCAAAAGACGAGAGGTCTAAACATATGCATAATATTCAGAAATGTGCTGATTCATTTTTTCTTAGCTTGTTAAGAGGTTTCATGGCTTATGTTTCTATGTTAAGTAAAATCTTGAAAATAATCATCCACTTCTTTATCTCTCTAGTTCCCTCTTATTTCCATAAGAATAGTTATATGAGAGTCTGACTGTGTTTACTAATTCAAGGTGAAATACAAAGTGATTAAATAATTATTGAAATAAAGGATGGATTATGACATGAATATCATTTGTTTGTAAGTGTTGGAATTAACAAAGTTAATTTTATTTTTATTACAAGAGCATTAGAAATGAGCCTACTTTTTACTATTAGCAAGGCATCCATTACACTTGTAACTAAATCGAATAGTGAGTTAACATTGTGATAGGTTTACTGAATATAGTATTCCCTATGCATAGTATTGAGTTTCTGATTATAAAGTAATGTGAGCTAATTAGGGAAGCAGACATTATAGAAAATATACCAAATATAAAGATTTCTCAGAACCTACAGATCATCTTAATAAATATTTCTGTATATTTTCCCAATATTTGCATTTCTGTGCATGTGTACGTGTATGTCCCTGTGTATATATAGAACTTTGTGTCTTCCTTTTAGGCATTATATTATGAGCATCATATCCTGTCTTTAAACACTGTTTGAAAATATAATTATCTTAGGGGAGTGAAAAAATATCATACCATCCTGATTAATACATGTCATTATCCATTTGCCCAAATCTATGGAGTATACAACACAAAGAGTGAACTCTTATGCAAACTTTGGGTTTTAGTTGATTATGTTGTCTTGATAGAGGTTCATCAATTGTAACAAATGTACCACCCTGGTGAGGATGTTTATAATGGAGAGGCTGAGCATGTATGAAGGCAGGGGTATATGAGAAGTCTCTCTACGTTCTCTTCAATTTTTCTGTGAAACTTAAAATTCTCTAAAAAAATAGACTTAAAATAATAATAAATTATAACAAGTCACATAGTTTATATTTTAATACATAAATTTTTATAATTATATTTATTTTATCTCTATAGATATTTAAATTGTTTCTTGGTATTCTGTTGATATCTTTTATAATCATGTACTTCAAGAAATAATATTTTTCAATGACAAATTTATAAAAGTGGAATAAATGAACCCAAAATGATTTAGGTATATAGATAATTTTGATCACATCACAGAAACATGCTGTAAACACGCAACATGATTTAGAAAATAATATGATTAGCTATCTCTTAAAAAAAGAAGGTTCATGGGGTGCCTGGGTAGCTCAGTGGGTTAAGTCTCTACCTTCGGCTCAGGTCATGATTTCAGTGTCCTGGGATGAAGCCCACATTGGGCTCTCACAGGAAACCTGCTTCTCCCTCTCTCTCTGCCTGCTTCTCTGCCTACTTGTGATATTTCTCTCTGTGTGTCAAATAAATAAATAAAATCTTTTTTAAAAAAAAATGAAGGTTCAGAAATATGTGGGCTTAAGGTGTAATGTCATGAAGATTACTTTTCTTCTGTATTATTTGACATCTGGCTGCCCACCATGCTGGTTTTTTTCCTAGCCTGATTTCTCTCATGATTTTAAAAAGATCACTAGCAAGAAATAAGGTAATGTGCTTTCTTGTTCATACTCAAGAGAAGGCAGATCCCGAATCATTTGGACTAGGTCGTATTTTCATTCCTGAACCAGTAACACTTACCAGAAGGAAGGCCTAGAGGTTGTTGATGACCACAACTACATTAAAGGGAGAGAACATTATAATCAGGCAGAGGGATCTGCCTGAGTACTTTTTCTTAAGGCTGTCACATTACCCTCTCTCTATTACTCAGATATGAATTTATTTGCTACTTATTAAGATAACCCTTTCTACAACTTTTTCTCTAGGTGCCTTACCACAACTAACATTTCATGTTGTATTGATTTTCATAATGCTTTGCTATTTAAATTCACATTATTTATTACTGTATATACATATTTATATTCTATTTTCTTCACTAGAGTAAAGCACTCTGTATATATACCCCCTACAAGAATCCAAACAGTTTAAGGTATTTTTGCCTTGGTAATTGGTGAATTTCCTGCTTCTGACACACCAAAGAAGTTCAAACGATATTTTCAGAGAGGAAGAAATTTTGAAAAGGAGAGGAAAGCAAAAAGAAGTATAAGATGGGAGAGATGGAGGAATAGAAGGAGAAAGGAAAAAAGGAAGAAAAGAGATAGCAGAAAAGGTAAGAAAGTTAAATGCATGCCTACATTTGAGGAATATATCAAGACAATTCTACTTCTCTGGTTTTCTCTGTAATTGGCTGTATTAGTATCTCTAATGGTTATAGCAATGTTTAATTTTATGTGTTAACTTGACTGGGCTAGAGAATACCAAGATAGCTTATAAAAAAATATCTCTCAGAGTGTTTTTGAGGGTGTCTCTGGAAGAGATTAGCACTTGAATCAGTAGATTGTGTTAAGAAGATCACCTTCACCAGTGTTGAGGGTAGGGGAGACTTATTCCATTTAATGAAGACCAAAAGAAAACAAAAAGCCAGAGGAAGAGTAAATCCTCTCTTAGTGAGCTGAGGTATCCATCTTCTTTTGTCCTGAAACATTGGAGCTTCTGATTCTTGGGCCTAAAATTCACTTAACTGGATTTTACTAACTGTTTTCCTGGTTCTCCAGCTTGCAAATTGGATATCATGACTTATCTCATCCTCCATAATTGGATGAGCCAAATATCACAATAAATCTCTTTTATATATATCACCATTGGTTCTGTTTCTCTGGTTCTGTTTATCTTGAGTATTACAGTTATCTGTTGCTGTATAACAAGTTATTCCAAGACTTATTGGCTGTAGGCAACAAACACATTTATCATCTCAAAAGATTTCTGAAGCTCAGGAATCTGGGGTCAGCTTAACTTGCTGTTTTTGGCTCAAGATCTCTCTTCAGGTTGAAGTCAAATTGTTCGTTGAGATTGTGGTTATTAATTAATTTATTTATTTAAAGATTTTACTTATTTACTTGAGAGAGAGAAAGAGCAAGAGAGAGCATGAGCAGAGGGGAGAAATAGAGGGGGAGGGAGAAGCAGACTCCCCACTGAGCAGGAAACCCAACATGGGACTCGATCACAGAACCCTGGGATTTTGACCTGAGCTGAAGGCAGATGCTTAACTGAGCCACCCAGGCACCCCGAAATCATAGTTATTTAAAGGCTTGCTTGTAGCATAGGGAACTGCTTCTAAGCTCACTCAAATGGCTGGTGATTAAAGACCTCAGTTTCTTACTATGTGAAGTCATCATAGAACGGCTCATAATATGACAAATGGATTCCTCCCAGATGTGTAATCCAAGAAAGAAAAACAGCAATTTACCAAGACAGAAGCCAAAATGACTTTTATAACCTAATTCAGAAGTTATGTAATATCACATCTATTACATTCTATTATTGACGAAGACAAACCATAGGATGTTGTGATAGAGGAATACACAAGGGATAGACAGAAATACACAAGATGAGTACACAGAAGTGATGATCATTGAGAATTATCATGAAAATTAATACCACAATTCACTCTCTGCCTCCAAATTATCCTTCTCAATCAATACTTCAAAGTCTCACAAGAGAGTAATCCTATTATAACATCAACTCAATGCCCAGAATCTTGTCATCAAATCAGATCATGGGTCAGATGTGGCTTTTTTGATGTAGTTTTCTAAGTATAGTTCTTTAGGTAAAGTTCCTCTCAATTTGTAAACCTAGGAAATAAGGAGACAACGTGACACACATACACACACACACACACACACACACACACACACATCACAAACATATCACAGTAAAATAGGCTTAGGATTTTCACTAGAAATATTCCTATTAAAAAGGGAAGGAAATGGTAAGCACACAAGAACCATTTATTCATAACAGATTTGAAATCTAGCTAAGAAAATGTTGGATAATTGTTAATGAGAACTCAGTTCTTCCGCTCAGGAGTTACTCTCCATGGCTCTTAGTTCAAAGTTTGGAAGCATGCTTCCTTTCTGTGGAGGCCAAGAAAAATTAAGACCATCCCACCTCAGGTTTAGCCTTAGCATAAGTACAGCCATCTTAGCTCTGGCAGCCATTTCAGACCCCTGTACCCAAGGGCTGAACTTACCCTCCACTTCACTTTAGTTCTAAGGACCCCCACCCTGCTTTAGTAACAGGAAGCCCCACCCTGCTTTGGTTCGAGAAACCCCCACCCTGCTTTAGTAACCGGAATCCCCACCCTGCTTTAGTTAACAGGAACCCATTAATACCCCTGCCTTAACTAAGCTTGGGGTCCAAGTCCCTACTCCTCTGTGTCGGGTATACTTGGGCCCACGCTTAAGCTTGTTAAATAAACCCTCGTGTGAGTGCATCGGTGTTTGCTCCTTGGTGGTCTCTCAGATGTGAAAACTTGGACATAACACTTTCTTCATCAAAAATAGCACATGTGTGGAGGTAAGTAGTTTTCTGACCTGCTAGTAGAGGCATGCAACAGCCACTTTTCCATTTGTGCCTTTCTATCTGTGCCTTTCAGACCACTAATGGTGTTTCTGCTGATATAATTCTTTTAAAAACTTCTCAGTTTTTCTGGGAATCTTACTGGTATTCACTCTACTTGACAAACCCACATTCACAAATCTACTTTTGCCTTCTCCTGAGATAGCTGAGGGCTAGTCTAGCACCCTTAAGCATCTTGGAAGAGCTATTTTTCAATTGAGAAACCCATAAAGCATATTCTTAAAATCCTTAAAAGAGTGTTTTCCATTTCAATGCTGTAAGGCACCATCTTTGATCATTCTGAGATTTCAAGAAAGGATTCAATGAAAGATTCTTATCTTATCTTTAGACCACAGTTTTCAAAGAGTGTCTTGAATTTAATCTTTGCTTCAAAACAATTTGTTATTTTCAGCATCATTTGCCATTTGTAGAGCTTGAGAATTTTTAGAGCCATTGAGTCCTGTCTCCTTTTGCTTAACACTCTGTCCCTCAATTTACCTGTCTCATCTCACACTTTTCTAGAAGCAGTGTAAAGAATCTAGCCAGTTCCTTCCACACTGCTTAGAAAACCACTTAGTCAGGGGCACTTGGGTGGCTCAGTTGCTTAAGTGTCTTCCTTGGGCTAAGGTCCTGATCCCAGGATCCTGGGACTGAGCACGATGTTGCCTTTCCCACTCTTGAGGGAGTCTGCTTCTGCCCCTCCCCCACTTGTGTGTTCTCTCTTTCTCTCAAATAAATAAAAGAAAGAAAGAAAACCCCTTATTCAGATTATCCTCTCAATAAGGCATATTTTATACCTTATTCATTCCTGGAAGCAAGAGGATATCTAAAATTTCTGTTACTATTTAAAAATGATACCCTTATTCCAATTTTTAAGGTGATTTTCTTTACTTTCTGGAAAGCCCATACTGGCCACTACGAGGCTTCTAGTAATAACTAGACTACGAAGCTTCTAGTAATAACTAAGAGGCTTCAAAGAGTACGAGGCTTCTAGTAATAACTTTTTCGAGGTACTTTAGGCTTCAACTTACTCTGTTCTTTCATGGCTGTCCAGTTGCAAAAAGACACCTATATTTTAGTTTCAATTATGGCGATACTCTACTCTTGGTACCAAACTTTGAATCAGTTCCCTAAATTTCTAAATTAAAACATTACTCCAAAACTTCATGGCATAATCAAAAATATTGATCATTTTACAGTTTCAATGGGTTAAAAATTTGGGCACAACTTCACTGAGCACACCTGACACAAGGCTTTCAGGCAGTAGCAATCAGAATTTCAGTTGAGAGTAGTTCCATGTGAGAGGTTGACCATGTAAGCATACTTATAAACTCATTCACACAACTGTTTGCTGGCCTTGGTCACTTCCCATAGGGACCTCTCGACAGAATGACTTACAAAATGGGACCAGAATTGTCGTAGGGTGAATGATTTCAAAAGAAAATGAGAGCACTCAGAATAGAAGTCACATTTTATTTTTTTTTTAATAAATTAATTTCAGAAGTTACATCCAGGGTGCTTGAGTGGCTCAGTTGGTTAAGCATCTGTTTTTGGCCCAGTTCATGATCCCAGGGTCCTGGGATAAAAGCCCACATGGGGGTCCTTGCTCAGTGGGGAGTTTGCTTCTCCCTCAGCCCCCCTCACCCAACTTCTGCACGCTCTCTCTCTCTCAAATAAATAAACAAAATCTTTTAAAAAAAAGTTACATTCAATCCCTTCTGCTATATGATATTCATAAAAGTTGGTCAATAAGCCAAGCTTTTACTCAGTGGAAGGTATTATATCTGGGTATAAAAAACAGGAGTTAGTATCCTTGGTGCCATCTTAGTGGCTGCTTACCACAGAATGTATCCAGCTAAGCCATGGTCCAGGAGGATGTACAAACAAGATATGCATCCCAATAAGAGTTTTATAGAACAACAGGGATAAGAACGAGTAACTAGTTATTTGGGATGGGGGAATTTTCCTCTTGTTCTATATACATGCTAAAAAAAAAATTCTTCTTTGTTTTAACTTCTGTTGTGATAGTGTCTTTTAGTGTGAGACATGTAAGTGACCTAGGAATAACTCCTGAAGTTAGCCATGGAAGCAATGTAAAATATCCCGGGAAGTCAAATACAGAGATGTTCTTTGCAATTTTCAGTTGTTTTATTGTCTAAGAATGCAATTTCTATTGTAATTATTATTTAATGTCAATAATGTGAGTTTCTACTGTATAGTCACAAAACACTTCTACACTTTATATTATTATATTTTACTCTCTAGGATTTAAGACAAAACATAAAAAGTACACCTCTGACTTTTTGTATTCCAGTAAACTTACTCTTTGTTCACAGCATGACTTGTGTCATTCTATCTCTTTTTTATGTTGCTTCCTCAGCATGGAATTCTCTCCACATATTTCCACATTGTATCATGTTGCCTACAAACTTTGTATATAGGTAACCCTATAAGTCTAACTTCCGTTCATCCTTTAATCTTTATTTTAAACATGATTTCCCCTGGATCATAATCTGTGGAAACATTACTAAAGAGTCCTCTAAAAGGCATCCATAGAGATAACTGAAAAGGCTTCAAATTGTTTTTTTTTTTTTCAAATGAGCTTACAAATGCATACTAGTTGACTTTAGAATCTACTACAACCCTGAAGAACTTGATTGCTTTTTGTTTGGTTATAATATTTCTTTTACCACTCTGGTTGTTCATTTATTTCCTCAACTTACAGAAAGCAATCATTCTTTGTCTTTTATTTGCCAATATTAGAAATACGGAAGCATCATGTTGTTTGCTTTTTATCCCAGTCTTCTTTGAATGCCATTGTTTGTGCAAATTGTAGGCAAACAAGAAAGAATTCACTGTTAATTTGCATTCAAATAAGCTAATATCCAAATATTTGCTTATTCTGAAATTGGCAAAAAAAAAAAAACAAAACCCTGTCAATTAAATTCAATGGAATTTCAAGAAAGCAATGAAGAAAAGAACTGTAATTTCTCATTGGATATAAGTCCAGACTTAAAAGGAGTATTTACTAAAGAAATCACTAAACTCATCTGACCAAGATAATCACACACAGTAAGGATACACTGAAATTATATACACATATTAAAATGGTTTGTCCAGTAAGGTCTGAGAATTTAAATATAGTGACCAGGTAGAAACGTTTTCCTTTTATAAATGAATCTGTATGGGAAGACTTTCTCAAAGTCCTAGTTGTAACAGAAACTCCTTCTCATCATGAAAACTATTAGTAAACCTATACAAAGAATAAAATGTAATAATGCCATGTTTCCCAAGAAACTGATAAACATTTGAATAATTATGAACATGAATGAACTGCTGTGAATAAATGAAGTTGGATTTCACCCGTTCATTCATATTCACTATTAGAAAAATGACAGGGAGCTACTTATATATCCAATATGATTATAATCTGATAATTTACTATAATTAATAGATACAAAAATAATCCTTTACCCAACATTAAAAAATATGTAAAACAAATGTTGAACTAATTACGTATACTGACCATAATAGAATGCATTTTTTAAAGATTTATTTATTTATTTATTTGACAGATAGAGATCACAAGTAGGCAGAGAGACAGACAGAGGGAGAGAAAGAGGAGAAAGCAGGCTCTCCGCTGAGCAGAGAGCTTGATGTGGGGCTCGATCCCAGGACCCTGGGATCATGACCTGAGTGGAAGGCAGAAGTGTTAATCCACTGCGCCACCCAGGTGCCCCTGACCATAATATAATTCATTTAAATCTGAGTCAAAGTGGGCAAGGAATGAAGAATTCAGTTATAGTAATGTGGGAGAGAAAGAATTGAATAATTCCCAAAGTTTCATATTGTCTGACTTCTAAGAATGGGCTGGAGGAAGGAGATAGGGAAGGGTTGGAGCTTCTGAAAATGCTGAAAACTATCTACAAATAGGCTAAAAATACAATTTTTAGCTGCTTAATATACTCATATACTGTATGATTGTGAACATCTGAAGTTAATGGTCATATGCAACTCATCAATGAATTGGAATTTATTAGAATAAAGATAGTTTTCTGTATTATTTTCAAGAGTGCATGTATTTTTTTTCCTCATAGTTATATCTAAGAATATCTCAAATAAAACCCATAACACTCTTGAGTCCTGAGAAGCAGATTAAAATAAGTCAATACATTATGAATAAATATCAGAATTATTTTAAAGTTTATTTATAGCTTCTAATACCATGAATTGTCCCATGCTTGTCAAGACCTGATAATTATTAAGGAAATTAAATATGATATAAGAAGACTCATGAAAATGGCAGGATAACTACTGGGATGAAGTAAGCAGTATCAGATTTCAGTTGTCAGCACATCACCTATCTTTTTGGAAGAATATTGTAAATCAATGGTTCATACTATGATATCAATTAAAATCAGAGACTTTGTTGGAAAAACACTCCCTGAAGCCTTGTAGGCCCTGTCAGAATACAGAGAAACCCAGACAGGTAGTGCTTCAGATATTTATACGATAACAAAACTATGAATAATGAAATCATACTTGGAATGTAGCAAATTTCCCTGATTTCAAGTTCTTAATTTTGCCATTATCTGTGTATATATTTTAACTTTAGTGCAAATGTTTTTTTATAGGAAAATTTGAAATGATATTTCAAGAGAATTTTTAAATATTTAATACTTGTTTGAAAACAAGACTACCATATTCTTCTCCTTCCTTATCCCTTCCCTATGTTGTTTACTTGTCATAATTAGTTTGTTGTTTGAAAATTCCTACCATTTATATTGTATATGCATGATTATTGAATATGTAAAATTTTTTTATGGGTATAATATATAAATATTATATGTATGTATAGTTCATACATTATCAAGTAAACAAGGTATAAAGCTAACTTCAAAATGTATGTTGACTCTCTTTTTTCCTGAATGAATTAAGACGCAATAGCTCAACTCCTTCACTAGGATATTTTAGGTTAAACATTCTTCAACATCTTGAAGGCAAAATCAGATATATGGGGGCGCCTGGGTGGCTCAGTCAGTTCAGCGTCTGTCTGCCTTCCGCTCGGGTCATGATCTCAGGTTCATGGGATCGAGCCCCGCATCCGGCTCCCTGCTCCGTGGGGAGCTTGCTCCTCCCTCTGCCTCTGCCTCTGCACTGGTCTCGTGCTCGATCACATGCTCTCTCTCACTCTCATATAAATTAACAAAATCTTGAAAAAAAAATCAGATATATGACTATCTCTCCCCACACTTAAACTTTACAGTGATAACTGATATATCAGGATCAAGAAAAAAATGATATAACTGAAGTATTAGATGTTCTTTCTACTATAGCAGTGAACACATATGACCCAGGGACAATTGTAATTTTCATCACCCAATAACTAAGACAACAAACTAATGCCTCTATAATATTCCATAAATTTAGAAACTGCTGATCTTACTAACAATCTGCTGATGATATTATTGAGGAAGTATCTTCAAAGTAAACAAAAGAAAGTGAAGGGAGGTCTTTGATTAGCATGATGTGGAATGAAATCTTTGAGGTAAGAAAGTATAAAATTAAATGGAAGCTATTCTCATATTTGCTTAGATTCTGCAAAGCTCTCTATGCTACACATGAGTGTCCTAATTGTGATGGGGTAATAGAATCTTAATGGGTTAGAGGACATTTTTTGGATAGACCATGAGGTATGCTGTATGTTTAAGTTTTCATTATCAGTTTTTTTATATTCACCAGGAATACTTTCCTTAAACATACTCTTGGCTTGTAAAAATATATATTTCCAGTTAGCTGTCAATTTTGCGGCTCACTAGAGTGGAAGCTTTTTCCAACCACAGTGTCATCAAGGCAAATTAACACTAACCAAGTGCACAAACAGAATGAATAAGCATAGATCTATATGTTCGTTCTACCTCCATTACAAGCAATAAGAAAGAAAAGATCATTAAATATTTCATTTTTTCTGATATCTCAAGAATTCTTGGCTCATAGAAAAGATAATCTAATATAAAATGTATATTTTTTGGTTGATATCTTAGGAATTCTAGGCTGGTAGAAATATGCAATTTTAGATAAAAAAATACAAATTATTTTGCCTAACTAAAAAGTGATCATGTAGTCTTCTTACATAGGGAGAAAGCCATTAATTAAATTGAAGTCACATGCAGAGAAAAAAAATTAATTTTAACATAATTTAAAATTGAGAAACATTAAAGACTAATAAGGGCATAAAAATGAGTTTACATTATATGCATGAAATTAATTCCATTTCAATTTATTCCAAGTAATGAATGTATAAAAAGGTTGAAGCCAAATAAGAAATGGTTAAATTTTCTCTAATACTGAGATGAACTTGAACTTATTTACAGTTTAAGATACTATTTTTAAGAAATTATTAACTTTTCAGTGCCACAGCAGACACTATAACTTCATCCAAGAGCCTCCCTGGCCCCCATTTCTAAGCTTGCGGGAAGTCAGTGTTGTTCAGGTGTCAGGCACAAATGAGTTCAGAGAAGGTAAGATATTCCCCAGTTTTAAGGAAGAAATCATAATTAGTCTAAGATAGTCATTGTAATATCACACATTTTGGAAAAGGTTGTTTATCTTCCAATTCTACCTATTCTGATATAACAGAAAGTCTGCTGGAGAACAAAGGTCACTTAAGATTCATCTCTTCAAAATATCACATAAAGAAATACTGAATGCGCATTATCTCTACTACCTCTTAGACTCTTATTTCTTCTGTTCCAATAACTTTCTAGCTGCTTTCCCAGTATCTTTCTTATTCCAATCAAATTCATCGTCTTTGCAGTTGACTGAACAAGATATTAAAAATGCAAATCTGATCATGTCAATTCCCTGCTAGAATTCACTTAGTCACTCTCCAATTATCTACAAGACTCAATCTTCACCTTTCAAAAGGTAATCCTCTAATACACTATTTTCTTTTTCCCAGAGTGGTTAAAAACACCCATTTTCTTCTATAAATACCAATATATGTGACTTCTCAGGAGAATGAGTCTCTTGACTACTGTGATAATTTATTTATTTATTTATACTCAGTACACAGGTCAGCACATATAACAAGCAGGAAACATTATTAATACTTGCAGAATTGTGGAATTAATGAGGTGGCTGTAATTATTTAAAGGGAGATACTAAATCCATTGTGAAACTTTAAATAAATCTCCAATCAACAAGAAAAACAGATTTTGTGACACATCATTTGTCACAACATGTCACAACAGTATCATCCATGTCTGTGGTACAGTCCTTTAAAATCATTTCACACTCAATTCTCAAGGCAATTTGAGTATTACCTACCCTGTCGTGAAACTCTGAGGGAAGATCTTGAGCTTCAGAGATTTTGAGTCCCTTAAGGGGCATGAGAATCAGAAAGGAAATAGTTATCTTTCATCATACTCTCCTACGCTTTCTTTGCTAGCATAAATGTCTCATAAATATTAGCTTCTTAACATATTTTTGATCAATTTTTGTTGAATCTTTGAAATATTTGTACTGTTTCATTTTATCATGTGCATCCTGACCTGAAATATATCCTAAACACCAAAGCAATGCCATCATCCATACTACTTTTTCTCCTATCTCAAGGGAAAAACAAAAACTATTTTCACATTCTGCATAGATTCACAGACATCACTTAAAAAAAAGTAGCAAAATACTAAAACACAGTGAGTCATTGTTTTAAGAAAATAAGGTAAAAGGAAACGAAGTAATTATCCATCTTCAGAAAAATCACTTACTAACTGTATCACTATATTCATCTTTTAGTGTCAGGTTATTCATTCTTCATGTACTTCCACTAACTGTTTTTCAGGATTGTCTTATTGTTTCTAAGCAAAATTTAATGATATTTTACTTTAGCCTAATATAAGTACGAATTTCAGTGAGTTTTTACAAAATAAACACACCAATGAAACCACCACTATGATAAAATATTTGAATGTTGGCAGCCCTCAAGAAGTTCCTTTCTGCTTCTGGTGAGTTATTACTACACATAAAAGTAAACACTTTCCTGACTTTTATCACCATGGATCAGCTCACATATTTTTGAACTATAAATAAATGGAATCCTATATTATGTCATACTTCATGTCTGATTTCAACAGCTTAACATTACCTTGTAAGCTTTATACAGATCATTAAAGGCTGTAACACTTTTTTTTTTCTCATTTCTATTTGATATTCATTGCCTAACAATAGCACAATTTGTTTATTGATTTCACTTTGAATGTTCATTTCAGTTGTATCTAGACTGAGGTTGATATGGATAATCCAATTATAAACGCTCTAGAACATGTGCAGACACACGTTTTAGTTTAAGATTGGACTTATTGGGCCACAGGGAATTTATAAATCTAGTATAATAGGAAAAGATAAAGAATTTTCTAAAATAGTTTGTGTCAATTTTAATCTCCAAAGTATATAAATGTGACATTTATTCTGCATTTTGCCAATATTGGCAAATTTTCCTTTAAAAACTGTTGCCATTCCTTTTAAGATTAAAATACAGTGTGGTTTGGGGCACCTGGGTGGCTCAGTGGGTTAAAATCTCTGCCTTTGGCTCTGGTCATGATCCCAGGGTTTTGGAATCGAGCCCCATATTGGGCTCTCTGCTCAGCAGGGAGTCTGCTTCCTCCTCTCTCTCTCTGCCTGACTCTCTGCCCTACTTGTGATCTCTGTCAAATAAATAAATAAAATCTTTTAAAAAATACAATGTGGAGGCGCCTGGGTGGCTCAGTGGGTTAAAGCCTCTGCTTTCGGCTCAGGTTATGATCCCAGGGTCCTGGGATCGAGCCCCATATCGGGCTCTCTGCTCAGCAGGGAGCCTGCTTCCTCTTCTCTCTCTGCCTGCCTCTCTGCCTACTTGTGATCTCTGTCTGTCAAATAAATAAATAAAATATTTAAAAAAAAAATACAATGTGATTTTAATTTGCATTTCTCTGGTAATATGTGTGGTTGAAAAAATGTCACATATTCATTGGGAATTTTAATTTTATCTTTTCAAATATAAAGTGCCTGTTCAGCCTTTTGCCCATTTTTATTGGATTTGTTTTCTTTTTAATATTGACATGGTCTCTTGTGTTTCCTGTATTTGAATCATTTGTCAGATGTACGTTTTAGAAATTGTTTTTGTGACTCTTTGACTTGCATTTTCACACTTTAGGGTGAAGGTGATTAGAAAAAAAAAAGTCTTATGTATATTCCAATGTATCTTTTTCTTTATACTCAATACTGCTTTGTCCTGTTTAAGAAATCTTTGCCTTCTCAAGAACATTAAGATATGCACCTATGTTATATTATCAGGGATTTTTTTCTTTCCATTTTATATGTACTACCTATTTAATATATGTGTATGTACTCATGCAAAGTAGAACAGAGACATACAATATGGTAGCCAGAGTTAGTATGTTTATTTACATTAAAAATAAAGTTAAAAATTCAATTTTTCTGTTTCATTATTGTCATATAATCAAGTGCTTAACAACCATATGTGGTTAATGGCTACCATATCAAAGAGATATAGAATGTTTCCATCATGAGAATTTTTTTGACTGTGTTTGTAAAGAGTCACTATTCCTGCCTCATACAGAGTTTAGTTGACCCAACACCATTTATTAAAAACAGTATTCTTCCCAAATTCATTTACGATAAATATTTGTCATAAAACAATTGTCAATATTTGTGTAAGCTTATTCTTGGGATCCTTATTGTTTTCCACTAAATTATTGTCTATTCTAAAACCACATTCTGTTTATTATGTAACTTATATTAAGTAGTTCTGTCAGTATTAAATTTCCAAATGTGTTGGTTTTCAAGATATTCTGGATATTCTTAGCCCACTGCATTTCCCCTAAAACTACAAATGATATTTGCCTCTCTCTACAATCACCCACAGACAAACAGTTGGATTTTGCTTGGGATTGCAGTTAATCTAAAGATCAATTTGAGAATAATTGACATTTTACATTATTTGATTTCTCCAACCCATGAACCCATAATATTTATTTAGAATTTTAAAATCTCTCATTAGTACTCTGTAGTTGTCTTTGTAAGATGTCTTTCATTACATTATCAGATATTTGATGCTTGTATATTACTTAAAATGGTATATCACCAAAGACACTGTTTATGGCTTATCTATAAAAATGTGACTAATTTTGAAAATATTGACATTGTATTCTGCCACCTTAAGGACTTATATTAATTCTAAAAATGCATAATTTAAAATATTGTCTTATTAAATAATGTTATCAGCAAGTAATAATGTTTTTACTTGATTTTTGTTTTACATTTTAATTAATTAATTAATTAACTTCATTTATTTTATTTACTTTATTTCCATGAATTGGTCTGCTAGTTCAGTGTTGAATTAAAGTGTCAATAGTGAAGATGTTTTGTGGCACCTGGGTGGCTCATTTGGTCATGATCCCAGGTCCTGGGATCCAAGCTTACGTCTTAGCAGGGAATCTGCTTCTTCCCCCTCCTGCCCCTCCCTCTGCTCCTGTTTCTGTCTCTCTTTTTTTTTTTTTTTAAGATTTATTTATTTATTTATTTGACAGAGAGAAATCACAAGTAGTCGGAGAGGCAGGCAGAGAGAGAGAGAGGGAAGCAGGTGCCCTGCTGAGCAGAGAGCCCGATGCGGGACTCGATCCCAGGACCCTGAGATCATGACCTGAGCCGAAGGCAGCGGCTTAACCCACTGAGCCACCCAGGCGCCCCAACTATCTCTCTTTCAAATAAATAACATCTTCTTTTTTAAAAGATGTTATTTATTTATTTATTTGAGAGAGAGAGAGAGATAGTGCACTAGCAGGGGGAGAGGCAAAGGAAGAGGGAGAAGCATACTCCTGGCTGAGCAGGGAGCCAGAGGAGGGGCTGGGTCCCAGGACTGGGATCAGGTCCTGAGGCAAAGGCAGACGCTTAATGGTCTGAGCCACCCAGGTGCCCCAAATAAATAAAATCTTTTTAAAAAAGAGAGAGAGAATTTGTTTTTCTTACCCCTGATCTTGAAAAAGAGTTCACTGTTCTTGCCATTACACTTTGTTAACAAACACTGCAACTACTCTGTCCTTATCCTACAATCTTTACCTCAGCATTGTGGTCCATTAGAATTCCAACAGCCAATATCTGTATAATTAATAGGGAGGGTTTTTCTATTAAAAGTCACTAAACCTAACTATTTGGTAGGCTTCCAAATGCCAGGAAATTAACACCTCAAGGAAGAAGCCCTTAACTACTTATTGAATCACAGTGGTATATAACTACTTCTTTTCCCTGAGGCATGTGTTTTGAAGCATTTCCCAGAGTTTCCCCGTTGAATTAAGCTCCAAACACCCATGTAGCAGCCAGTTCAAAAATCTCTTTATGGAGTTCCTTCCCTGTATTGATTTCCCTCATTTTCACTGGTGTTCCCTACAACACCTAAATAAACTACTTCCCATTTACTCTTGGAGGATTGCCTCTGCTTTTGCTTCTGAAGCAATGCAAACCAGGGTAAGTGTGATTTTTTCTTCTTCTACTTTTTAACAGATTAAGAAATTTCCTTTCTATTCTTACTTGTTAAAGATTTTTTTTTCATTAATGTTAAACTTCAATGTTTTTCTCCTTTTTTCCCTATCAATTTAGTAAATTATATTGATTAATTTTCACATAACCAGGTAAATTTTTATTTCTGGAACATCAGGCATTATTTACTCAATAAATCACATATTTGGCTTGCTAATATTTTATAGGGACTTTGGCATCTGTTTTTAAAAGAGATACATATATAACTCTTCCTTCATGGAATGTTTCCTTTTTCCTTCTTGTCAAAGAAAAATTCCACCAAATGGAATAAAAAAGCAAGGAAGACATTGTTCAAGGCTACTACCATAGGGGACACTGAGATCAACTCCATGAAATAAAAGGAGAAGAGTTTCTAAGCACTGGGTGAATTAGTGGAAAAGTACTGAAAGACATTAGAGAGCCTGGTCAATGTGATTAGTCTATCTTGTTTGCTAAATTGGTATTGAAGTTCCTACAGAACACAGAAGATATGGGCATTACCTTTCTTGATGATTTCATTTTAAAGGGATGTCTCCCAGGTCCTTTGTAAAGACATTCCTATTCTATAAACTGACAATAGTCTGGGAGAAGATTGGGAGAAGATTTGTATTTTCTAAATAAAGCAACAGAGAAGGGACTGGCAATTGCATGTTTTCTGAAGAAAATTTTCTATGGAGAGAGCCTTCAAAAATAAACCTATTTCGGGGCTCCTGGGTGGCTCAGTGGATTAAAGCCTCTGCCTTCGGCTCAGGTCATGATCCCAGGGTCCTGGGATCGAGCCCCACATCAGGCTCTCTGCTCAGCGGGGAGCCTGCTTCCCTTCCTCTCTCTCTGCCTGCCTCTCTGCCTACTTGTGTCTGCTACTACTGTCTGTCCAATGGATAAATAAAATCTTTAAATAAATAAATAAATAAATAAACCTATTTCATGTTTAGTCAAGATGAAGGGACATCAGAAACTTTATGTTTAAAATCTTCTCAGATTGTTACCCTATGCATCTCTTTTTTTGGCTGGTTCTAATGTGTGTCATTTTGCTATAATAAAACTATAATAACTTGCATATCTTATTCCTCAGATATGTAAGTCACTCTAGTCAGTTATCAAAATGGAAGGTCATTTTGGTTCTGTCATATTTTCAAATGGAGTCAGAAGTTATGAGCAGATGAGATAGTCTGGAGCATAGTTGCCTTACTTAACTATGAATTTAGCTAGTTCTAAATACTCATTAATCAAGTATTTTCATTCCACCCACCTTTATTAATATATTCATTTTCATTTTCTTTTTGTGATTAACTAGACTTTACATTTCTGACTAATTAGAGTATTCTTTTACTTCAGGTCTGTTAGTGATGAGTACTTCATTCATGCTTCACATCTGAATGTATCTTCAGAATGTAGAAATATAGTTTGAACTTATTTTCTTAGAGTATTTGAAACATTCATATATCAATTGTCCTCTGGATTACATTTGTTTTTCTTTGGAGAAATCAGATAAGTTGTAATTACTGCTTATTTGATTGTAGTGTGTTTTTATTTCTGGCTTCATTTAAATGTTCCTCTTGTCTTTCATTTTCATGTTTCATATAATATGCCTCAATACTGTTATGTACTAAAACTTAGTAGGTGACTGATGTCAGCCTTCCATGACCATCTCAAGTCATCTCAAGGAGATTCCAGAAACAGGAAGAATCAGAGTATAATTAAGCAGAGGCATACAAGTAATATTTTTAAACAATCAGATACTATAGAAATATATTAAGAGGACATAAGTGTCTTTCTTGAGTCTATGTGTAAATCAGAAAATCTTAATTTTTACAACTCTAACAAATCATACCTTGTGATATGTGGGTATTTGTAGAACTGTTTCAAGCATTTATATTCCTTTTCCCCTTTTGTATACATAACCCCCTATAGCTAACAAGTTTTGTAGATAACAAGTAATTTGAAATACTATCTCTCAGGCTATAGGATTTATTAACCCACTCTGATTCTGGTTTCCTTTCAGTCAACAGTGTTGTTGTTGTTGCTGTTTTTAAAGATTTTATTTATTTATTTGACAGATAGAGATTACAAGTAGCTAGAGAGGCAGGTGGGGGGGGAGGGGAAGCAGGCTCCCTGATAAGCAGAGAACCCAACATGGGGCTTGATCCCAGGACCCTGAGATCATGACCTGAGCCAAAGGCAGAGTCTTTAAACCACTGAGCCACCCAGGCGCCCTGAGTCATCAGTGTTTTTACTGTAATTTTATTGTTCAAGTTTGTAGTTACTTTTTTGGATATGTTGATTGATATTTTTGTCTACTTTGAAATACTTTCATCTATAACATCAAATATTGTTGACTGCCTCATTTTTCTATTGTTCTTCCCATTTGGGGACCCCAAATACATACACATTTTTTATCAAATTCCCATATATATCCTTTACATTCTTTTTGATATTTCCTTTTTCTTTTTTCTCTTAATCTATTTTTCAATTCATTGGCTTTCTCTATAAAAGATAAAATATACAGCCAATTAAGGAGATAATTTTATTCAGATCACGAGATAGGGAGAATATATTAATGAGGACCATCTTGATGAAGTGAGGAGGAACTAGAGATTTTTAGAGGCAAGTTTACAAGGAAGTCATCAGTGAGTCTTATAAGCATCATCAGGAAGAATAGTGGCAGACCTTATGTGAGCCAGTGAAAAAAATTGAGGTTGGATCTTGGAGTATGTGAAAACACAGTGGTTCTTTTTGGTTAACCTTTCTTCCAAACACAAAAGTGCAATGAGATTTCTCAACTTTCACTGGTTTCTGAGAGCACTGGATTTCCATAAACTTCAACATGGCTCTAGCTATGCTTAATATACTTCATAAACTCATATATTAAATTGTAAATTTTACTCATTTTCTTTCCTAGTTTGTAACCGTCCCTCAGACAACATACTGCTTAAAACATAACCCGTGAAGAATTCTACTAGTTACCAAGCATGCTTGGATATAGCCTTAAGAAAATCATGTATTGGCAATAGGCCTCTGGGGGAGAGAAGGATATACGTCTTTGAAATCTAAAGCCGAACAGCTGGGAATGCCTGGCTCACTCAGGGCGGAACTCTGCCTGCTTCCTTTTCCATGATCTCCTCTTCCCCCAGACAGCATCAGCAGTTAGTCAGACAATCCTTTCATTGGGGCTTGCTCACTATAGGTCATGGACTACATAACCAGAGATATCTGGCCTTTCTTAAGTATTTACAAAACTCATGGTCAATGTTAATCTACTCCAACTTCTTTGTTGGCTGTTTCTCACTTTCTAATAAATATAAAACTGAGGAGTTGTTCAGGGTGACGGTCTTTTCTTCTGTCGTCCCCTGCTCCCATTCTCTTACAGCTAACTTGTTTGTGCCTCATTTCTTCTCCCGTGCACTGTCAGAAGGTGGCAGAGTCTTAGTGTATGTATTTGGTTTTTAAGTAGATTCCACTTCCCTAATGAAATATGGCATTTTGTCATTTGTTTTCTTGAATATTTTTTCTTGAACATTTTAAACACAGTAATTTCAAAGTGTCTGTATCATATTAAAAGAGAGCAAAATTTATCCCCTCAAAATATACCTCTATGGTATTTTGATTATTTTATGTTGGTTATTTTTAAGAAAGGGAAGATACAACTGAAGCTTTGAAAACTGAGCAGAAATTACCCTTTTATAAGAAGGATTTATATTTATAAAGAAATCTCCATTCCTAAGAGTATCTGTCAACTCTCTATACCAACGAAGAAGGATGACTCAGTCCCCATGGAGTATTATCAATAGAGAAGACATGGACTTAAATCTGTTTAACAACCTTACCCTATATACTGTGCTTTTTCTGGTAATGTCCCATAACTGACTCCTCACTCCCCAATATCTTCTTTTGCTTTTAGCTGACAATGTTATTTAAGGTGATGGCCATTTTGGAGAGTTACTCAGTTTTTCTGGGTTTCTCCCAGGTATGCAGGAGATATACATATTATTTAAACTTTTGCTTTTTTCCTGTTAATCAGTCTTATATCAATGTAATTATTAGACAAGCCAAAGAACCTAGAAGGGAGGAAGGAAAAACTTTCCACCTCTACATTTTCTATGGCGAGGTTTCTTCTTCCTTCCTTCCTTCCTTCCTTCTTCTCTTCTTTGTTTTTCTTGGTACTTTCTTGGCATAGTTGGTCATTTTTTATTGATTTAAAAAAATAATAATTAAAAGCTCTTTAAGAAGTTATTGTCATCCCTTTCCTCTCTCAGATAGCGAGTGCGGAGAGAATCACCTCTAGCTCATCAGTGACTGCCGGTGCCAAGGTAGGTGTCTTGTCTTTTCAAGGCTCTACGTACATTTAGTTTGTTTCAGCCTCTTCAGAAAGCCTCAGGTGTTTACTATGGCCCCTCTTTCTTGACCTCCTGATCAAATCATAAGGCTCCTCAAAACTCGTTTGTCCTTTTACTTTCTTTTCAGATCCCTCACCTTCAGTCTTTCACAGATTCTCTATTCCCGCCTTCCATGAGCCTCCCTTCTTGCAAGGATATTGCTTCTGAAGCATTGGCTGCTTTGTCACTTTATGATTCTTTTGAACCAAACCTTTTTCTAAATTAATTTATGAGTTTTCTTGTTATTCTTGGCAGAAGCAATGCCTACTACAAGCTACTCCAACATAGCCAACAGAAGAAATCTGCTTTCACTTATTTTTTTGCTACTTTCCTTAAATTGAAACAGAATTGTTTTAAAAATATTTCAGAGATATATTGACCTGCAACTTGTTTTTATTATAGTGGTGACTAACTCTTGATGATTGTGCTCAAGCACATTTTGTTAAAATCTCAAGTTGTATTCAATCTTAAAAAAAATCTACAGAATCCTAAGATTTTTTTTAATAAACGTGTTTTTTTAAAGCAAAACAACTGGACTGAGAACAGCAATGTCTTTTTATAGTGGTTGTTTTCATTGGGTTATTATTGCTTCCACCCATGAGTAGAACTATTATCTGTTTTGAATAATTAAAAAAGATCTGTTGCTTGTTGATTTTGGATTTGTTTGCCTGACATATTGAATTAAATATTCAGTTAGTGAATGACATATGGCATTTCTTCACTGAAACATGGGAAATATGGCTTTTTCTTGGTGCACAGATCTTGTTTTCCACCAATTTTATAAGCTGCACAGGATGAGTGAATTCAAGAATAGATTGTTCAAGATTTATAAATCATATACATTCAATGATTGTTTTTTGCTACAAAGTAAATCTAGACTCATGGATAATAAATATTTATGAAGACGAAACCTTTTCAGAATTCTAAATTGAGAAGCCATATGCTGGCTAACTGTCTCATTGTAACTTTCTTCTTTCTTTGTTAGTTTAATATTTCCAGTTTACAACATTTTTCATGGCTTCACACTAGCTCAATTTTATCTCTTGTTGGCAATAAGACCTGACATATGAAAAATGCACACCACTGTGAAGTCAACAAAGTGTGTTAACTAATCCAATGTACATTAATATATCTATATGTTAAATCATGAAATTTTATATGTGATTCCTATTCTTAGAGAATTTAGCATGAAATTTTATTTTGTATCACTTGGGTATTTCTCCATATTTCAGCACCTAAAACACAAAAAAACAAATAAACAAACCTGAAAGCAAAATCAATAGAATCATTAAATACCATTTCATGTAAATAGGTGAAAACTGGTTAAGAGTGATGATTTTTTTTCCATTTTTTGGTATAACTCCACTGGTAATGATAATGGGAAATACTGGATAGAGTACAAGAACAATTCTGAAGATGAGGCAATGATGTATATTGTAAGCTCTTTGAAGGTAAAGATTTTGGTCTACAGACCTTCTTCAAATATTTTTATGTATCCCTATGCTTCTTTGCATATCAGAACTCAAATGTATGTTTCATATTTATGAATTGGTATTTCATCAGATTCCCTTAAAACTTAGCTGTAAGACAATAAAGACAAGCAGTCTTCCAATACTGCTCCTGCTCACTACAAGGGAAATAATTTGTATTTTTACTTGGTTTCTGTTCTTCCTGATGTACTCTTAGGAATCTTATTCCCAATGTGGTAACTTTGCATTGTGTCGATTTTGCTAACTTAATTTCTCAGATTTCCCTTTCTCATATATTCTGGATAAAGTCAGCCATAAAAGAAACTTATGTGATATCTGGAAGGCCAAGGCCAAAATGAATAGCTGACATTTTTTTCTTTTCTTTTCTTTTCTTTTTTTTTTTAAGTATTCTTTTTTTTTTAAGATTTTATTTATTTATTTGACAGAGAGAGATCACAAGTAGGCAGAGAGGCAGGCAGAGAGAGAGAGAGGAGGAAGCAGGCTCCCTGCTGAGCAGAGAGCCCGATGAGGGACTCGATCCCAGGACCCTGAGATCATGACCTGAACCGAAGGCAGTGGCTTAACCCACTGAGCCACCCAGGCGCCCTTTCTTAAGTTTCTGAAGGCAAGGTAGAACCAAGATCTTTTTCAGCTTATGTAAATTTTCATCAGTGCACTACATTACCTCGCTAGTGCAGGGAAGCAGTTGGACCCTTGTTTTCTAAGGTTCTTGACAGGTCTTGTGCTTCATCCTCTGCACATCATGGCCAAGGCACATGTGTAACTCTTAGGTAAAGTGTGCCCAGATTGCAGTGTAGGTTTCTCACAACATTAAAACTGGAAGCAATGAGTAACAGGTGTGTGTTTTATTTTGTTTTTATTAGTTTCATAGATTAATTTATCTCATAGGTTCCAGTTATCCTCACCAATTACAGTCTGTTTTCCCTCACAAATTGACATCCAATATTTCTTTCCATATCCTGACCTTGACTTCAAGTCCAACATCAGATGTAAAAGCAACAACCTTAAATAAAATGCTTAATCTTCTCTGATAATTATGTAAGGCCTAATCCCTATAACAAGTCTCTTACTTTATACCATTCATCATGGTTCTTATTCTCCGGTCAAACATGAAATCATACAGAATTGGGTACCACAAATGGTTTTAAGGGATCAGACCTTAAGAATTAGTTCTCTGAAGTTCTTGTAGGTTATATAGAATTGTTTAGTCAATCTTATTAGTTTTGAAAACATTAATGGTTGTTTCCAGTAGTAATTGGATTCATGGTAGTTCATGGCATTCCCTGACAAAAGAGTTATTTAAATTATCATCTGGAGATATCTATAATCAAGTGCTACAGAAGGCATCTTTGGATGGCTATGCCACAGAATCCAGTAGTGAAAATAACAAGAGTACAAGGGGGTTGCTTGGATTCCTTAGTATGCTAGTAGTTTGGGAAATAGACTGATAAGCTTAGTACTAAAATCTCATCTCAATTTTGGGTCCAGGTAAGAGACAAGAACCCTTTTATGATCTCCTAAAATGGAACACTTATCTCCTGTATCCATAGAATTAAGATTTCTAAAAGTCAAACCTAAGTCTTATCCTACAAGTAAGATTACCATTTTACATTCTAAATTATAAGTGAGTAAATTACAAATTACATTTGTAACATCACAGGTGTCTTTTGTTAAAATTAATATATGAATTTGGAAGAATAGGGACACTTAAAATTAGTACAGATCCTTATGAGCATAGTATGTTGAAGCTGAGGACTTTGACCTCATAAATTATTCTGAAATGTTTTAACCATTAAAAATAGATTTACCTTCAACTTTGGTGCATACCTGTAATGGCCTCCTCTAAAGTATCTGACTTGAAGTGAACTCTTGATACTCTTTAATAACTATCCCATCACCTCTTATTGTCTCTTAACTTATAATTAGATTCGAGTCCTGGCAGGCCACAAGAGGTAAACCCAAAATTATAATACATGGGAAGGTAGAATAAGCACGAAAAAAGTTGTAAGACTTTAGCTAATTTGTATTAGCAGAAATGCTGACAATATGCATGGGGATGAATCCTACTGGTATTGAAACAGAGTGAAATAAATATATCATTGGACGGAGTGAATTCTTTCATATGAGCATACTAAGTAGACTTTCTGTTTTAAGATGTTATACCATGATGGGTTGAAAACAGTTCTAGCACTGAACTTAGGTGACCAAAACAGACCACAGACAGAGACCAATGGAGATAAAATGACAGATTTTCCTTGGTATTTTATAGATGAAGGTATCTAAAGGTTTAGAATGTTTGAAAAGCTATAATGGAGTAGTCATATAAGACTTACTCACAAATTCTCCAATCTTATACTAACTGCATTCACCAAAAGGATACAGAGGAGAACCCCTTTATCAAGAAGGTAAGAAATCCCTATAAGATTGAAACTTCAAACATCTTAAGAGATCTTTGGTGTGTATTCTCTGTGAGCCAAAGCTAGAGGAGCTGCGGCTGCACTGAAAGTTTGTCAGACCCACATGTTGCTGCAGTTTCACATATTGCTATTGCCCTGATGGCTCCCCTTGTTGCCAGGGAACAGCATCCAGGACTGAAGTGCCTCTACTTCCTGCTGAATCACATCATTCAGGTTCTCCGGATCCTGAGCCAAATGGGTAGGTATGTCATTGCATGGTGAAGCTTTCACTGCCCATTGTTCATATTGAGATTTGAGTTAGAGATAGACGTGGTTTCCAGTTTGAAATTCTGAGTTCCAAAATGTCAGCATTTCCCCGGGGTCCCTTACTTTGTGTCCATCTTTTGCACCCAGCTACCAGCTTGCTATCTTTAGGTCCCGTATCAGAAACAAAAGTATCAATCTTATATATAGACTTTAATGCACTTCAAAAAATTGGTAAGTTCTTATTTCTACTATAAATTTCTTATTCTACATCATTTATGGTGATTCTGATTTTCTGATATACCTTTACTGAACAGCCCTCTATAACCCTGAAATACAGGGATTATACAACACCTTCTCTTCAACATCTGTAATCATCTGTAATTATAATGTTAAAATTGAACAGGGTTCCTGGATATCTCAGTTAGTCAAGCCTCTGAGTCTTGATTTTGGTTCAGGGCATGATCCTCAGGGTTGTGAGATCAAGCCCCATGTCGGGCTCTCCACTTTACCTTCTCTGTTTCTCCCTTTGCATTTCCGCCCACTTGCACAGTTGTACTTGCAGGCTTTCTCTTTCTCTAAGATAAATAAATAAATCTTAAAAAAATAATATTATCTAACAATTATACCTAAAATATTCAATGCTTTATTTGTATGTCTGTGAATGTGGTCTAATAGAAAACTTGTTGTCTCTGAATATAATAGGAAAACATAGCTGAGCCTATACCAAAATAAGAAATATAATTAGGAGGGGTTGCTGCTCATTTTAGAGTAAAATGTATTTTGGGGTCAAAAGTAATTAATAAGAAGTTTTGATCACTTTTAGTTTTATGGTCAGTGACATTAAGGAGACATCTTTACACATATAGGTGTCCATTTTATGGGTATGTATGAAGTGTCATGTTTGAAAAGGAATTTGCTAAAAATAAAGCATTTCTATCCTGTAAAGTCCAATGAAAGAACAGAGATATAACCAGGAATATATTTGCATATGACACAACTGATGATTATTGGTTTCCATCTTTTGTCCATGTTCCTGTCTCAGATGACGATAGGTTAAAGTTCTTACAACTGCTGGAATTGGGAAGGCAAAGGAGGAGAATGTTAGGGTGTGGACTGGAAGGCAGATCTGGTTGGGAAAATTGCAGGGAACTTCTGATCAGGGAAATTAAATGTGAATTCTTGCTTCCTCAATATTCACCTAGTTAATTATTCTTGGATAGGCTAACACAAATAGCACCAACCAAATGGGAACTCCTAATATCAGTTTTAGTAGCTAGAAATTCTAATTAATCACAGGACCAAACTTGTTCCCACTCCTATTGAAGGCAAATTAGTTAACCACCACCAAGAATTGCCAAAACACAGCCAAGACAAGAATAGATTGGATTGTTTAGCTGTTCTTCCCTTACTTAGCTCCTAGCAAGCTACCTGCATGGACTCATGCAAATCAATTAATTAAGATCCAGTAATCTGAACCGACATTTCAAACTACATTTTTTTGCATTATGATTCATTATGATTGTGTTTTCTTGTAGTTGGCTGATCCTTTTCTTGGACATAATCCTGGGTTACCAAAGGGCTTGAATATTTAATTTCTTTAGTCAATAGAAAAAATAACAAAATGGTGGATGCTAAAAGCTTCTGTCATCCCATCTCACTCCTCTCCTTAGGAAAAGGATGATGATCTACATTCACAAAGGTAAAAATGGGCTTGCTTCAAAGGCATCACTGGTTACTGAATAATAATTGCAATAAGTGGCGATAGAACCTACTTGAGGTTTCCTGACCACACAATACCTTAACTGGGGAGGTAAAAAAGTTTGTTATTAAATCATGTTAAAATTTTAAAATGCTTACATAGAACTGCACAGTTTAAATTACTAAATTGTGATAATGTTTTCAACTTAAAATTGCTATAAGACTTTCTTTTCCACCACCTGGGTGGCTCAGTTGGTTAAGCAACTGCCTTCTGCTCAGGTCATGATCCCGGAGTCCTGGGATCAAGTCCCACATGGGGTCCCAGCTCCATGGAGATTCTGCTTCTCCCTCTGACCCTCTCCCCTCTCGTTCTCTCTGTCACTCTCTCTCTTAAATAGGTAAACAAAATCTTTTTAAAAAATTAAGACTTTCTTTTCCTTTAGAATCACCAGATAAACATGGATGCCCCCTGCTATTTTAGCCAATTTTAATTCCCTGGAGTAAATATTTTATATCTCCCACGCAGTTCTTATTCAAAATCCTGGTTAACTGTTAAATATAAACTCATTTGGATTAAAAAAAAGGGTATATATAATTATACATGCATACCTATATGTATATGTATATATCTGTATCTATACGTGTATAAACATAGAGATTTGCATATGCACCAATAGATCCATATATATATGGACATACATACACACACACACATACAAATATATGTGTATATGTGTATATATATGTATATATATTTATATATTCTCAGTTGATAGTTAAATATTCTTTGAAATTTTCCTACAGTGTTTAAAAGCTCAGATTCTAGAAACAGAGTTTCTGGATTTGAATCCTAACTCTACAGTTGACTAAACTCACTCAAGTTACTTAACTTCTTGATGTCTCAGTTTACTCATCTTCTTACTGGGGGTAATAATAGTGACTATTCCATAAAATAGTTGTAAAGACTTCAGGAGTTAATCAATGTAAGATCTGAGAACAGCATCTGTCACACATTGAACATATTAAACTCTATATATGCAACTCTGTTTTATCTGAATTTTTACATTTTTTCTCTACAAAAATCAAATAGGTTTATATATATACATATATATATATATATATATTTTAATGAGGGATTATAGATTTGATTCACAAAAGAAGTAATGCAACTTCTTTGTAATGTCTTACTCTCACTACGTCTCTATTGTTCAAATTTGCAAGAAACACTTCCTAAAACTAGGGCTGCCTATATAACCCCCTCTTCTGTAACACTGGCTGTGATAATAAACCAACTGGTTTCTCAGATGACACGATGTTGAATTTGAATGGTATTTTACATAAGAATTTGAGTTTTTCCTAGTAATATATCTAGATAAAGAAGTTATTTTGACATTGCATAAGTTGGAAGTGAAACAATTACATAACTCAAAAGAATAGAGTTAAGACAGATTGCATCTGGATGAGAAGATAGCAGCAACCTGAAAGATATTTTATCCCTTAATAGATTTAACAGTGAAAAATTATTTTGAAAGGGAAAGATACAAATTATTTGTTCTACTTTGAATGCCTTTTACTGAGTAAAACAACTGGTAGAAAAAGAACAGGTATAAAAATTTAGAAGAAATGTCCTTTTTTGATTTTGTATCTTTGAAATTAGATTGCTCTTCTTTAATATTGGTTGCCATTATAAATAAGGATGCTCCAGGAATAAGAATATGGATAATTTAAAAATATAGATTTAAGTGTAGTTATCATATATTTGTAGATTTCTCAATATTGTTTTTATCTATCTCTACATAGTCAATTAATTGAAATCCACAAAACTATATTGAAAAGGTAGATGCTGTTAATTAGAAATTAATGTACAAACATCATGTATCTATTGAATCCTATCATATACATATTATTAAACTATACAGTGAGGGAAAGAAAGGACAGAAGAATAATGAAGTCATCTACATACTAGAGTATTTTCTTTTTCAGAATAAAAATTAGAAAATCACGTCCGTTTGTGTGTGTGTATTTACCTGTATCTGTGTGTCTGTGCATGTGTGTGTCTGTGTGTGTGTTTCAACTACATAATCTTATACACTCCAGGTAGGAGCATTTTACTTAAAATTTTCTGTTCATATAATAAAAAACTATAACACGTTCTCCTCTCTATCTCAGAGTAAATGCAATATGCTATGTGAGATCACTATTATTCTTTGGAAGGAGAGAATATGTAATTTACAACATTCATTAGCCAGTCGGGTTCCATTGTAGGAAGGAGTAAACCCTCTTTTTCATTTGCCAGGAAAAGTTATAGTCAAATATTCCTCATTCTATATTATTTGTGTTAATAAATATGGTTATTTTAAAACACTTTCCTCATTTTTCTGGGGAAAAATAATTTTACATGAGATTAAAATTGCAGTTCAAAATCTTACAAAAAGCAGTACAAAGATTTTAACCCATAACTTTATTATGTAATACAAGGAGAACAGAAGTCAGTAAAATTAAATGACAGTTTTGCCTTAAGATTAAATGAGTTCCTGACATTAATCTTTATTACCATGGCTGATGGCAAATTATCAATTCCAAGGACTCTTTTTATTGGACATAATTATTCAGATTTACCAAGTGTCTCTAAAGAAGATGTTAGCAAATAACTTGTTCAACTTCACTGTTATAAATAATTGGGACAGGACGGTTTTCAGCCAAAGTAGTATAAAAAATAAATAGAGCACACAGGAATGTCTGACAAGGTAATATGCCCATAAAATCTATCAACTTTCCCCAGGCACTGAGAAATTTCTATTGTCAGGATGATATTCTCTATTATGTCTAACATATGGATAAAACATTACTTTAAGAGTGAATAGATCAAAACACATATCTAAAATATGTTTTCTTAATAGTGGAATTAAAGCTAACAGAATTAAAATATTTTTGAAGTAAATTGTGTTAAAATGGACAACTTAATAGAATCTGAATAGAAAAAATTCATTATTTTCTTCTCTTGACCATAAAAGTAGATTTCAACTTTTTGGAAAATAACGTCTTTCAAAAAAAGTTTATTGTTGCAAGTGTTCTGGTAACAATATGTCTTCTTGCATTCATGCCTATTTAACCACAGCCTAAGAAAAAATGGATCTGACTTCCTGCCTACATCTACAGAAACCTCATGATCTTTAGCATAAAAGCATGAACATATACATGCAATGGGAAAATCCGCGGCAGATGAAAACAAAATGACTCAAGGAAAGTTAAGAGCTTGATCCAAATTATCAAATAAAAGTGAATTGATTTCAATGAGGTTAATTTTAATGACTGGATATTACTAGCAAACTGTATTTTAAGGCAGGATAATTGATCCTCAAATCACTCATAATGTGTTGTTAATGTGCACAAACAAAAGCATTCATAGACACAAGTAACGATTCAAGGTCTTGCTGAGGACCCCTTTGAGATTCTGTTTCTCCAGTAAACTCTGCCTCATCTCCAACCAGCTGTAATTTCTTAGTCCTCTGAATTCCCCAAAGATTTTTTAATCTTTCCCATTCACTTGTAAATGAATCATAGAAGACAGGATGGCATTTATTTAAATCTGCCATACTAATTTAATTTCCTCTGTGTTTTGTTCTGCCTACTAGATATTAAACTTGCAGATGGCATGAGTTGTCTCTTTTCTTCTGTATTAGAGTACCACGGAAGATATTTGTCTGCTCATGATTCTTCCCTACCTTGTCATTATAGACACACACTAGCTTTCTCTGTAGTCCTTCAAAGAGTAAAGTACAATTTGTAATTAACTAGTACTTCAGCAATCTCAATAAGTACTAATTTATCTTAATCCCAATTTCCTCAGGAAAAAAAAAAAAAAAAGCCTGTCAAATGCATATGTATGAAAATGATTTGCCTTATTTTAAAATATATTTATTTATTTATTTATTTTAGAGAGGCAGTGTGCAAGTGGAGGAGGCGCAGAGGGAGAAGGATAACAAGCATGAGTGTAAAATCCTACCTGGGGCTTGATTACACAACCCTGAGATCATGACCTGAGCTAAAATCAAGAGTTGAACATTCAACCCACTCAGCGACCCAGGCGCCCTGGTCTTATTTTTTAAGACAACTTGGTCAGGTATTTCTTTTTAAGATTTTGTTTATTTATTTGAGAGACCGAAAAAGAGAGCATGATAGAGGGGAGAAAGTCAGAGGAAGAGGGAGAAGCAGATTCCCGCTGATCAGGGAGCCTGACGTGGGACTTGATTCCAGGACCCTGAGATCATGACCTGAGCCAAAGGGAGATGCTCAACCGAGTGAGCCACCCAGGCTCTTTTTGGTCATGGTATTTTATGATCTCTCCAGTTAGCATCTCTTCTCATACCCTATACATTTGGGGGAAGTTGCTCAGATACTGTCCTCCAGAAAGTCTTCACAAGTAATCACTCCCCTTCTCTAGCCTATGCTAGATTCCTCTCAGATACACAACCATAGTTGTTACATATCTTATAGCACATGTCATTCTGTAATGTGTAGTCTCTTACCTGGTCAGTCTCTAATCCAGCTGTGCTATGATTACTTTCCAGGCAAGACCTTCACTCCATTCTGTTCCCGCCATGATACACTCCCCTTCATCCATTTGCCCATCCTCAACCCCTTCCCTTCTGGTAATCATCGGTTTATTCTTTGCATTTATTTATGGGTCTGTTTCTGATTTTTGTTTGTTTTGTTTTTTTTAGATTCCACATGTAAGTGAAATCATATGGTAATTGTCTTTCTCTGACTTATTTCAGTTAGCATAATACATTCAAGGTCCATCCATGTTGTCACAAATGGCAATATTTCATTCTTCCTTATGGCTTAGTAATCTAATGCATGTGTTGTGTTTGTGTGTATGTGTATGTATGTGTGTGTGTACAACAACTTAAATCCATTCATCCATCAACGGACATTGGTTATTTCTATGTATGATCTATTGTAAATAGTGCACCAATAAACAAAAAATAGGAGTGCATATATCTTTTCAAATCAGTGTTCCTTTTATTTGGATTAATACTCAGAAGTAGTATTGCTGGATCATATGGTGGTTCTATTTTTTAATTTTTTTGAGAAATATCTCTGGTTTCCATACTGGCTGCACCAATTTACATTCCCATCAACAATGCCCAAGAAGTTGTTTTCGTTCCATCCTCACCAAAATTTATTATTTCTTATTTTTTTGATACTAGCCTGACTGATTTGCAGTCTTGATTTGCATATCCTTGATAACTAGTGATGCTGAACATCTTGATCCCCTATTGGCGTTTTTTTTTTTTTTTAGAAAAATGTCTCTATTTATTACTGAGTCTAGTGAAAAGTTTACCAATTTTGTTTATCTTTTCAAAGAACTAGTTTCACTGATTTTTTTTTTTTTGGTCTCAATCCCATTTATTTTCATTCTGATCTTTTTTCTTTCATTCAACTAACTCTGGGTTTTGTTTATTCCTCTTTTTCTAGTTCCTTTACGTATAAAATTAGATTGTTTATTTGAGATTTTTCTTGTTTCTTGAGGTAGGCCTTTGTTGCTCTAAGCTTCCCTCTTAGAACTGCTTTTGCTGCATCCCATGGATTTTGGTGGGTTATATTTTCATTTTCATCTATCTCAAGGCATTTTCTGATACCGCCTTTGATTTCTTCACTGACACATTTGTTGTTTTGTAGCATTTTGTTTAACCTCACATTTGATTTTTTTCTACTTTTCTTTTTGTGATTGATTTCCAGTTTCATAACATTGTGGTCCGAAAATATGTTTGATATTATTCAGTATTCTTTTTTTTAAATTAATTAATTTTTTTAATAAATATATAATGTAATTTTATCCCCAGGGGTACAGGTGTGTGAATCGCCAGGTTTACACATTTCACAGCACTCACCATAGCACATACCCTCCCCAATGTCCATATCCCCACCATCCAGCAACCCTCAGTCTGTTTTTGAGATTGAGTCTTTTATGGTTTGTCTGTCTCCCTCCCAATCCCACCTTCTTTCATTTTTTCTTTTCCTACCCCCCAACGCCCCCCACATTGCATCTCCACTTCTTCATATCAGGGAGATCATATGATAGTTGTCTTTCTCCAATTGACTTATTTCACTAAACATAATACCCTCTAGTTCCATTCACATTGTCGCAAATGGCAAGATTTCATTTCTTTTGATGGCTGCATAGTATTCCATTGTGTATATATACCACATCTTCTTTATCCATTCATCTGTTGATGATTATTCAGTATTCTTAAAATTTATTGAGATTTATTTTGTGGCCTAGAATAGGATCTATCCTGAAGAAAGTTCCATGGCTACTTGAGAAGAATATGTTTTCTGCTCCTTTGGGATAGAATGTTCTGTATATATCTACCAAGTTTATCTGATCTATTGTGTCATTTAAGAACTATGTTTTCTTATTTCTTTTCTGACTGGATGATCTATCCATTGATATAAGTGGGAAGGGTCTTCCTATATTGCCATCTTGAAATACCCTCCCCAGTTATGTTTTGACCTTTGATATTCTTTTCATAAATATATAACACTATCAAGTCTCCCTCTTCTCTAAATCTGTGTTTTATGTTGAGGCAAATGTGCATATGCAGAGGTAATACATTTTGGACTAAGTTTCCTTGATAGTATTTCTTTCTTCTTATAGCTCAATAACCTTATACTGCTCTATTTTATAGGAAGCAGAAAATTTTATGAGTTCAATTTAGTTTGTATTCCACAGCAGTAACTGAAATCATGAATTTGCTCCATTTGCTTACAAATAAGCAATTTATGGCTTGAATGAACTCTTTCAGTGATTACAGTCTTTAGCAGGAAGACACGGTATTTAATATCTTAAAAAATAAACATACCTCTAGTAAATTTAGGGAACCATATCATGAATAACATGAGAATATTCATGTTGCAAAGGGACAAAATAAATTTTCATTTACACAAGAATAATTTTTATTCAAGAATGGATCAGTTGCAGTGATATTATTACCAATGACAGACAGTGTCCTGTCCTACCCAGGTAGCTCCCTGAAATAATAAGTGCACATTCTACCTAATTAATGGGAAGTCTAAAATATGTGATGATAGCATAAGTAAACTGCTTAGGGGTATCCTTGAGAAGAACATTATTTAAATACATCTTAATTTGATGTTCAAATAGAAAATAATTCTTCATTTGCTTTTTGAATACAGTAACTAGTTCTGCTTTTACTTCTGATCTTTAAGAAGTATATGATTTTGGTGAACGACAGCATAAACCAGTTTGTATTTTGATGCATGTATTCAAAGAAAACTTAAGTACTCCTATATTTTTTAACCTTTACTTTGTAATTGTAAGTAACTAATACATTTAGAAGCTAAATATGAAGTTAAAATAATATCTTTAAATAAAAATATGTGTTTCTCTGTTTTGTCTAAAATACATTATTTTCTACAGTCTCAATGTGACTATAAACTTCTATTGCCTTAATATAAATTGTATAAAGTCGTTAAAATGCTTCAGAAGATACCTTAAAATTTTTAGTAATTTAAATTGAGTCCAGGATTTTGAAAACATCTACAGTACTATTTTTTAAATTATCGGACAATTATAATGATTAAAAAAATTCTATAATGGAATCTCCATTGACTGGATTATTTAAAGTGAAATTTGCTAGATGATATTGCCATTGGCTAAATTAACTTCGGTGGAGATGTAGCTGATATATTGGCAATAATTTGCATGTTTTTGAGTTATTACATGAGACTGTCATCAAATGTCTAAATAATTCAGTATATGGTAGGAATTTACAAGTATGAATTAATTCATTTTCTCTTTTTAAGCAGTCTGAGTGGTTTACATGTTTTAAATTAAATGTATCTAGAGCCTAAAGATAGCTTGGAAAAAGATTTTTTTTCCACAATATAGTTCTGAAACATTGATTGTTTGAATTTAGATATCATTCAGATTACTTAATTACAAGATAACATCACCTTCCTCATATACCTGCACGTCATTCATCTATCCACTCTATCAATATTTATGGTTGTCGGTAATAGAAACATTGTCACTTTCTTTTTTAATTGTGATCATTTTTAAATCTAGAAATATATTAGAATTAAACTCAACCTGGCAATTGTTACTATAGATGGTTTTATTGTCCTTGTACAGTAATAAACCTTCAGAGAACATAGGAAATTCAGGGTCCTATGCTTGTCTCAAACATGCATGTGAGGTCTGTCATTGTTGTTTTCCCCAACACTTAGCTCATGAGACTTTCCTTCCAACAGAATATTAAATAAGCTTCTCTCAAGTTCAGCCTCTTTCTGAGATAACATCCATTATGTTTATGGAGTGCCAGACTGAGAAGGATATTACCAGGAGAGACTGGATAACACCACTTTCCAGAAGTTATTTTTGTTTTGTTTTGTTTTTGTTTTTGTTTTTGTTTTTTTAAATGTCCTAGGAGAGATTCTTTTCATTTTAACCTTGCCAACTTTGTTGGCAGTTTACAATCTTTAGCATTGACTCAAAAGCACTCAATATTTTAGTCCGTGGGCTCCTTTTACTAGTCCGGAAGGGTATTAGAACACAGAGAGGCAAGTACAAAGATAAACAATATCCCAAATCAAGGGGAAGATAATTTAGCATTGGAGATAGGGGTTCATGGTCAATTAAGCTGGAAAACTCAAAGCAGAATGATTAGGAGTAACAACAGTGCTTTGATGGACCACAGTTGATTATGTGAGGACCCCAGAATATTACTAATTACTAATTACTAATTTTTCTATTAACCTCCCTGTCATTCATAATTTAACTATCAAAAAGGAAAGAAAGGTGATCAACCACTCTTTTAAAGGCATTGTGTTAATAATTGGAAACTTACTAAGAATAAGACTTGATATAAGCCCTCCAGGAACTATTGATTATAATTATATAAAGGAGATCCAGAATACATGAAGAGAAATATAATAATTAGGACATATTTATGAAGTTCAAGATGAGCATTGTAGCAATAATTCTTGTCTATTTTAGGTTTCTAGCATCACCCATGCTTGATCTTACTAAGCCCCAATAAAATTAATATTTGAAGTGGGATATTGAACTGAGATATTATAAAATGATTCTTACCTACTATCATCATTTTGGGTAGCTGAGAATATATATATACAATCAATAAAAGTAGAGTCCTAATGTATTTATTATTAGAACAGATATATGACTTAATTAGCTTTAAAGAGCCTACTGATAAGATCTAGCAATATTTGTGAATTATAAAGATGGGGAATTATGACATAAGGCATGACATGAGTACTCATATTTGCCAGTAATTCACAAAAATCACTCAACCTATTACTGACTATAAATGTAGAACTCAAGAAATGGTATCAGATACACTTGGTTCTCCTTGCATTGTAGATGTTGTTCATAAAGCTGACTGATTCATTTGACTTGAAATCTTACTGATTTGGAGATAACTTAATGTCACTCACCAGCTTTATATTTTACCTGGGTGCCTTAGGATCACCCAGCATTCAATTTATCATCTCCTCCCATAAGCCATAGTCTATGTTGACATGCCCATTACTAGATACTCAGCCTCAAAAGGATAGATTATTTTTATTTCACTCACACTAATATACAATAAAGCATTATATCTGATTCAGTATATCTATTGATTATTTTCTCATCCTCATTGCCATAGACTTCTGTCATCATCTATAAGTCAGCTGTAATTGCTTAGTCCTACTTTTCCCAACCACTTCAGCTAGCATTCTTTTCTTACACACAATCGGCTAGCATCCTTTATTTATATACTTTTTTAAAATTTTAGAATAATTTTAACATCAAACATAATTTTTAAAAAGATTTATTTATTTGAAAGAAAGAGAGAAAAAGAACAGAGAACATATGAGTGGGGAGAGGGACAGAGGGAGAGAATCTTCAAGTAGACTTCCAGGGAGTGCAAGCGAGACCCAGGGCTCTATCCAAGGACCCAGGATATCATGACCTGAACCAAAACCAAGAATCTGATGCTTAACCAACTGAGTAACCCAGGCACTTCAAGCATCTACACACATTTTAAAGAGTGTTTTCTCTAAAACATTGCTTGACTCATGTCAATCTTTGACTTAATTTTTTTCAATACTTTGCTAAAGTCTTTTTTAAATATATTTTTGTATTTTTAATATGTTCCTTATTTACCTTGCCAATCTTATCTCCCTTTATATCCCAAATTTTATTACATCAAAATTGATGTTCATTATCATATACTGTACTTAAAATACTCAGATATAGAGTATCATTATCCTGGGACTGAGCTCCTCAGTCATCAAGTTCCACTATCAGTGGGGAGTCTGCTTATCCCTCTCCCCCCTTTGCCCCTTCCCCATTTGTGTTCTGTCTCTCTCAAATAAATAAAATCTTTTTAAAAAATCTATAAAAATTACTTAACTTTGATTTTCACCCAAATTAAACATTTTGATGCAAACACATCAAATAAAATATATAGAAAATGCTTTCATTCTTCTTCAAGAAACTTTGTTAAGGTTTGTTGGTTTTTTGTGGTACCCACCACTTACCCATTGGGTAATACAACACTAGGTGAAAAGTATGTGAAGAGTTTCTTGTTATGTTGTGTAGTTAATAACATGGGAGTGAAGTAATGAGGTCTGAACTAAGGTAATGGCAGAGAAGGATGAGAAACACAAAAGAGAGTAAGGATGATGAATCACTAAGTCTTGAAGTCTTAAAGTCAGAAGGTAAGTAAGGAGAGGTCATGAAGCTTACAGCTTGATCAAGTGAATAGATTTTAATCTTACAATATATGAAATAAAAAAAGTAAGGTTGAGAAGAAGAGTTTGGATTCATTCTTTCAGAAAATATTTGCAAACTTTCTACGTTTCAGTTTTTGTGTATTACTCTGGATTTGTAATCAACCAGAAAAAAAAAATATATATATATATATAGTTTTTAACTCCATGAAAATTACATTCAACTTTGAGAGATTATATGCAAAAAAATTTAGAAATATATACAACTACAACCTAGGATAGATGGAAAGGCAGATTTTAATGAGAAAGTGTAACTTGAGGGACAGCATACTTAAATCTATGGTTAGAAACTATATAGCTGAAGAATGATATTTTTGCAGAATCCTGAAAGTTGAGAAGTCAGTCATTTAAGTCACCTGTCATGTCAAGAGCCCTTCTGGTCATGTGGGAGTAAAAACCCAGAACTGAAAAAACCTAAAGTAGGTGAAAGAAGTTCATTTATTTGCTTGAAAATATTTTATAGTTTTTCAGTGTAGAGGACATCAAAACATTTGAGCACATGTTAAATAACTACTTTATCACTTCCTAAAAATCTTCTTTCCCTACATGCTAACACAAGATTTTAATAGTAGTCAACTCTGTATCTGAGTATTTTAAGTACAGTATATTAAAGGAGAAGGCAACTTAGGTAGAAAAGAACTGATCATTAGCAAACATGGATAAAAAGAACATATACTTATTTTGGAGAAACTTGGTGTATTTTCATTTTATTTGGGATTGAACTATGTAGAGGAATGAAAAGTTTTGCTATTGTCTGAATTTGGAAGTAAAATTAGAAGAGATGGTTATGAATTTCAGATTGCCAACAGGTGGGCACTATTGGCTTTGTTCTGTGTCAATGTTGTTAAAGTACATTTTCCAGAATGGCCTTCCCTATATGATATTAAAGTTGGCTAAATTGACCAAGACTGTTATGTATGGAGGATTGATAGAAGGTACTAGATGCTGGAACATGTGATTGCTGCTGCTGATCTGTTGGCTTAACTTGTTGGTATGTAACAGCTGAGTCTGGAATTTCTGGCTATTGTAAATAATGCTACTGTAAACATATACCTTTTCAAATTAGTGTTTTTCTTTTCTCCAAATGTCAAATGTCTGGATCATACAATACTTCTATTTTTTAAACATTTTCGAGAAGATTCCATACTGTTTTTGACATTGCATTTCCACTTACAGTATGAAGTTTCCTTTTTCGCTACATCGCAGTAACACTATTTCTTGCCTTTTAAGTACTACCATTGTGACTGGTGTGAGGAGATATTTCACTTTGGTTTCTGATTTGAATTTCCCTAATGATTAGTGATGTTGAGTATCTTTGCGTGCACCATTGGACATCTGTATCTCTTCTTTTTTTTTTTTTTAAGATTTTATTTATTTATTTGACAGAGACAGATCACAAGTAGGCAGGGAGACAGGCAGAGAGAGAGAGGGAGAAGCAGGCTCCCCACCGAAAAAAAGAGCCCGATGTGGGGCTTGATCCCAGGACCCCGAGATCATGACCTGAGCTGAAGGCAGAGGCTTTAACCCACTGAGCCACCCAGGTGCCCCATCTGTATCTCTTCTTTAGACAAATTTCTATTCAGGTCCTTTGATCATTTTTAAATTGGATTGCTTATTTTCTGATATTTAGTTGTGTGAGTTCTTTATATATTTTAGATAACAACACCTTATTGGTTATATCATTTGCAAATATCTTTTCCTAATAAATACATTGCCTTTTGTTTTGTTGATGGTTTCCTTCACACTGTGCCAAAGATTTTCAGTTAGATGTAGTCCCATTTGTTTATTTTCATTTTTATTGTCGTCTCTTGAGGAGACAGATCCAAAAATTATTGCTCAGACCAATATCCAAGATCTTACCACATATGTTTCCTTCTAGCTATTTCATGGTTTTGTGTCTTATATTTAAGTCTTTAAAGCATTTTATTTTTGTATCATATTTTTGTATATGATATAACAAAGTGGTCCAGCTTCATTAAAAAAGAAAAACAAATTTTTTTGAAGATTTTATTTATTTGACACACAGAGAGAGAGAGAGCATAATCAGGGGGAGTGGCAGGCAGAATGAAAGAGAGAAGCCAGCAGAAAGAGAAGCAGGCTCCCCTGGGAACAGGGAACCCAATGCAGGGCTCAGTCCCAGGACCCTGGGATCATGACTTCAGCTGATGGCAGCAGCTTAACCAAGTGAACCACACAGGTGCCCCTGGCTTCATTCTTTAACATGCACCTGGCCAGTTACTCAGCACCATTTTTAAAGACTCTTTTCCATGTTGCTCTTGCCTCCTTTTTTGAAGATTAATTGACTATATAAACATGTATTTGTTTCTGGACACTATTCTGTTCCACTGATACATGTTTCTGTCTTTGTGCAGTACCATACTATTTTAATATCTATGACTTTATGATAGTTTGAAATCAGGGAGCATGATACTTCCAGTTTTGCTCTTCTTTCTCAAGATTGCTTTGGCTATTTGGGATCTTTTTTAGATTTTGGATTATTTCTTCCAGTTCTGTGAAAAACACCTCAAGATTCCAATAGAGATTGCATTGCGTCTGTAAACTGCAGTGGGTCATTTAATTTTTTGTACTTATTTTGGGTTTATTTTTCATATCTTCTTTTCTAGTTTCTTTGGGTAGGAACTTAGGTCACTGATCTGACACCTTTGTTCATTTTTTATATAATCATTGTTTGAAAGAAAATATCTCCTTTAAGCTCTGCTTTAGCTGTATATTACAATTTTGTTATATTTTATTTTTACTATTAGTGACTTTAATATTTCATAATTATCACTGTGCTTAGGTAATTATCCCTAAGTCAAGGACTGTGGGAATATTGGGACTTTCCTCATAAGCACTCTTCTTTCAGGAATCATCACCTTGACGTTTTATATGTTCGAAATACAAAAGCAGGGCCCTATTTGCATTTTATTCAAAATCATAGCTTTTAATGACAGTATGACAAGTTTTTTCCTAGTTATTCTATCATCTGAGAAAGGATTAATCCCCTGATGAATGACTTTTCAGCACAAAGAAAAAAATTATTCGTAAAACAATTAAAAAGTTGGAAGATACACTTTTGGCAAATTGAGATAAAAAACAAGTAGTGAAGCTTCTACAAGATAGTTTTCAGATAGATAGAGTGTAAGACTTTTTCTGATTTTGAAAATAGCAAACACAGTATCTTGACATATGTGGCCTTTGTCATGTTGAGGTATGTTTCCTCTACACACAATTTTTTGAGTTTTTAACTATTCTGATCCTCATTTTTAAAAATGCAATCTAGAAAAGCAGTTTGAGGACATTGGAATGATTTATATATAGATTTGATGTTAGAAAATGTTATGGAATTATTGCTACCTTTTGAGCAACAATATATTGCTACTGAATTTTTAGGTGATGCATATTGAAAAATTGAGTGAATGCTCAGTCTATCAATAAGCTACTTCCAAAATGACTCAGATATGTGTGTATATGTGCATGTATGTGTATGTATATGTGTAATATAAATAAACTATGGAATAATGTGACACATTTTCATTCAAGGTGGAGGGCAAATGAGCATTGGTTGTAATTTTTTGTGCATTCTAAAAAAATTAAAATATTGGGAAAAGGCACTGTGGAAAATCGATCTAAGACTTTAATTTTGTTTCTAATAGTGACTAATCTATCTCACTGCCTCCCACAGTGTCTGAAACCCTGTAGATACTCAGTAACTACTCAATGAACAAAAAATATTAATGAATTGATCAACAGTTATCATTCTCTCATATGGTTGGGAGAGTAACCAATTATGAAAATAAATTGAGTTTCACAATCTAGAAATTATATAAGAAGACAAATTTTAAAGAATACAAGCATATTTTAATACATATATAAAACTTATGAGTATTTTTATGGTTGATTATCATTATAATTACATAAAATAACATTATTTTCATCATATAATTTGGTCTTCACAAAAATTTCTAATATATTTAGATCCATTCCTTACATTTGAAGTAACTAAGGTAAAACAGAGATTAAGTGACTTGTGTTAACATCCCCTAGCTATTAAATGGCAAATCTAAGACTTGAGTCAGTTTTTACTTTATTGATATTGTCCTTTTTATCACCACATGTTTTTTATTTCTAATGTCTCTTTAAAAAAAAAAAACAGGTAAATGTAGCTCTCATATAGTACTTGACTTGAAACTTGCAGGGAAAAAATATGCATTCTTATTTACTCTTGACAGGGGAAATGTGTTTGAGTATTTTAGATACAAATTACTATTTAGTTGTAGCTCCTTTGGTGCAGTAGTCAGTGTCAATAGAGTGTACAATTACTTTTCCCATTTGCCTCATTTGACTGACAGTAATTGCGTTTGTGAAGGTTTAGCAATATTGTAACACTGTAAGGGGCCCCTCTCATTCCACTTTGCTTGAAGTCTCCTCCTATTGCTTTGGATGATAGGAGTTAAAGGTGTTTTTGATGTTGTTTTTGTTCTTGTTCCTTTACATGTAATTTTGGCTTTTAATCCATTGGGGCTTAATTTAAAGAAATTAAGAGCATGTACAGGGACACTATTATAAGTGGGCAATTGGTACTATAATGACTCATTTTAAATTGGGAATGAACAATTATATAATTCCCCAACAATCCTTATATACATAAAGTATTACATAATATGGAGAGAGAATCATAACTACAAGGAAAAACAATACAAAACATCTTAAAAATGAAAGGGTCTCTTTTCACACAGTGAGCATGGTTTGTTGATTTACAGCTATAATAATTTCAGTGTATTATAGCACAGATTTTTCTCCCCCTGTGGACATTTAGATGACTTAATTTTATAGAACAAAAAATAAATTCATTGTCTATCGGCACATTCATAATTAAGGCAACTTCTAAAAGAACATCTTTCATGAGCTACTCTTTGTCCTCAGCTTTTGTTACTCATCATTC
Source organism: Mustela nivalis (assembly GCF_964662115.1). Lineage (NCBI taxonomy): Eukaryota > Metazoa > Chordata > Mammalia > Carnivora > Mustelidae > Mustela > Mustela nivalis. The sequence continues at coordinate 19,629,548 of NC_139023.1, read as the reverse complement.
TAAAGGGGTAACACCTAAGCCATTTACTCAAGCTAAAAGAGTCAGACTTAGTCACAAGCTTAAAGGGAGCTTAGACATACTAATCCCATTACTTAAAGATCACCTAAAGGACCTCTGGCAAATTGAAATATCAAGGAGATTGGAAGTATATATATATACATTTAAATATGGGTATATATTTTTCCTGTCCTTTGTAATTTCTCAGAATGTGGCTAAAATACCTGGTATAAAATTAGATAATTGGTGAAGACTGTCATTCTAATAAAAATGGTCACATAAATAAAGCAATGGATATATCACATTACTCTTATTCCCTAATCATTTATGCTATAGAAAAGTCTGAACAGTACATCAAAAACTAATGATGTAGTATATGCTGGCTAATTGAACATAATAACTATAAATAAATAAATAAATAAAGATAAAATAGGGACTTCTGGGTGACTCAGCCTATTAGGCATCTGCCTTCAACTCAGGTCATGATCCCCAGGACCCTGGAATATCCCACATAGGGCTCCTTACTCAGCAGGCAGTCTGCTTCTCCCTCTGCGTGCTGTTCCCCCTGCTTGTGCTCTTTCTCTCTCTTCCTGAGGAGGATGGGGAAGGCACAGAGGGAAAGAGAGAAGCAGGCTTCCCGCTGAACAAGGAGCCTGATGTGGGGCTTGATCCCTGGACCTGAGACCACAACCTGAGCTGCTTCTTAACTGACTGAGCCATCCAGGTGCCCTAGCCCAGTGTTTCACGTAATTATGTTTTTTTTTTTTTAATTTTTTATTTTTTTTCAGCTTAACAGTATTCATTGTCTTTGCACCATACCCAGTGCTCTATGCAATCCGTGCCCTAATACCCACCACCTGGTTCCCCCAACCTCCCACCCCTTCAAAACCCTCAGATTGTTTTTCCGAGTCCATAGTCTCTTGTGGTTCACCTCCCCTTCCAATTTCCCTCAACTCCCTTCTCCTCTCCATCTCTCCTTGTCCTCCATGCTATTTGTTATGCTACACAAATAAGTGAAACCATATGATAATTGACTCTCTCTGCTTGACTTATTTCACTCAGCATAATCTCTTCCAGTCCCATCCACGTTGCTACAAAAGTTGGGTATTCATCCTTTCTGATGGAGGCAGCATACTCCATTGTATATATGGACCATATCTTTATCCTTTCATCCACTGAAGGGAATCTTGGTTCTTTCCACAGTTTGGTGACCGTGGCCATTGCTGCTATGAACATTGGGGTACAGATGGCCCTTCTTTTCACTACATCTGTATCTTTGGGGTAAATACCCAGTAGTGCAATTGCAGGGTCATAGGGAAGCTCTATTTTTAATTTCTTGAGGAATCTCCACAACTGTTTTCCAAGGTGGCTGCACCAACTTGCATTCCCACCAACAGTGTAAGAGGGTTCCCCTTTCTCCACATCCTCTCCAACACATATTGTTTCCTGTCATGCTAATTTTGGCCATTCTAACTGGTGTAAGGTAGTATCTCAATGTGGTTTTGATTTGAATCTCCCTGATGGCTAGTGATGATGAACATTTTTTCATGTGTCTGATAGCCATTTGTATGTCTTCATTAGAGAAGTGTCTGTTCATATCTTCTGCCCATTTTTTTTATATGATTGTTTGGTGTGTGTTGAGTTTGAGGAGTTCTTTATAGAGCCTGGATATCAACCTTTTGTCTGTACTGTCATTTGCAAATACCTTCTCCCATTCCGTGGGTTGCCTCTTTGTTTTGTTGACTGTTTCCTTTGTTGTGCAGAAGCTTTTGATCTTGATGAAGTCCCAAAAGTTCATTTTTGCTTTTGTTTCCTTTGCCTTTGGAGACATATCTTGAAAGAAGTTGCTGTGGCTGATATAGAAGAGGTTACTGCCTATGTTCTTCTCTAGGATTCTGATGGATTCCTGTCTCACGTTGAGGTCTTTTATCCATTTTGAGTTTATCTTTGTGTACAGTGTAAGAGAATGGTCGAGTTTCATTCTTCTACATATAGCTATCCAGTTTTCCCTGCACCATTTATTGAAGAGACTATCTTTTTTCCACTGTATATTTTTTCCTATTTTGTCAAAGATTATTATTTTTTCTGAAGACTCCACCCCCAAACTACTAGAACTCATACAGCAATTCAGCAACGTGGCAGGATACAAAATCAATGTACAGAAATCAGGTACTTTCTTATACATTAATAATTATGTGGTTATTAACTCACACTGATTCCTAAACTAAGCAGAGCCCTAGTTACTTAGTCTCATACAATGTTCTATGTCTTCTTAGATCATGAATATAAACTATTCATAAATTGTCTCTGTTAATATGTATACATCCCCTAAACTAGAGCTCCCTGTGGATAGAGACTGAATGGCTTATTCACAGACCTCAATATTTAGCTCAGGGATTAGCACAAAATGGAAAGCTCAATAAACATTTGTTGAGTGAATGAACAAGTGAATGAATGAATCTGCAGAAATCTCACTTAATAAGAAAAAAGAAAAGATAATTTTAGGTAAATTCACTGAAATTATGAATACTTTTGTTTATGCCGCAATTCTTTTCATTTATAATAAATAAAATGTATCTCCTCCTTGATTTCATAAAAGTGTTCAAAAAGTAACATATCTCCTCCAACTGGACATTGTCTTTATTGGGAGATGGCAAGATACACTCTGTCATCTATGTTTGCTTGTAAATTTTTATTAGAAAAGAACTATGCCTATTTGTTTACTCATTATCTATAGATGCTTTCTGCAGTAGTTTTCAAGCTACAATGGTAGCTGCAAGAGAGTATGTCTCACCCTCAAAACCTGAAATATCTAATATATAATTTTCCAAAGAAAAACAGTTTTCTGACTTTTAGTATATGTTAACTACATGTTGAGATAGTATTTAAATGGTAGCAATTCCAAATTTTGTCAAATTCTCCTAGGTTCTTTCTAAGGGCCATGAATTATTTCATTTTACTAGTAGTTCTTTTGCAATAAATGCTATTCCAAAATAACTTCCTTAATGTAATGTTCTACATGTAAATTAATAAGGTTAGTATCATAATTCTAAGCAATTTGTTAAAAAGTGTGAATCATTTGCAAGAAAGTGTCATTCTACTCTTGACTTGGAAACTTAGTTTTAAAAATAACAAAACTAAAAAATAACAATCACATGCATAAAGATGTTTCTTGCAAGAAAACTGATAATCATCATACATTAAGGTATGTAGTACATATAGCCATGATGCATTTACTTAATCAAATATTGTGTAGTTAAAAATATAAAAATTACACAACCAACTGTTATGGTTGGTTGTATCCAGTGTTGTTGGATATAAGCATTGGATAACCTCATAACTAGAGGGAAAAAGTAAAACTGTGTCTATACTAACTATGCATGCTGAGAGGTAAAAATGGAGAAGTTGTTATATGATAATAGATTTTTTTCTCATTAACACTTAGTGTTTTAACTTGTCATTGTGTTTTGTTCTTATATCGTTATTTTTTTCAATATGGATTGAAACCTACAACTTAATTTATGTTAATATTTCTTTAAAAGATGTTATGAAAGGAAGTATATACAAAATTATTCTTATAAGGGTGCCTGGGTGACTCAGTCATTAATCATCTGCCTTCAATTCAGGTCACGATTCCAGGGTCCTGAAATCTCTGCTCCCTGATCAGTGGGGAGCCTGCTTCTCCCTCTGCCCCTCCCCCAACTTGTGTACAGGATGCCTGCATGTGCACGCACGCATGTGCTCTCTCACTCTTTCAAACAAAATCTTAAAAAAAATATTATTCTTATAGTTGAGTTTGAAAAACTACCCAGGTATGAATTATTGGTGGATCTCAACCACAATAAAAAAAACAAAACAAAACAAAACAAAAACAAAACAAAACGTAGAATGTTAGGGGTGGAAGAAAGAGTTGATTTCACCTGTATTACCAATAAATGAATAAATAAATAAATAAACCATAACTATGGCCAAGTGACCTGCCTGAAAAAGCATTACATATTAATGTAATGTAGCTAAAGTTGAACTACATCTGAAGTTTCCTATACCCTAATCAGGTGTTCTTAAATAAAACACTCATTGCTATTGTTCTTATTTTAGAAAAGACAAGTAGAAGGAAAATGTTTTACAAGTCTTTATTCAGCCTTATTGATAATGTAGAAGCAAATATTTTTTTTTCTAATTTTAATAGAAGAATGTGGATAGTATTAGCTTTATATGAGTCATAAAAATAAGCACAGAAGTTACTCATATAAGCAAAAATAAAACCATATAATATTTTTATTTCAGTTACCATATATGCTTTTTAATTTATTTGGCTTCAGAAGAGACAAATAACCTTTTGGTACCTCATTTATCTATCTGTGAAACAGAAAAGTATCCTTGCTACCAAAGAGTCCTTTGGGACTCTTTATTAAAAAATGTGACTTTATTATTTATTTATTAAAGAATGTGCAATCATATATTGTACAATACTATCAAAAATTAATCATTTAAATTTTAATTCTTTGGGAGATTAACACTAAATTAGATTAAGTGAAGTGAAGAATTAAGAAATTATAAAGATAAATAATTTAAAATACCTTATATTTTAAACATAGTCATACTCAATAGAGATCATTAAAATAAATATAACAAGTAGTCTCAAAAGTTTAATTCTTAATCTGCTCCTAAGTGTAAGCCATGATTTAATGGAAGATGTCAAAGAAGTAGACCAGATTCTAATCTTTTGACAACCTGAATGATCAATCTATGGAGAGATTTTAGAATGTCCAAAATAACAGATAATTAATTAGAAAATTGTTATTGTTTTTCTTACTTGAAATTTCTGTTGTAGACCGTAAATTTGAGATTGTATTCTGACAGATTCTTGAAGTTCAAAAAATATCAGCTGCTAATAAATATTATTACTTATGTGCTTGAAAGTGAACCAAACTGATGAAGATTTAGGCATCTTTTAAAAAAATTATCTATCAAGGGTCAAGTGACTTAGTAGAAGTTCACATAACCTTCTCTATGAAGTAAATCAGTGAAACAGCCATAAGAAATTATAAATTTATCTCAAAGAACTTTTTGTAAGTACGAGACTTTTGTTTTGAAAATTTTGAAAAGTAGATGAACATGGGGTGTGTTGCATAACAATGAATTCTGGAACACTGAAAAATTGTAAAAAATGAAAAAAAGTAGATGACAGCAAATATTCATCTTCACACAAAAATGATATGTGTAAGTACATTAATAAAACCTATCTTGGAAAAATAAAACATTCTAATAATTCCAGACAGTTGTCTGGTTATAAATTTATGGTTGGTCACAGAATAAAATAGTTATATAGTGTTATTAACTATGAGAAGCTAAAAGCTGTAGTGAATAGAGTAAGTAGGAGAAGATATCATTAAACTTCTGTCCACGGAAATGAATGAATGAATCAATACATTAATGCTTTAAATTTACAGTCTTTACTCACCAAAGATTTTTTTTGTTTTAAATAACATGACTCACAAAATGAAAATCACCTTTCCTGCGCCTAACTATATCATAGAAAAATTTTGTCTACTTACTGTTAGGCTTTCTCGATATTGCAGTGACACATCTCGCTGAAATTTCTCCAGTATTTAGTATAAAAATATATTACTCAAAGACAGTAGAGACAGGTTTGTGAAATACCTTAATGTTAGGGAGTGGATTCAGAGGATAAAAACATTTCTCTCCAGAGATTAATAAGTTTTGTCCCTGATGTGAAAGCTAAGTATAAAATACATATAACTTAAGAAGATGTATAAAAAAGTTTATTGTTTAGGGTACCTGGATGGCTCAGTGGGTTAAAGCCTCTGCCTTCGGCTCAGGTCATGATCCCAGGGTCCTGGGATTAAGTCCCTCTCTGCTCCACGGGGAGCCTGCTTCCTCCTCTCTCTCTCTCTCTCTGCCTGCCTCTCTGCCTACTTGTGATCTCTGTCAAATAAATAAATAAAATCTTAAAAAAAAAAGAGTTTATTGTTTAAATGCACAGAGTTTTTCAGATCTAAAAATATCATCAATGCAATAAAAGCTTCATTTTGCAGATTCAAATTGCTGTGCCTACCTATTTGCAAACCCCTTCATGTTAAAATTAAAAAAGAGTGACTCTGAATAGAAATTTAATGTGTGCCGAGCAGGTTCCATTATTGAGGACATAATTACCACATACAGTGCCTTGCCCAGCTAATAATGCAAGTAAACTAATGACAGGGCTGCAGTGAGAGGTGGTCTCAGTTTTAATGACTATGTGCAAGAGGTTTCATAAATCTCCACTAAAATAAAAGACTAACTCCTGGAAGAAAGTGCCATTAAAGTTAGGAAGTTCTGACAGAACTTATATGAATGGATTGAATCAGAATATTCAGACACATCTCCTTTTAGTATGTTTCCCTTGAAATTTAGAGAGATAGCTATTACATGATTTGGGCTACAACTTGGGAAAATGCAGATCTAATTGTCATTTCACATTTAGTATATTTCTTATCTAAGTATCTTTGTCTCTATAAATCTGTATATCTAATTGTATATTATATTAAATTTATACATATTCTTTTATATTACTATATTTATTATATTACTCTATATATAATTATATGAATATTCCATATATCTACATTGATAAAGAATGATATAGAGACAAATATACACGGATTTATATCATTACTTAATATATAATATGTATATGTTCCTACATACATGTATATGTATCAATTTTGTGATTTTTCTCCCCTGTACAGAAGCAGAATGATACTTGATGCATTGTTGAACAATAATCATTTTTTCATTTAATATATTCTTTAGAATGATGACAGCATATGCATAATCCTTGCTGCTGAAATGAATATATATATTCAAATTGTAGGAAAAATTAGAGGTGCCTCGGTGGCTCAGTGGGTTAAAGCCTCTGCCTTTGGCTCAGGTTATGATCTCAGGGTCCTGGGATAGAGCCCCGCATTGGGCTCTCTGCTCAGCAGGGAGCCTGCTTCCTCCTCTCTCTCTGCCTGCCTCTCTGCCTACTTGAATTCTCTGTCTGTCAAATAAATAAATAAAATCTTTGAAAAAAAACAAATTGTAGGAAAAATTATATTCATAAATTTATAGATGCAGATGTCTGGTAATTAAGGTACTGTAATTGCCTTCCAATTAATTCTCCATTTAATAATAGAGAAGACTTCATGTTTTTGTCACAAATAGCACAGCAATTTTCTACGGATAATATATCTTTTGATTTCCTGAGTGGACTTTTCTACCAAAGATCAGTGCAGGAAACAGAAAATGCTATAGGCAGTTGGAAACAGGAAGAAATTTCATACAGGAAATTATGTGGCTGGAGGAACAGTTCCTAAGCCGGGTATCCTGGAATAACTCCTGGATATACAGAATTGACCTTCTTCTCCAGGAGCACTAACTCTTAGTTCACAACTGAAAATATGCCAGAAACAAGAATCTCTGCCTTTGCTAACACAGCCCAACACTCAGGAAGTGGGAAAATGTGCTGCTTGTGCTGCTCCCTAGAGATGAGACACCAGATTAAGTCACTGCATCCTTCTACTTGTTAATGAGAAAGTTGGGGTTTGAATTCTGCAACGCTATTGTTTGGAGCCCTCAAATCTCCAGTGTAGTAACAGCCAAAAGCCACAGAAGGATAGTTTCTGCTTAACTCTTGCTTTTCAAATCTTGCTACACCTACACGGCATCCAAATGGTGAAGCCTAATTCACATTTAAAATCTTAGCTGAAAGGGAGTCTGGAAAATGTAGGTTTTCAATTTCAACATTGTAGTGAGTGAAGGTTTACATAAGCTGTTAAACTGAATGCCTGGGGCGCCTGGGTGGCTCAGTGGGTTAAAGCCTCTGCCTTCGGCTCAGGTCATGATCCCAGGGTTCTGGGATTGAGGCCCCCACATCCAGCTCTGTGCTCAGCGGGGAGCCTGCTTCCTCCTCTCTCTCTCTGCCTGCTTCTCTGCCTACTTGTGATCTCTGTCTGTCAAATAAATAAATAAAATCTTAAAAAAATTAAAATAAAATAAACTGCCTAATATGAGTTCAATCTAACCAGCATAATCTCCACATAGGAATAAAATAGATCCTAAATATAATGGAATAGCATTCTATATTAATATTTACTCCCTAAAAAGGGATGTATATTGAAACCTTACTGGGTATTTCTGTTCTGGCAAGAAGAACCATTATTCCAATGGAAAAAAAGTATTTAAAAAAAGAAATTGAAAATTTTGGCAAAAAGATGTTAAAATAGGGACAATGCAGGAATATTCTAAAAAACTGTTAAGAGTTTGATAGAGATAAATTAATTATATTTTGATATCAGCAGCAATTGTGGTCTTGTGAAAAGTAAAAGTCAAACTGGGACTACTCATAATTAAGATTATTTCGCAAAGTTCACCTCTTTAAACTTGGAAGGTAGTGATGTTCATGGAACTGTGGGGGAGCATATTTTAATTAGATATTTACTATATGATTATAACATATGCCAACTTTGTGTAAAAAATGTTTGCATAAGAATTACTTTATCTGCTATTTTTTCTGTTACTTCTTATAGCAATTTATCACAAACTTAGTGGCATACTATCACCTGAATCTACAATCTTACAGTTTGTAAGTTAGAAGTCCAATATACTGGGCTTAAATAAGGTGAAATCGTGGCTATGCTTCCTTCTGGAGACTCTAGGGGATCTGTTTCCTCATGGTTTCCAGAAAGCACCTAGAGATTTCTAGAATTCTTTGGTCTCCTTCATTTTTCTTTAAAGCCATCAATTTTATATTTCTCTGTGACTTTTTTTTTTCTTCTTTTTTTTTTGGTACAGTCTCATCTTTATTCTGTCCCTCTTTCACTTCACAAGACATGTGTGATAACATTGGTCCCACCTGGATAATACAGAATAATGTCCCCATTGTAAGTCCAATACCCATAATCACACTTACAAAGTTCCTTTTGCCAAGTAATGAAACATGATCACAAGTTCTGGAGATTAGTACATGCTCATTTTTGGGTGCCTGTCATTTTTCATACCATATCTGCCAAGAGTTAGAATAACAATGATTGAAATTTCCTATTCAGAGAAAACTTGAGCTGTGATAGCTTACTCTCATTTTATATGTTATTATATGTATGAGAAAATGGTCGTGTTTTAATAGATCTTTTGGAAATGTCTGAAATTCATATCCTATATGATTATTTTGCAACAAAAATATGCAGTTTAGACCAATCTAGTTGGAATATAGAAAAAGCAAGTTCACTTCATAGGAATAATGGCATGTGAAAAATAATATTTTATTTCAAATGATTTTATTAATATAAACTTATACATATGTTCTGAAAATGGTTTCAGAAAATTTCTGAGTACCTAAATTGTTTTTTAACATTCAACTGTAGATTAAACCTAACACTTGGATCTATTTACTAGCTCTAATATAGAATGTCACTGTTAAAAAATACTTAGAAACATGCCTATTATCTGCATCAGTTTTGTTGCATCTGTTTGAGGATAATGGTTTAGTTAAAACCGACCTGAAAGTGATTTCAATTTGGAAGAAATGAATACAAGAGGTATAACATACAGTTTAGAGGTTATAGTTTTTGGAGCAAAAAAGGGCTTTACTGCTGACAGAAACATAACATGGGAATGTGAAGGCAGCGATTAAACAGGGACATGAAATAAGCCCTGCTTAGTATGTGTAAACTGATAAAATGCAGATGTGTGACAAAAAAAAAAGGTAAAATAAAAATAGGTATGGATATAAAGTATCCATACACAGTGTGTAATTCTCAGAGGAGGTGGAAGTGTATGTGTGTATTCATATTTCTGTCAAAACAGATTAAGAACAGCACCACTGCCATGAGTAGAGTTTCCACAGACCTCACTAGCCCGTGGGGTATTATTAACAGAAATCATTTCTATTTCTCAGACCCTTTCCCCACTAGCCAACATAGAACATCAGCCTCCCTTCTGGTCCCTGCTCTTTCCACCTAAATTTCTTGGATTTCCCAAGTTATCTCACATGTGGATCAAGTCCAGACAATGTGGTCTTCTGACTGCTACTGCCACATTTGTGGAGTACTGTTACTCCTGTCACTCACTGAGGTTCAGTTCACTGCAGAAAAGCCCTCCAGAGGCACTTCTGACCACTCACTGGACACCACTCCATTCACTGTCTCTCAGACCACACCATGGATGCACCAAAAATACCCATAAGTTCTTTGGTAGAACAAATGGGAAAGTGTCTTACTATTTCTTCAGTGTCAGAGTCTATATATAAACTACCAAATTTTTGTGCTCAAGCCCTAAAATATAGCATTTTGTTGAAAAAAAATTTTTTTCCTATTTGCTGACAGGCTTCCCTTTTTCCTTTTAGAGGGGAGATGCCCAAATGACTAATGTCTTCAAACTCATGTTTTCTCTTTTCCTTTTGTGTATTCAGACCCCTTCTTTTAAAATTTTATTTTATTTTTCTCTTCCTTTGAGTTCATTTATGAGAGCCTCAAACCTCCACACAAGTAGTCTTTAGCTCGGACTTCCACACCAATTCACCAGATAGGCACAAGCACTTCTTGCTGAACAAGAAGACAAGGCTTAAATCTATGCTGAAATCTACATCCATTCTTAACACACACCACCTTTAATGTTCGATCTGTTTCAGAGTAATGAAATTTTCAAAAAGCAGAGATATAAAATATACAGAAATATTAATGGTAAGTAAACCCACTGATCTGAAACTGAAAATACACCACTACCTATCAAGTTGATCTAGCTACGGCTGAGGAACGTTTCAATCCAATCATAGAAAGCCCACAAATCTCTTATTTCCAAGTTTGGGAAGTGTAAGTATCTGCAACACTGTTCTCAGATATATTGGGTATATCTGTGTCTGAATGAGGAAAGAAAAGATTCTAAACTTAGACTCACTTCAGCCAAACTTGAGACATGTGCTGTTTTGTGATCATCCTGCATTCTGCAGAATCTGTGGACAAATTCCCAGAGCAGTGGTGTAGGAATTCTGTGGAATTCACTTATCTCTGTGAAGCATTCCTGCAATATCTCCCACCTGACAATTTTCTAGATTCTCTGCTGAAGAAAATGTTGTATCCATTTAAGTTGAATACACATTTTCTCTTATACTTGAATTTAAAAATATCAAGACGTGGGGCTGACATCACTCTTCTATTCTCGAAGGAAGGGAATACGTTTTAAAAATAATTAAAAAACTGATTGGCTGTTTAACCTTAATAATTGACATCCTAAATTTATATATAGTCTTGGTTTAAAAAGTTAGATATTGAGAAGAATAAGAATTATCTTGTGTATGCCAGAACTTAACACCATATTTTATGTATAGTAGGATAACTAAAAAAAAAAGTTTTTTTGACTATGTTGCTTTCCCTTTTAATATTTTTGACACTTTTATTAACACATTATTTTAACATGTTTATAGACTGGACCAAAAATGATTATTCACTTAAAATGTAGTTTAATTGTTAAATTTTATTGAAAATTAACAAAAAATATGTTTGCTACTCATATTCCATATTTTATAATGTTATATATTATATATTTTTATTTATGAGAAGAAAAGTCTTGAAAAAGGCAAATTTAACTTGTTTAAATAGTGGAAGTAGATAAAGATTAAAGGATTTAACTAATAAATCCTATCACAATCTCTTCATAATACAAAAAGCAAATCTCAGTTGCAGTGAAACTCATTTGTCAGTATGTCTCATTTCAATATGAAATTATTTCATCACTTTATTTGAAGAGTTATCAAGAGTGAAGCATAGGTCAAACTCAACCAAAGTTCCCCCAACATTTTGAAATAGGAGAATAAAGAAAAACAATGGAAGAATCTGTATAAAATGAAACAAATAAATACAAAGAAAAATTACATAATAGGCCAAGTAGATATGTTCTCTATGCAATCCATAAGGCAATTATTTTTTTTCCATATGATCCATGGTCTAATATAGAGAGCTACTTGATTCTATCATGATTACAAAAAAATAAAGGGAAATATTTTTATAATTTTTATACCTATTGACATAATATATTCTTCCTTAACATATAGTCAGGTATAATATTTATATTCTTTGTTACCTCTCTTATGTTTTACCTCTTTACATAGTGATATTATCAGGATAGTCTTGGTAACTGTTAAAAAAATTGTTAAGCCTGAGCGGGGTTTTGAAAGGTAGGTAGGTGGTTAGGCACAGAGTCATTGCAAATTTAGCATCCCTAGCATGTTCTGATGACATTTACTAACAAGAAAATTCAATGAAACTAAGAACTATACAACGAGACAAATATTTTTAGATAGATACTTTTTTAACCAGCACTGATTATTTTTGAAGGCTTTTTTTAAATGAAAGAACATTTAGTTTCAGAAGCAGACATTAATCATTATTATTAAGAAGCAAAATAGATGAGGGAGAGAATATCCATACGGCAATGTGAAAAACAAGCAAGCAAACAAACAAACAAACATTTCAGCCAAAGAACTAGGAATTCTCACCGAAACAACTGTGGAAATAAGTATTCATTTTGTAATGCTGAGGCATTACTTCAAGTTTATCCATAATCTCCCCTTCTTCTTGTAATCTTCCCTTCATCTGGAATTCATTGTTTCTGATGAGAAATCAGCTGTAAATCTTACTGAGGTTTACTTTTACCTTATGAATCATGAATGAGTCCTTTCACTTGATAATTTCAAGATTTTTCTTTTTCTTTTGGCAGTTTCATTTTAGTGTGTCTAGGCATGAATCTCTTTGAGTTTAGATCATTGAGATTTTCAGATGTGTAGATGACTGTTTTTCATCAAATTTGGGGAGCTTTGGGATCTTATTTCTTTTTAATTTAGAGAGAAAGAGAGTGTGCATGAGCATGGAGGTTGGAGGGGCAGAGGTAAAGGGAGAGAGAGAATCCTAAGCAGTCCCCATGCCCAGTAGAGAACCTCCAAGGACCCCAAGATCATGACCTGAGCTGAAGTCAGATGCTTAACCCACTGAGCTACTCAGGTGCCCAGCTTGGTCTAATTCTTTAAACATGGTTTTATTGATTCTTTGAACATATATATAGCAGCTATTTTGAAGTCTGAATAAGTGTATTTTGAATAACTATATCCTCTCAGACATTCTTATGATTCACTGTTTTTATTTTTCTGTGTATGGCCACATTCTCCTGTTTCTTTGTAAGTTGTTATTTTGTTGGTAGTGTTGTTGATAACTAGATATTTTATTTATTTATGCATTATTGATTGATAACTAGATATTTTAGATAAAATCACAACACTGGATTCTGAGTTCCCCTTACAAAAATTGTTCTTGGTTTCTTGTCTATTTAGTGACCTTTCTGAATCAATTCGGCAGAAACTGTGTACTTTATATTGTACAGCCATTCATGTTTTTGCTCATTTAATTTCTTTTTTTAAATGTTTAGACTACCTTTCTTGATGGACTAGCAGGTCAGCTAGTCCATATTGGTTAGCCAGTGACTGGTCAGAGGTTGAACTTAACACTTGGAGTCAGCAAGTCTTGGAATTGAAGCATGTATTTATATTTCATACACTTTACAAGACTGACCCAGATTTTACTTTCTACATGTGCAGTTTCATATTCAGCTAGGAATAAGTATATAATAAGGACACTTTTAACTTTCTCCTGAATAGTGTACAGTCTTTTGAATACACGAAGCCTTCTAAATCCGAAGTAATATATGAAAATTTATCAAAGACCCTCATGACCACCTTTTTCACCAGGTCTTCCTGTTAAATCTTGAATGGTCTATTTGCTCCTACCTGTACTGAACACTCAGGCAACTATGTCTACCTTCCCCAGTTGCCAATGAGATTGCTATTATTTTCAGTAATGACTCTGAGCATGGCACGTTTCCTTGGAGCTATATATGAAAGAAATCAGCCCTCTCTGGTGGCAGGGAGGCTGCTAGTCCTTTTGGCTACTGTCACAGAATTGGTAGAGAGTTATGAGTAAAGGGAAGATTTTATATTCCATAGACACCCACCACTCTGAGCAAGGTTTGGAAGTTTTTCTTGAATAACTGTTTTTCAATTTATTGAATGGATTAATCTCTAGAATTTTGAAATGGTGACTTTTGATAAGTGTGTCGTTTTCCTCATTGCTTTTTGGTAAGAGGATATGCTGACTCCTCACATCACCATTCAAGCACTTCCTATTGCATCTATTTAAGTTTTTTTTTTTTTTTTAACTTTTTATTTTTTTTTTAAACATATATTTTTATCCCCAGGGGTACAGGTCTGTGAATCACCAGGTTTACACACTTCACAGCACTCACCAAAGCACATACCCTCCCCAATGTCCATAATCCCACCCCCTTCTCCCAAACCCCCTCCCCCCAGCAACCCTCAGTTTGTTTTGTGAGATTAAGAGTCACTTATGGTTTGTCTCCCTCCCAATCCCATCTTGTTTCATTTATTCTTCTCCTACCCACTTAAGCCTCCATGTTGCATCACCACTTCCTCATATCAGGGAGATCATATGATAGTTGTCTTTCTCTGCTTGACTTATTTCGCTAAGCATGATACGCTCTAGTTCCATCCATGTTGTCGCAAATGGCAAGATTTCATTTCTTTTGATGGCTGCATAGTATTCCATTGTGTATATATACCACATCTTCTTGATCCATTCATCTGTGGATGGACATCTAGGTTCTTTCCATAGTTTGGCTATTGTGGACATTGCTGCTATAAACATTCGGGTGCATGTGCCCCTTTGGATCACTACATTTGTATCTTTAGGGTAAATACCCAATAGTGCAATTGCTGGGTCATAGGGCAGTTCTATTTTCAACATTCTGAGGAACCTCCATGCTGTTTTCCAGAGTGGCTGCACCAGCTTGCATTCCCACCAACAGTGTAGGAGGGTTCCCCTTTCTCCACATCCTCGCCAGCATCTGTCATTTCCTGACTTGTTGATTTTAGCCATTCTGACTGGTGTGAGGTGATATCTCATTGTGGTTTTGATTTGTATTTCCCTGATGCCGAGTGATATGGAGCACTTTTTCATGTGTCTGTTGGCCATCTGGATGTCTTCTTTGCAGAAATGTCTGTTCATGTCCTCTGCCCATTTCTTGATTGGATTATTTGTTCTTTGGGTGTTGAGTTTGCTAAGTTCTTTATAGATTCTGGACACTAGTCCTTTATCTGATATGTCGTTTGCAAATATCTTCTCCCATTCTGTCAGTTGTCTTTTGATTTTGTTAACTGTTTCCTTTGCTGTGCAAAAGCTTTTGATCTTGATGAAATCCCAATAGTTCATTTTTGCCCTTGCTTCCCTTGCCTTTTGCGTTGTTCCTAGGAAGATGTTGCTGCGGCAGAGGTCGAAGAGGTTGCTGCCTGTGTTCTCCTCAAGGATTTTGATGGATTCCTTTCGCACATTGAGGTCCTTCATCCATTTTGAGTCTATTTTTGTGTGTGGTGTAAGGAAATGGTCCAATTTCATTTTTCTACATGTGGCTGTCCAATTTTCCCAGCACCATTTATTGAAGAGGCTGTCTTTTTTCCATTGGACATTCTTTCCTGCTTTGTCGAAGATGAGTTGACCATAGATTTGAGGGTCTATTTCTGGGCTCTCTATTCTGTTCCATTGATCTATGTGTCTGTTTTTGTGCCAGTACCATGCTGTCTTGATGATGACAGCTTTGTAATAGAGCTTGAAGTCCGGAATTGTGATGCCACCAATGTTGGCTTTCTTTTTCAATATCCCTTTGGCTATTCGAGGTCTTTTCTGGTTCCATATAAATTTTAGCATTATTTGTTCCATTTCTTTGAAAAAGATGGATGGTACTTTGATAGGAATTGCATTAAATGTGTAGATTGCTTTAGGTAGCATAGACATTTTCACAATATTTATTCTTCCAATCCAGGAGCATGGAACATTTTTCCATTTCTTTGTGTCTTCCTCAATTTCTTTCATGAGTACTTTATAGTTTACAATTGCATCCAAAACCATAAGATACCTAGGAATAAACCTAACCAAAGAGACACAGAATCTATACTCAGAAAACTATAAAGTACTCATGTTTTTTTTTTTTTTAAATATTTATTTATTTATTTGACAGACAGAGATCACAAGTAGGCAGAGAGGCAGGCAGAGAGGGAGGAGGAAGCAGGCTCCCCACTGAGCAGAGAGCCGGATACGGGGCTTGATCCCAGGACCCTGGGATCATAGACCTGAGCTGAAGGCACAGGCTTTAAACCACTGAGCCACCCAGGTGCCCCCATCTATTTAAATTATAGAGAATTTGATCACATATGTTTATTTCTTGACATCTCTTTTAAACAGTTGCTTAAATTAGCATATTTGTTAATTTTAAATTGAATTGTCTCAACATTACACTTTGAGACACTTCATGATTAGCATAACAAATACATTTATTTTGTTGTTTGCTTTGTTAATCTCATATACTTTTCTTTGGCATATAGATGTTTTTCATTTTATGTAGTCAAATTTTTTGTGATTAGTTAATGGATATTTAATTTTGTGACATTCTTCCTTAAGCTAATGTCAGCAATTATGTCTAACTTACATTTTCCTATTTTTTAATTGAAACACACACAAAAAAACAAAACCTATATCCATAATCTTGCTTAACTATCTTTTCGATGTATGATGTGTAGCAGAAATCTGTTCTACTTTAAATGCTCAATGGTACCACCATCATTAATTTATATTTGCATTTATTTTAATGACAAAAAAGTGACTTGGTTTTTGGAGTAACAAGTACACTTAAAAACTGGGTCTTTTCTCTTTTACAATACATTTTTTTCTCTATTCCTCATAGTATCTTATGATGCATTACCCCAGTTTGTTAATTTTTTAAGATTTCTCATTTTAAAGAGCTCAGAAACATACAGAATGTAAACAAATTTATTTCAATAAAAATTCAGCAGTCCTATATATATTACAGCATGTTTTCTTCAATGAATATCTTTTCATGTCTAAATATATGATATGTTTTAATAACTGCATAGTATTAAACTCAATTAATTACAAAAATTCATTCAACTATTTCCTTCTGTTAGACATATAGGTTGTTTTTCAAACTTTCTTTCATAAAAATATCGGCACATCAAATTTTTTTATTAAAATGTTTTTGGACACTGTTCTAGTTACCTTCTTATCCATTTAGCATAACCATTTGGCATGGTTTTATAAACTCTTTTATAAGCAATCATATCTAAAATACCAATAGTTGCCTATCCTCCTTTCAAATAAATCTATGTCATTTCCTATCCCAGTGCTAGCAAAGTGATTAAAAATTTCCCAATGTAGAGTGATAATGGTTATAGCAGTCATACCTATTTTGTTTCTGAATTTAATGGAAATATCAAATGTTGCTTGATTATGAATTGTTTATACTTTTGTGATTAATTTCCCTAAATATATTAAGAAAATAGCTCTATTCTTAAGTCAAAGAACATTTTTGTCAAGAATGTCATGTTCACTAATGATTAGTATCTATACAAATGGTAACTTCCTTTCTTTTCCCTCCCACTTTATCACTCCTACATATGATGTTAAAATAGAATATATTACTTAAATTCAAATATTTTAGGTCACATTGTATGTATATTTCAATGTATGAATAAGTTTTGCCTGTGAGTATTTGTATTTGTGCATGTTTGTATGCAGTTTGTATATGAAATTGTGCATCTGATGTTTTTAAAGTTTGTTACTGCTGTTACAAGTTATCTATGTAAGTCTGGCACAAGTGGCTTATTATACTCTTTAACAGGGCTCCACTGCTTTAAAACTAATTACTTTCCATATTTTTGGAAGATAACTTTTTGTTAGTATTCCCCAAGTATTCCCATAAGAAGTTATCTACCCTCTTACAAGTTAACATATGCTTAGGAAACCATGTATTTTGGAATCTTTCAATTTTATATCATTAAATTGTACCTATATGCACTTACTGTTTTTTAAATATAAGCTTTTTAAAAAGTATTTCTATTCATGTTATTTATGCTGTGTCTTTACATTCACTTTAATCTTTCCAAATGGCTGTATATTTTATTGATGTTTTATTTTTTATTTTTTATATATTTTTTAAATTTTTTTATTAACACATAATGTATTATTAGCACCAAGGGTACAGGTCTGTGAATTGCCTGGTTTACACACTCAAAGCACTCACCATAGCACATACCCCCCCCCCCCAATGTCCATAACCCAACCACCATCTTCCTACCCTCCTCCCCCCAGCAACCCTCAGTTTGTTTTATGACATTAAGAGTCTCTTATGGTTTGTCTCCCTCCTGAGCCCATCTTGTTTCATTTATTCTTTTCCTACCCCGCAAACCCCACATGTTGCATCTCTGCTTCCTCATATCAGGGAGATCGTAGATAGTTGTCTTTCTCTGATTGACTTATTTCGCTAAGCATAATACTCTCTAGTTCTATCCACATCATTGCAAATGGCAAGATTTCATTTCTTTAGATGGCTGCATAGTATTCATATATATATATATATATATATATATATATATATATATATATCACCTCTTCTTTATATATTCATCTGCTGATAGACACTAGGTTCCTTCCATAGTTTGGCTATTGTGGACATTGCTGCTATAAACATTCAGGTGCACATAACCCTTCGGATCACTACATTTGTATTTTTAGGGTAAATACCCAGTAGTGCAATCCCTGGCTTGTAAGGTAGCTCTATTTTCAACTTTTTGAAAAAACTCCATGCTGTTTTCCAGAGTGGTTGCACCAGTTTGCATTCCCATCAACAGTGTAGGAGGGTTCCCCTTTCTCCACATCCTCACCAGGATCTGTCATTTCCTGACTTGTTAATTTTAGCCATTCTGACTGGTGTGAAATGGTATCTCACTGTGGTTTTGATTTGTATTCCCCTGATGCTGAGTGATGGGGAGCACTTTTTCATGTGTCTGTTGGCCATCTGAATGTCTTCTTTGCAGAAATGTCTGTCCATGTCTTCTGCCCATTTCTTGATTGGATTATTTGTTCTTTGAGTGTTGAGTTTGATAAGTTCTTTATAGATTTTGGATACTAGCCCTTTATCTGATATGTCATTTGCAAATATCTTCTCCCATTCTGTCAGTTGTCTTTTGGTTTTGTTAACAGTTTCCTTTGCTGCGTAAAAGCTTTTGAACTTGATGAAGTCCCAATAATTCATTTTTGCCCTTTTGATCTTGATGAAGTCCCAATAGTTCATTTTTGCCCTTGCTTCCCTTGCCTTTGTTGATTTTCCTAGGAAGAAGTTGCTGTGGCTGAGGTCGAAGAGGTTGCTGCCTCTGTTCTCCTCAAGGATTTTGATGGATTCCTTTCTCACATTGAGGTCCTTCATCTGCTTTGAGTCTATTTTCATGTGTGGTGTAAGGAAATGGTCCAGTTTCATTTTTCTGCATGTGGCTGTCCAATTTTCCAAACACCACTTGTTAAAGAGACTGTCTTTTTTTCCATTGGACATTCCTTCCTGCATTGTTGAAGATTAGTTGACAATAGAGTGGAGGGTCTATTTCTGGGCTCTCTATTCTGTTCCATTGATCTATGTGTATGTTTTTGTGCCAACACCATACTGTCTTGATGATGACAGCTTTGTAATAGAGATTGAAATATGGAATTATGATGCTGCCAACTTTGGCTTTTTTTTTCAACATTCCTCTGGCCGTTTGAGGTCTTTTCTGGTTCCATATAAATTTTAGGATTATTTGTTCCATTTCTTTGAAAAAAATGGATGGGGTTTTGATAGGGATTGCATTAAATGTGTATATTACTTTAGGTAGCATAGACATTTTCACAATATTTGTTCTTCCAATCCATGAGCATGGAACATTTTTCCATTTATTTCTGTCTTCCTCAATTTCTTTCATGAGTATTTTATAGTTTTCTGAGTACAGGTTCTTTGCCTCTTTGGTTAGGTTTATTCCTAGGTGTCTCTTGGTTTTGGGTGCAACTGTAAATGGGATCGACTCCTTAATTTCTCTTTTTCTGTCCTGTTTTTAGTAAAAAGAAATGCAACTGATTTCTGTGCATTGATTTTGTATCCTGACCCTTTATTGAATTTCTATACAAGTTCTAGCAGATTTGGAGTGGAGTCTTTTGGGTTTTCCACATACAGTATCATATCATCTGCAAAGAGTGATAATTTGACTTATTCTTTGCCAATTTGGATGCCTTTAATTTCTTTTTATTTTCTGATTGCTGAGCCTAGGACTTCTAGTCCTATGTTGAATAGCAGTGGTGATAATGGACATCCTTGCCATGTTCCTGACCTTAGCGGAAAACCTCTCAGTTTTTCTCCATTGAGAATGATATTTGTGGTGGGTTTTTCATAGATGGCTTTGATGATATTGAGATATGTACCCTTTATCCTTACACTTTGAAGAGTTTTGATCAGGAAAGGATACTGTACTTTGTCAAATGCTTTTTCAGCATCTATTGAGAGTATCTTATGGTTCTTGTTCTTTCTTTTATTAATGTATTGTATCATATTGATTGATTGTTGGATGTTGAACCAATCTTGCAGCCCTGGAGTAAATCCCACTTGGTTGTGGTGAATAATCATTTTAATATACTGTTTGATCCCACTGGCTAGTATTTTAGTGATAATTTTTGCATCTATGTTCATCAATGGTCTGTAATTCTCTTTTTTGATGGGATGTTTGTCTGGTTTTGGGATCAAGGTGATGCTGGCCTCATAAAATGAGTTTGAAAGTTTTCCTTCCATTTCTATTTTTTGGAACAGTTTCAGAAGAATATGAATTAATTCTTCTTTAAATGTTTGGTAAAATTCCCGTGGGAAGTCGTCTTGCCCTGGGCTCTTCTTTGTTTGGAGAATTTTTTTTTAAATATTTTATTTATTTATTTGACAGAGAGAGAGAGATCATAAGTAAAGAGCCAGGCAGAGAGAGAGGGGGGAAGCAGGCTCCCTGCTGAGCAGAGAGCCCCATGCAGGGCTTGATCCCACGACCCTGAGATCATGACCTGAGCCGAAGGCAGAGGCTCAACCCACTGAGCCACCCAGGCGCTCTGTTTGGAGATTTCTGATTACTGTTTCAATCTCCTTACTTGTTATGGGTCTGTTCAGGTTTTCTATTTCTTACTGGGTCAGTTGTGGTAGTTTATGTCTTTAGGAGTGCCTCCATTTCTTCCAAATTGTCAAATTTGCTGACATATAATTAGGTGCTCATAATATGTTCTTATAATTGTTTGTATTTCTTTGGTGTTGATTGTGAACTCTCCTCTTTCATTTATGATTTTATTTATTGGGGTCCTTTCTCTTTTCTTTTTGATAAGTCTGGCCAGGGGTTTATCAATCTTATTAATTCTTTCAAAGAATCAGTTCTTGGTTTTGTTGATTTGTTCTATTTGTTTTGTTGTTGTTGTTGTTGTTGTTATTTGTTTTTGGTTTCTATTTCATTGATTTCTGCTCTGATCTTTATGATTTCTCTTCTCCTTCTGGGTTTAGGCTGTCTTTGTTGTTCTTTCTCCAGCTTCTTTAGGTAGAGGGTTAGGTTGTTTATTTGAGACTTTTCTTGTTTCTTGAGAAAGCCTTGTATTGCTATATATTTTCCTCTCAGGACTGCCTTTGCTGTTTCCCACAGATTTTGAACTGTTGCATTTTCATTATCATTTGTTTCCATGAATTTTTTTTAAATTCTTCTTTAAATTCTTGGTTGGCCCATTCATTCTTTAGAAGGATGCTCTTTAGTCTCCATGTATTTGGGTTCTTTTCAAATTTACTCTTGTGATTGAGTTCTAGCTTCAGAGCATTGTGGTCTGAAAATATGCAGGGAATGATCCCAATCTTTTGATACTGGTTGAGACCTGATTTAGGACCCAGGATGTGGTCTACTCTGGAGAATGTTCCATGTGCACTAGAGAAGAATGTGTATTCTGTTGCTTTGGGATGAAATGTTCTGAATATATCTGTGATGTCCATCTGGTCCATTGAAGGCCTTTATTTCCTTGTTGATCTTTTCCTTGATCTGTCGATTTCAGTGAGGGGAATGTTAAAGTCCCCTACTATTATTGTACTATTGTTGATGTGTTTCTTTGGTTTTGTTATTGTTTATATAGTTGGATGCTCCCATGTTAAGGGCATAGATATTTAAAATTGTTAGATATTCTTGTTGGACAGACCCTTTGAGTATGTTATAGTGTCCTTCCTCACCTCTTATTATGGTCTTTGGCTTAAAATCTAATTGAACTGATATAAGGATTGCCACCCCAGTTTTCTTTTGATGTCCATTAGCATGGTAAATTGTTTTCCATCCCCTCACTTTAAATCTGGAGGTGTCTTCGGTCTAAAATGAGTTTCTTGTAGACAGCATATTGATGTTTGTTTGTTTGTTTGTTTGTTTGTTTTTTATCTCTTCTGATACCCTGTTTCTTTTGATTGGGGCATTTACATTCTGGGTAACTTTTGAGCGATATGAATTTAGTGTCATTGTATTGCCTGTAAGGTTACTATTACGGTATATTGTCTCTGTTCCTTTCTGATCTACTATTTTTAGGCTCTGTCTTTGCTTAGAGGACCTCTCAATATTTCCTATCGAGCTGGTTTGGTGTGTACAAAATTCTTTTAGTTTTTGTTTGTCCTGGAAGCTTTTTATCTCTCCTTCTATTTTCAATGATAGCCTAGCTGGATATAGTATTCTTGGCTGCATGTTTTTCTTGTTTAGTAATCTGAATATATCTTGCCAGTTCTTTCTGGCCTGCCAGGTCTCTGTGGATAAGTCTGCTGCCAATATAGGATATTTTTACCATTTTTTTTTAACCATTGTATGTTACAGACTTCTTGTCCCAGGCTGCTTTCAGGATTTTCTCTTTGTCACTAAGACCTGTAAGTTTTACTATTAGATGATGGGGTGCAGACCTATTCTTATTGATTTTGAGGGAGATTCTCTGTGCCTCCTGGAT
This sequence comes from Mustela nivalis, assembly GCF_964662115.1. Lineage (NCBI taxonomy): Eukaryota > Metazoa > Chordata > Mammalia > Carnivora > Mustelidae > Mustela > Mustela nivalis. Next base: position 19,606,596 of record NC_139023.1, on the reverse strand, counting down.
TTTGATGCTTGTTCCCTTTGCCATATTAGGGAAATTCTCTATAATAATTCTCTCAATATACCTTCTGCTCCCCTTTCTCTTTCTTCTTCTTCTGGAATCCCAATTATCTTAATGTTGTTTCATCTTATGGTATCACTTATCTCTTGAATTCTCCCCTCGTGGTACAGTAGTTGTTTGTCTCTCTTTTGCTCAGCATCTTTATTCTTCATCAGTTCGTCTTCTATATCACTAACTCTCTCTTTGGTCTCATTTATCCTAGCAGTAAGAACCTCCATTTTTCATTGCACCTCATTAAGACTTTTTTTAAATTTCAACTTAGTTAGATTTTAGTTCTTTTATTTCTCCAGAGAGGGCTTTATTTCTCCAGACAGTGTTTCTCTAATATCTTCCATGCCTTTTTTGAGCCCAGCTAGCACTTTGAGAATCATCATTCTGAACTCTAGATCTGACATATTACCAATGTCCATATTGATTAGGTCCCTAGCCTTTGGTACTGCCTCTTTTTCTTTTTCTTTTCTTTTCTTTGTTTTTTTTTTTTTTTTTTTTTTTTTTTTTTGTGGTGAGTTTTTCTGCCTTGTCATTTTATCCAAATAAGAATATATGTAGGAGTGAATAAAATATTTAAAGGGAGGCAAAGACCATAGGAAAATGTGCTCTATCCAAATCAGAAGAGACCACAAATTATTGGGGGAAGAAAGTGTGTAAAAAGAAGTTCAGGAAAAAAAAAAAAAGAAAGAAAGAATAAAGAAAAAATAAAAAAAGAAAATATATATATTAGACTTGTGAATAGGACTAGTTACCCACTTAATTTTGGGAGTATTTTGGTCTCTTAGAAGAAACTACCTCCCAAAATTTTAAAGAATGAAAAAAATATATATATATGTATGCACACAAAATAAGAGTAAACTACTGAAGGGATGGAATATGACTATAAAGATGACTTTTTAAATTTTCTAAAAAAGGCATTGATAAGATAGATTGGTTGGGAAAATAAAGAAAAAGAAAGTGGAGAGAATTTGCTCAACCTGGAGACTAGAATAAAACCCTGTGCTAGATTTATGGTATATTTTGATCTATTAGAAGAAGTGTACCCCAATTTTTTTAGAAGAAATAACCCTATGTGTATACCAGAAATAAAATTAGATAAAATGAAAGATAAATATGACTATAATAATGAAGGTTCAAAAAAATTTTTAATGGAAAGGTATTGTTCAAATAAACTAGTTAAAAAATGTTAAAAGAGGAAAGAGTAAAGGTTAAAAAAATTTAGCATAAGAAAAAAAAATTAACTTGGAAAGACTAAAGAATCATAGGGAGAAAGCCATGAATTCCATGCTTTGCTTTCTCCTCTAGAATTCCACTGTTCTCCTTGGTAAGTGAACTTGGTCTTGGCTGGATTTTTTGCTGATCTTCTGGGGGAGCGGCCTGTTGTAGTGATTCTCAAGTGTCTTTGCCCGAGGTAGAATTGCACCACCCTTACCAGGGCTAGAGCTAAGTAATCCGCTCAGGTTCACTTTCTGGAGCTTTTGTTCCCTGAATGCTTTCCGTAGAGTTCTGGAGGACATGAATGAAATGACAGCCCCCCAATCTCTGGTCCAGAGGAGCTGTGAGCTCAGGGCCCTACTCCTCAATAAGCCCTTGGAGAAAAGTGCTCAGTCTCTCCCATCTCCCTGGCCTCCACCCATGCTCTGAGCTCACCCAGACTGTGACCAAAAATCTCTGTCTCTGGCACACAGCCCCACCTTGAGTCTCTAAACCCAGCAGATCCCTGCACAATTCTGGGGGGGGGGTGTCTCCCTGGATCTTGTGGGGTCCCTGCTCACAGAGCAATGATCTGAGTGTGCCACATATCAAAGTTTAAGGTAACCCCAAGTTGAGAGCTCACCCTTCAGCTCCGTCTCTGTAGCCGACTTCCCTGCTCTAATACCTACAAGCTCTGTGACACTGAGACACCCCTTATCCTTCTGTGATCCCGCTGGATCTGAGTCCACACTGTTCCCTTGTGGGCTTCACACTGGCTTAGCCTCTGGAGCAATTTCCCTCAGCAGAGCAGACTTTGAAAAGTTTTGATTTTGTGCTCCATTATACCACTGCTTGCCAGAAGCTGGCTCCTCCCCCTGCAGTCTATCTTCCAATTGCTTTGGATTCACTTCTCTGCAGGTCCTACCATTTAGAAAGTGGCTGATTTTCTGTTTCTAGAATTGCTGCTCTTCTTCTCTTTGATCTCCTGTTGGATTTGTAGGTGTTCAGAATTGTTTGATAAACTATCTAGCTGATCTCCTGCTATCTGATGTCAACTCAGCCTCCTACTCCTCTGCCATCTTGACCCCTCCTCCAATTTTTATATTTTATTTTATTGTTTTTTTTAATTTCTTCTGTTATTTTGTGATACTACTTATTTTATATTTTGAAATTATTGTTTATATTATAAGAAAATTCTCTTTTCATTCATCAGTTCTATTCTTAATGATTATGAGAATTGTCAAAATGATGTTTTGCACACTAAAATTAAGTTTTCATATTCATACTTAATTTTCCATTATTTAGCACTTACGTAGCACATCATAATAAATTAAAAATATTTTAATTACTTATATAATTGGTCATTGGAAAAATATGTGGGAAAAGAAATAGAAGAATATACATTAATACAGGTATTGGTAACTGATCTGAAGTGGGAAGGATGATATCTGTGGAAAGCATTTAAATGCTGAAATGTTTATTCTTGAGGAATATCATATTATATTTGAATAGGGTAAAAAGCATTACTATATTGCCAGAAAAAAAAAAGATTTTGCCAGACAAAAGGAAATATTTTTAAACTTTGAAATTTGAAAAAATTACTTCAATTATTCTTTAATATGTTTCTGTTGTTCCCTACTGCAGGTTTTAATTGACATAATTGGATTTTTAGATCAAAATTTCATATTTTGTGTATTCTTGATCAATATATTTTTTATTTTTTATTTTTTTTAGTTTGTATTTGTTTGTAATCATATTAAGTACAGGCCGTTTAAACACTTTTACTTTATTGATCTCCTTTTATTATTCTACTTCTTTCATACAGTTTAGTTATTGATTTTAATTATCTTTTGTTTATCACAATTGCTTCTTAAATTCCTTTTGGCTTTTCAGTGTTTGTTATTCTGACTCATTACATGTCTGATAATATTTTTTTCTTATTCTCAACAAAAGAGACCAAATTTGTAGCCAGGTGTGAAAACCCAAACACAAGTTTTGCCTTTAAAATTGTGGACATATTTCAGCAATGACTTTCACTTGCCTAAAGGCAGAAATTTGATTTGTTTTATATTTATGGATCATCCATTTATTAAACTTTTTAATTAGATTTTAAAATCCAGTGTTCATTCGAAAAATTTCCAGATACAGTTAGTATATATCAGCCAATTTATATACTAATTCATTCAAAAACAATTAAAGTATCCCCACTATATACAAATAACTTGATATTTTGAATAAAATCAATACACTCACTAAAGCCCTTCTGGCTTGTTTTTTTGTTGCTTTTGTTTTTGTTTTTTTGTTTGTTTGTTTGTTTGTTTTGCAAAGGTCCTGCCCAGAATCAGTATCTGGAGCCTCATCTACAAGGTAGGAAGGTAGACTGTGCATCAGCTGGTGCTTAACTAGCAGGAGGTTTTGCCTCCTCCACTACTGCTGGCCCTGCTGAGAAGTAGAAACAAAAGGTGATCTGAGGAGTTCCTTGATGATATACATGGGTTTTGGGTTTTGGAATAAACTCTTTTAGTAAGATGTAAGAAAAGATAGAACTTAAAGAAATTTTTCAACGAGGCTTGAAGCAGTAGAGGTTAAGTGATAATATCTAGTTACAGGAAAGGTCAAGTTATTATTAAAGGACAGATGAGGTAAAGACTAGTAAGACAAAGAACACAGTATAGAAGTCAAATAGATTTACATGAAAGTCAAATAGATTTACATGTTCTGTGTATATTATAAATGCACTATTGTACATAAAAATAAGATTTTAAGATTTATAAAGAAGTCATTCATATAATTCATTTAGTTCCTGCCTCTTAGTAAAGTCTTTGAACAGATCAATAAATCCCGCTAACATTCCAATGAGTGACCACACAGAGGAAAAAGTTTAGTCTGACTGAAAATTAACCAAAAAGGGATATAACTTATTGGATGAGTCACTATTTATATGGATGTATGGTACATGCACATGTTTATGTTTGTGTACATGTATGTGTGTGATACACTCAGGAGTACATATGACTATATATGTATCTATGTATGTATCTGTGTGCATATTTACATTTAGACACACATAAATGCATATATATAGATATACTTATATGTATATATACAGTACAGATACATATATTTACATATATACATATACAATGAAGTATACATATATAAATAAATAAATTTTAATGGACTCTCATACCAATGATTTTGGATAGGTTCTTCTTGTAACACCTTACAAATAAAAATTATCAGGTTCCATCCAAATCTGATATACTAAATTAGAAACTGTAAGAATTGGTCCAATAATTTTTTAACAAGACTTATAGCTGATCATATGCATACTAATTTTAAGAACCCCTCGCCTAAAAAATGGCATTTGTAGTATATTTTTTATATAAATGAAACATTGATAAAACTTTTCATACGTGTTATCAAACGAGGACACTTTATTAAATCATCCTGGCAAGATCAAGTACTTTAAGAAGATTATATCCTTTGCCATTTCTAGGTGAAGGACACTGGGACATAAAAGTGCATCTGACTATTAAAAAAAAATAAACTAAAGTATTTCTAAAATGAAAAATGATTTATATTTATTTGTGTATTTCTACAATCATTATGAATACAAGTTGCCATTAATAAATGGAGTCTAGATTAAAAATAGAGAAAACAAGGCAGTTAGAAAGTGGATAAAGCATCTTTGCAAAAAATTTTATTTTTGTTTCAAAACTAGAGAAATCTTAAGCCCTTACGTAAGATTTAAAAAAAAAAAATAAATATTAACATGAATAAAATAGAAATCTAGGGTTCTGATATTTGCCATCAATATATTGTTTTGGGGGAAATATCATATCATATAAAGCTAATTACAATTATTTTAAAATATTTAATTTGTTGGGCGCCTGGGTGGCTCAGTGGGCTAAGCCGCTGCCTTCAGCTCAGGTCATGATCTCAGAGTCCTGGGATCGAGTCCCGCATCGGGCTCTCTGCTCAGCAGGGAGACTGCTTCCCTCTCTCTCTCTCTCTGCCTGCCTCTCCATCTACTTGTGATTTCTCTCTGTCAAATAAATAAATAAAATCTTTAAAAAAAAAATATTTAATTTGTTTATTTATTTATTTATTTATGAGAGAACAAATACAAGTGGGGGAGGGAGGAGGGGCAGAGGGGCAGAGGGAATGGGAAAAGCAGACTCCCTGCTAAGCAGGGAGCCCCATTTGGGCTAGACCCCAAGACCCCTGGATCATGACTGAGCCTAAGGCAGAAGTTTAACTGACTGAGCCACCCAGTTGCCCCTATTTATAATACTGTTTAAAGAATATTAGTAAAATATATGCCATGAACCCACATTCTATCTCAAGACACAAACTGTAGAAGGATCTTAAAGTTCCTGTTAGCTCCTCCTGATATGTTTTTCTTTTCCTGGGTATAATATCCTTTTTTTATATTACAGAAAATGGATTAAAAACATTTCATTTTGCAAATGTTTGCTGCTAATATATAAAAATGTAACTGTTTTTCACTTACTGCTATTATATTCTACAACCTTGTTATATTTACTTTTTTAAAATAAATTGTATTTGGAGAGAATGTTAGGTTCATATGCACTTGTAAAAAATAATACAGAGAGGTTCTATGTACACTTTATCCAGTTTCCCCAACAGTTCCATATTGCAAAACTATAGTAAAATATTCACAACCAGTATACTGACTTTCACAGAGCCAAGATATAGAACACTTACATCTCTGCAAAGATTTTTTATGTTGTGCTCACCTCCCAATATCTCACCTCCACTTCCTTAATCCCTAGACATCACTAATTACTTCTCCATTTTCATAATTTTGTCATTTTAAAAATGCTATATAAGTGGAACTTATAGTTTTTAAACTTTAGGAATTTTTTTCTCTCAACATAAAGTCATTTAAGTTTTGTATGTCTCAATGTTTTGTTCCTTTTTATTGCTGAGTAGTATTTCACAGTATGGATGCTCTATAATTTGCTTAACCATTAACCTTTTGAAAGGTATCTGTGTTTCTTCTGGTTTTATGGTTATTAGGAGCAAATCTGTTTTGAGTATTTGTGTACAACTTTGTGAACTTGTTTCCACTTATCTGGATAAGTGTCCCAAAATGCAAATACTGTACCATAAGGCATTTTCAAGTTTAGTTTATAAAAAAAAAAAAAAAGAACTTCCAAAATATTTTCCAGAATCATTGTATAATTTTACATTCTTGCTAGCAATATATGAGTGATCCAGTTTCTCTATATTTTTACCAGTATTTGCAATTGTTACTTTCTGCCTTTATTTAAAAACAAACAAGCAAACAAACAGCTATTTAGCTAGCTATAGAATGATATCTCACTGCGGCTTGATGTTGTCAATTTAAATATCTTGCTAGAAATTTGAGAGGGACTGTGGAGAATCTATGAACTACTAATTCCTTTGGGGAGATAGACATTTCAACAATATTGATTGTTTTAGTCCACAGCCATAATGTATGTATATATGCCTATTTATTTAGATCTTATTTTATTTATCTTAATGATATTTGGTAGCTTTCACAGGAATTTTACATGTATTTTTTGTTCATCTTTAATATTTCTTGGGCTTTTGTGCTATTAAAATTGGTATTTTTAAATTTCTGTTTCCAGTTGTCCATTAAAAGTATATAGAAACACAACTGATTTTGTATATTGAACTTTCACCTTGTGATCTTGATTAATTCACTTGTTAATTTTAGCATCATTTTTATCAGTCCCTTAGGATTTTCAATATTGATGATTTTTTCATATAACTCCATTTCAACTTATACTCAGGAGGTTGTTATATAATTTTATTTTGAAATTAGTTAAAACAGTATGCTTTGATAATTTATATTTCCATTTCATTCAGTTTTAAAATTTTTACTTTCTGCTTTTCATTAATAAGAGAAATATTTAGAAAATTTTAAAATTTGTTTCTTAGGTATTTTTTAGTTTTAATTTAAATTTATGTATGATTTCTGCATAATATGTGCAGTGTTAATAGATATGATTACATTTTTAAAACATGCTTGATGCTTACTTCATAGTTTAAGATTCACTTTTTTATTACTCTCTCTACATTTGGAATGACATGTATTCTACATTAATTTTGTGCACTATATCTGATATATCAAGTTTTCTATTTGTGCTATGTTAAGTTTTTGATCTTGTACCTGTTTTTTAATTGATTTGATCTATATATTTGTGGAAAAACAAGTATCTTATTTTGTTAAAGCATTGATAATTTATCTTTCCTTTGGAGAACTGACAATTTATGCTTTATTGTATTGAAGCTTTTGGTGAGCAAAATGAGTTCTCACAGTCTAGTTCATTGATTATAGCTTTTATCAGTAAGTAATGATGCATATTATTTCTAGCAATGTTGAAATTTTTATCCCTCTAATTTCTGCTTGTCTAAAATGAGAATAATAACTAAATTTAAAAATAAGACTGTATAAGCTTTAAAAAATATATTTAAAGTTCATTTTATTTAATAAGGAGTACCTACTATCATGCTAACCCAATTATTATAAACAATTGTTATAAAAAATATATTGTTTAACAACATAATACCATTTACACTAGCACCCTCTATGATGAAATACTTGGATTTAAATCAAACAAAACATGTGCAAGATCTATAGGAGATAAAATCCAATACTCTGGTGAAGGAAATTAAAAAAAAAGCTATATAAATGAAGAAATACTCCATGTTCATGGATAAGAAGACACAATATTTTCAAGTTGTCAGTTCTTTCCAAATTGATATAGATAGTGCAATCCCAATCAAAATCCCAGCAAGATATTTTGTGGACACTAAAAAGTTGATTCCAAAGTTTATAGGGAGAAATGAAAGAGCCTGAATAACTAACAAAATATTGAAGGAAAATAACAATTGCAGGACTTTGACACTAACTTCAAAACTTATTGTAACAACACCAATGAACCTTGAGAATATTTTGGTAATTAAACGATGTCACTCCCAAAGGACTGCATGCTATTATGGTCCCATTTACATGTAACGTCCAGAATGAACAAGTCTACAGAAACTGAAAGCAGATTAGTGTTTGCCCACACTTTGAGGTGATAAGGTGACCGGGACATGATGTTGAAGGGGTGTAGTGTTTCTTTTGGGGAAATGAAAATATTCTGAAATTGACTGCAACAACAGATGCACCATTCTCTTAATATACTATGCCATGTGAATTATATCTCAGTAAAGCTGTGAAAAGGAAAAATAAAGAGTTAAATACCAAACTACTAAGCCACTGCATTCCATACCAGCAAACTGGCTCAGAGTCAAGAATCATCATATTCTTTATGTGTATAATAATCATCTGTAATACAATACAAGTAAATGAAAATTTAAAAAAAACTTATTGTAAAGCCACAATAATCAATAATCCGGGTGGTGTGGTACTAACAAAAGTAGAGACAAATAGATCTATGGGACACAATAGAATATCCAGAAATAGGCCCACATAAAAACAGTTAACTGATCTTTGATAAAAGAATAAAGATAATGCAATGGAACAAAAATAGTTTTTTTCAAGAAATGGTGCTGAAACAACTGGGCATCCACATGCAAAGCAAAACAAAATGATCTAGACCAAACCTACATCCTTCATAAATATAAAGTAAAAATAGATTTCAGAACTAAATGTAAAGTGTAAAACTATAAAGATCTTAGAAGATAATACAGGAGCAAACCTAACCTTTGACTTTTTAAGGTAATGGCAATGACTTTTTAGGTAAAACACCAAAGGTATGATCCGTGGAAGAGTTGATAAGCTGAACATCATTCCAATTAAAAGCTTCTGCTCTGCAAAAGACAATTCTCTTGAGAATTAGAGTACAAACCACAGACGAAAATATTTGCTGAAGACACATCTGATAAAGAACTCATCCAAAATATACAAGATTCTTAAAACTCAATAATAAGAAAACAACCAGATTTTTTTTCAGTGTGCCAAAAATCGTAACACACACCTCACTAAAAAGATAAACAGATGGCAAATAAGCATATGAAAAGATGCTCTACATCATCTGTCATCAGGGAAATGCAAATTAAAACAATAATAAGATAGCATTACACACCTATTAGAATGGCTGAAATCCAGAACACTAAGAACACCAAATGCTGGTGAGGATTTTGGCAATAAAAACACATGTTCAGTGTTGGAGGAAATGGAAAACCGTACAGTCGCTTTGGAAGATGTTTTGGTTGTTTCCTATAAAACTAAACATACTTTTCCCATATGTATGGTAATTGTACTCCTTGGTATTTATCCAAGGGAGTTGAAAATGTATGTCCTCACAAAACACACATGGGTGTGTATAGCAGTTTTGTGCATAAATGCCCAGACTTGGAAGCAATCAAGATGTCTTTCAGTAGATGACTGGATAAATATACTGTGGTCCATCCAGACAATGGAATATTACTCAATAATAAAAATAAATGAGCTATCAAGCCATGAAAAAATATGGAGGAAATTTAAGTGCATATTAAAAAAGTAAAAGATGCCAGTCTGAAAAGGCTACACACTATATAATTCCAAGTATATGACATTCTGGAAAAGACTTATTTATTAGGACACCTAAAAGACCAGTGGTTGCTAAGGGTTGGTGAGGTGGAAAGAGGGGAGGCTGGCTGTAAGAGGGATGAATCGACAAGAGTACAGAAGATTTTTAGGCCTGTGAAAATACTCTGTACCATACCATAATGATAGATACATTTTTCCCATTTGTCCAAACCTATAAAATGTACAACAGTGAAACCCTAAAGTAAACTGAATTTGAAAAATTAAGATGTGTCATTCAAGTTCATCAGCTATAACAAATGTAGCAGTCTGGTGGGGATGTTAACAATGGAGGAGGCTGTGCATGTGGTGGGGTAGGGACTATACTCTCTCTCCACAGAGCAGAGAGCCTGATGTGGGGCTCGATCCTAGGACCTGGGATCATGACCTGAGCTGAAAGCAGAGGCTTTAATCCACTGAGCCACCCCTACATTTATTTTTTTAATCACATGGCTCCAATAATATTTTCTATGTATTTAAAACAATATATACATTTAAAGCACAGTTTATAGGTTTTAAGTAATTTGTGTTTCAGAAAAAAATACTTTTGTGTATGCTAAATATGCTAATTTGTCATATTTGATATATTTTGATTATTTAAGATGTTTTACAATTCTTTTATTATGATCAAACTAAAAATAATTTAGGAAGCTGAGGAACAATAATGTAAGTCATTCTTAGATCTGATTTTACTTATTTGAGTAATAAAGCTAGAACTTTCACAACTATGTTGCTTCAGGGTATGAATGAAAAATTAGTCTTTCATTAAAACAAGCATAAAACAAAATCATATTATGAAATTGTACATATTAAAATGCTAACTTAGGGGTATCTGGGTGGCTCAGTAGGTTAAAGCCTCTGCCTTCAGCTCAGGTCATGATCCCAGGGTCCTGGGATCGAGCCCCACATCAGGTTCTCTGCTCAGCAGGGAGCCTGCTTCCTCCTCTCTCTCTGCCTGCCTCTCTGCCTGCTTGTGATCTCTGTCAAATAAATAAATAAAATCTTTAAAAAAATTAAAAAAAAATAAAATGCTAACTTAAAATTTAGTGCAAGCTTGCACGGCTTTCTCTTCTCTCTCTCCTTTACTCCTCATGAGCTGCGGAAATAATGCCTATTTGACAAAAGAGCAGAAGTTACAGAAAATGTAACTATTCTGATACTATTTAAGTAAAAAATGCTATGAGCGGCAAATTTTTTTTTTCCCAATATAGTATAATACTATTATAAACTGGGAAAATATTTCACTTAATTTTAATTTTTTCATTATTTTTATATTAGAATTTTATTTTTAAATGTTTTTTTTAATATTGTATTTATTTGAGAAAGAAAGAGAGAATCCACACTGCCTGAGCAGGGCACAGAGGCAGAGGGAGAGGGAGAAACAGATTCCCCATTGAGCAGGGGGACTGACTCAGAACCTGATCCCAGGACTCTGAGATCATGACCTGGGCCTAAGGCAGACATTTAATCAACTGAGCCACTCAGGTCCCCCAAGAATTTTAACTTCTAAATAAAAACTAGTCAGATATGTTTCTTTTGCAGTTATAAACACATAGGCATCCAGTTAATATTTTTACTTTTATAGTTGGAATATTATAATTTATCAAAATTTTATTAAATTTTGATTAAAACTATAAAGTTTTCTATTTTGATTAAGTTTTGATTAGAACTATAAAGCAGTAACATTCCTCATTTGAAATCTAGGTTTCTAAGAATCAAGTTTAGTTAGTCCTGTTGATTAGAGATAACACTTGAATCTTGTGTACACCAAATAATATCAAACTGCAGTCCTGGTGCAAGTGTACATAGTTGAAATTGTTTTAATACAGATAACAGATGAGTCTTAAAAGGGTACTTTCATGCCATTCTAAGCTTTTACAATTCATTTCTTCATGGCTGCCAAAAACAATATGATCTTGGAATAAAAGTATATCCATTGTGTCTAATAATTTTTTTTGTAATTCAGTGTCATACAGTCATATAAATATTTTAATATTTTAAATTTGATTTAAATGATTATTAGGTAAATGGGACTTTCCCTTTATACTTTTAAAAAATCCTTTATGATTGTACTATAAATTGTTTTGCTTACTTTAAAATGTATTATTATTTTCCTTGGAAAGAAATATCCTGTCTATTGTACTATCCCCTTTTCAGATACTCTTGGGATGTACACCAGCTGTGAAACAGAAGAACAAACTAGAAATGATTATAATTAGAAGATAAACCAGTTTATAATCTCCCCTTCCACTTAAAGACCAAAGTTGGCACTACCATAAGGTGACACCAGGAGGCCCTATTATATTCTGTATCAAGTAAACAGAATCACAGAATCTTCAAATGATTTTCCAAAAATCATATTAAATTAGACTTCTTTGGGTTTTGGGGTATCATTTGAATGAAGATGAAGAAGAGACTTCACTTAAGCAATTTCTTGAGCACCTGTATATCAGTTTCTCTTTGTGACTATCATATATAAGACTTAGAAATTCATCCAAATAATCAAGCATAGATGTTACAAAAACACACAGATAAAAGCTCACTTGTTTCCTTTAGGAAGTTATGAAGTTCATGAGGACATATTGGTAATGAAGTCGTGCAAAAAAAGCAGACTAGGAAATAAGATCATCATTCACTCTCTTATTCCAGAAGTGTCATTGTTCTGATACATATACACTCTATTATATTTTTATATACACATATATTAAAATAATTCAACTAATCTAGTAGTCCTGAAAACAAAACCAGAAAAAAAATTTGGTGCTTTAACTTGAATGAAAAACTTAATAGAAGAGAATTTGCCAATCCAAAATCTGGCTGATGGCTGTATTCATCAAGATTCTCCAGAGAAACCAAACCAGTAGAATGGGTGGAAGGTTGATACATAGATATAGATAGATAGATAAATATATAAATTGATAAAGGCATGAGATAAATTATCCATTATAGACCTTGTTATATTTTTAGATTTTGAAACATGTGAATGTTCACTTAAAAAAAAAAAAATATATATATATATATATATATATACATATAGATAGATAGATAGATAAAAAATGGAGAAGACATCTTCAAACGTATTCTTTTATGTCTTCCAACATGTGCTCAGTTTCCCTTTATGTATTTTGAAATAATAAGCACTACAAACAATATAAAAGTCTGGCTTCAGGCATAAAATTTAAAATGATGCAATAATACCTTTAAAAATGCTTTATTGGTTCTTGCATTTTTCTAAATATTAGTATTTACTTGATGAATAAACACTAAGTCTTAGAGACCACGGCATTCTTTACATGATGCATCTAGGGGAGTAATTTTCTTCTTTCATATTTTTACAATATAAATTAAGGGGCGCCTGGGTGGCTCAGTGGGTTAAAGCCTCTGCCTTCAGCTCAGGTCATGATCTCAGGGTCCTGCCGGCTCTCTGCTCAGTGGGAAGCCTGCTTCCTCCTCTCTCTCTGCCTGCCTCTCTGCCTACTTGTGATTTTTGTCTGTCAAATAAATGAATAAAATATTAAATATATAAATATAAGTTAAATTACTATATATACATGTATCAATTTGAAATTCTTATAAATGTGAACTTTAAGAATTATGCAACCTTCTGCACAGTAATTTTTAGTATAACTTACACATACCCATTTATGTAAAAATATACAGTTATCACCCAAGTATTTGTGTATCTGTGTGCATACATCATACTCAAATGCTAGCCAAAGCATAGGTGTATCAGCTTGGATCATAGCATGCTTTCATTCTTGTATAATAGAATAAGTAAAAGGACAAAATATTGCTTTATGGGTATTCATTATCATTTTTACACTTTTTGAAAATTCTGAAAACTTCCATTCTACATTCTACATTAAAACCTCCTTGCTTCTTAATTTTACAAACTTTTTGTGCAAAAATAAATATTCCTAATGCATGGGCTTTGATAAGTTCTTAAGTCATCAAGTCATTCTGAAGCAAATGATGTTTAGGTCATCAAGTCATTCTGAAGCAAATGAAGTTTAGGTAGTTAGCAAAATATTTTATATCTGGATATATGTATGTATATGCATGTATATGAAGATGCATATACATATATGCATATAAGAACTCCTATTCTCTTATGTAAGATATATTTCTAATAATATCTTAAATGGTAGTGCATACAATTTTATTATAGCCCTTAAATTTATTTAACAATTTTGCATTGAATGAAATAAATAATCAAATACGTAAGAGAAAACTACACAATTGGGAGAAAACATGACCAAATCCAGATTTGGTGAAATTTCAAGATAAAGATTAAAATTCCTGACTGCTGAGAACATACCACTAGGGTAGTCTCAAAATACAACCAGGATATAAATAAATATATAAAATCTTATTATTTATGGAACAAGATTATGTGAACTTTGTCTCATACAGGACAACAGTATGGATTCTTTCAGATTGTTTGATTTTATGTTTTAAATTCACATAAGTAAATAAAGCAGGGGCATTGCATTATAAAAGAAGTGGGACACACAAGAGAAAGAATATTTTATTATTTAGATCAGATTTCAGCAAGCTCTGAAAGATCTGTCTGGAGTGGCAGTGCTCATGCAAGAGCAAGAAAAGAGGACAAAAAGTGAATACAAAGCTCTGGTTGTTAGGTATTAAGGAGGGCACATATTGCATGGAGCAATGGGTGTGATGCATAAACAATTCTTGGAACACTGAAAAAAAATTTTTTTAAATAAAATAAAATAAAAAACTGTGGTCAAAATATAGTTAAGCACTAGGACAAATTTCAAGTACTAACAGTGGATTTTGAGAAGATTGCTAGTACACTCCAAAAGTACATTTAATGATCGAATAGTATTTGACAATCTTTCAGACATTAACTTAAATCTCTAAATTTTCAATTTTGTTATTATATGGAAAATATATGGCAGAATTTACTATTTCACATCTAAAATTGCTGGTTGTTTTAATATTAGAAAGGAATATAATAGTAGAAGTGAAACAAAATGTCACTTTTGTTAATATAAATATAACATAAAGAAGGATTTCCCCCAATATAATAATATTTATTTATCTTATCGCTATTTTTGATGCAATAAATTTTAGTAATATTACCATGCTTACAACTGTAAGTACAGGCCCACAGGTTGATGCTAAAATTAATGTATGTAGAGCTAAGAAATAATTGAGAAAAAAAAAACTTTTAAACTCTGAAATGCTAGAAGTAGATGATAAATAGTTTAAGACAAGGGTTTTTACAATAAAATTTTCAGCTGCCTGATGGTACTATTTACTTGTTCCAAATAAAACACCTAACAAATAAGTTTTATACATTGCTATCAATTCATTTGAAGAGCTATCTGCACCCTTATGTTCATTTCAGCATCCCTCACAATAGCTAAGATGTGAAAGCAACCTAAGTGTCTGTCAATGGATGAAGGGATAAGATGTGATAGATAAATCACATCAAAGATGTGAGATACACACACATACACAAAACATACAATGAGATATTATTAAGCCATGCAGAAAGAAGGAAACCTGTCATTTGTGTCTGGGATAGAACTTGAGGGCATTATGGTAAGTGAAGTAAGTCTGACAGACAAGGACAAATTCTAAATAGTAGCACTTATATGTGGATTTTTTTTTTTTTTTTTTAATTCAGGGCTTGAACTCAACACACTGAGATCAAGAGTTATATGTTTAACCAACTGAGCCATCCAGGCACCCCTATGGGGAATCTTAAAAAGCCAAATTCAGAGAAAGCAAGAGTAGAGTAGTGGTTACCAAGGGTTGGAGGAGGTGGGAAAATGGAGAGATATTGGTGAAGGATACAAATTTCCAGTCATTAGATTAAATTCTTGGGATCTAGTGTATACATTATAAATGTAGCTAATAATACTGCATTATATACTTGAAAGTTGATAAGAGAATAGATCTTAATTGTTCTTATAATGCACACAAAAATGATAGTTAATTGGCAGGAAGAAGATATTAACTAATACTATGGTGGTAAAAATTTTGTAATACATAAATGTATCAAATCAACATGATGTATACCATAATTTACACAGTGTTACATGTCAATTATTTTTCAACAAACCTGGGGTAATAATATTTCCAAGTTTCTGGATTATATATACATATATTTTTTTAAATATTTTTTTTAAATTTTATTTGACAGAGAGATCACAAGTAGGCAGAGAGAGAGGGGGGAAGCAAGTTCCCTGCCAAGCAGAGAGCCCAACGTGGGCCTCGATCCCAGGACCCTGAGACCACGACCGGAGCTGAAGTCAGAGGCTTTAACCCATTGAGCCACCCAGGTGCCCCTGAATTATATTTTTAAAGGAGTTTATCCCTGTTACTTTGGCTGATTCACAAATTACCCCATAACCAAGCCATGTAAAATGAATTTATTATGCTCAAAAATTCTGAGTCATGAATCTGTACAAGGCATAACAGGGATAGCTTGTCTTTCATCATAATATCTGGAGCTTCAAGTAGATGATTTGAAAATTAGGGGCTGGAATCATATAATGTCTTATTTCTGCACAGGTCCAATGGTTGATAATGCCTTTGAGCTGAGAGTCTTAGTTACTCTGCACAGGGACTTTGCCATGTGGTATCTTCACATTGGCTCATTTGGGCTTCTTCATAGCATGGTAACTGGGTCCTAGAGGCAAATGTTCCAAAGAGAGAAATGGGTGGCCAAGTGAAAATTGTACTGCCTTAGTTAGACTAGACTTAAATAACACAGTTTCACCACACTATCTTCATTGAACAGTTACAAAGTCCTACCTAGGTCCAAGGAGAGAAAGAACAGATCCTATTTTTTAATGGAGAATACTAATTTTCTGCAAGATGAGACCGACACGTTGCTGTGATGCTTTTCTGAAAATACAGTCTTCTACCACCTTCTGGCAACAACAGTGAACTCTCCTCCATATGCATGATACACTCAGATGGACATATGTTGGTAGTTTCTTGACTAATGATCAGTCATCTTGCCTGCAAATGATTCACTGTAGCTCTTGGCTCCAACCTCAGGACTTATGGTCTGTCATCTGAGTCATACTTCCTTTTCCATAAAAGGATTAGGTCATTTTGCAAATAAGTTATTTTCCCAAAATGTTCCTTCCTCTTTGAAATTTGGGGCTCAAATACCTATTCCCATTGTAGTCTCCCTAATAAAATTTTTTAAAAAAATTTGTATTTCTTACTAATTGATTTATAACCATTAGTCAAAATTCCAATACTTTCAAATCCCCCCAAGATAAGCTCTTCTTTATTTTGGCCTCCTTTACAGATGCTCTAGGATTTCAAGTTTAACTTCTGAGAGTCTTGACTTTAAAATTTTTAGAGAGCCTTTGCCTCACTGAATGATACTCTGAAGGACAACCAGACCATTTCTTTCTGGGATCCTAAAAAAGAATCTAATAGTCCTATCCTGGATTTGATGTTTGCTCTGAAGTCTTTTAATTTGGAAATAGTGAAGAGACTGGAAAGGAAACAGTATTGTTTTCAAAGCTATCACTTCTTGGCTCCTTTGTCGGATCTTTATTTAACTTACCTGATCCTTCCATGTTATTCAATAAGTAACAAGAAAATGCCAAACAGCACTTTCCACCCACTGTCTCTTCTTGCTGGTTAGATCATTAGGTTTATTTAATTCATTTTTATTTTCCAGGTTACCACAGTCAACAGTATTGTTAAACTTTTAGCCATCACATACAGGGAACACTTTTTCTTAATTTCCAACAATATTTTATTGCACTTTCATTTACATACTCACTATTTCCTCGAAGGTTATCATACTTCACTTCATAAGCTCTTCAGAACCATGGCTTGAAAAACATGTTTTTAGTTTTTTGTTATGGCATTGTCTATTCTGGGAATCCAAATCCGTTTAAGTTTTTCTGACTCCATAACACATTACCACATCATGCTTAGTATTATTAGACAACTTTTTGTTGTTGTTTTGCTAACTCTGTGGTATAGGAATTAAGACAAGGAACAGCAAGAGTGGCTTTTTGGTTCATAATAGATGGGCCTCATAAAGAAGAATTGAAACCTGGGAACTAAATTCAACTGCGGTTTTGTTCACTCATAATGATAGTAGATCCTTGTTGAAAAGATGGTCATCTCAGTTTTAAACTATGGGACTCTGTATGGACTAAGTGGGACTTCCTTACATGGGAACTGGGTTTCAAGAGCAATGATCTAGAAATATAATGAATATCACCTGGAACTCAGGTGATATTCTTTTTTTTTTTAACCTAGCTTCATAGTTATACATTGTCATTTCCACTACATTGTATTCATTGAGGCAGCCATAAAATATTGCTAATTTCTAAGGTAAAGGGAAATAAGTTCTACTACATTTGGGGGGAGTGGGGTTGTTTGGGACTAGAACTCTTTCTGTGTTTGCTTTATGAAAATGACAATGTGCCACAAAATAAGATGTTAAAGTAAAACATTTAAAAACAAGAAGTTATTTACAAATGGTTTGTGGATCTAAACATTTCATTGATATGTTGCACTAAATTAGACAAAAAGAGATATAACTATAATTTTTATCTAAACCCATGATATTGGTTTTACATAAGCCAAAACAGGTTTCTTATTCTCAATGCATGATGTTCAATAAACATTGTATTATGTTTTAAATCAAAACAGTATGGAATACAATAGTGCCTTTTATATACATGTAGTTAATAAGATGTTACTTCAAATAAAAAATCCTTTTGCTAAAATATTTGACAACCACTGTTACATCAGAGAAAAAGGGCTTCAAATAATTGTATGTAAAAAAAATGAAGCTTTCAATCTTGAGTCTTAATATACTTTGTGTTAACCACTATCAAGAAAATGTCTTAGCAGTAATATTAAAGGCTAGGAAATTTAACATTCTAAGCATATGTCAAAATAGACAAGGGGATATGTTGCTATGTTTGGAAGGTATGTTTTAAATGAATACTTTTTCACAAAGACTTAAAGTTTATAAACTATTATGGTTTTAGGTGTAGCCAGTAAGGAACAATATACTAAGAGAGATCTCAGAACATTATCTTATGAATCTGATGGTTATTTCTGAAGACAAATGGATTGGATGACAAGGAGTCATATGCATTAATGACAGGAAACTCTGTAATCATAATATCAGGAATGCCCAATATTATATTATCACATAAGACAATAGAAAAATAATGCCACCAATGTGGGGGTATTGTTTTCAAGGAGTACAATAGCTCTAATATCTATTCTTCACCTCCCAATAAGCAGGGAAACATTGAAAAGTTCTTTGGTCATTGGAATAAAAGTAATTTTCCTTGGTAGCTGATAATTATTGAAAGATCTATAAGTAAGGAAAACATGTTAATAAATCAACCTTAAAATTTCAGAGTTTGTAATTCAGTCTTATTAAGTTGGCTTTTGTGTTTATCATTTGTAAAAATATTTTATTGAACTAAGAAACATAAATGGGATTATTAAAATTATGCTTACTTATGAACTAATTCATACTTACATGAATCATTATTTTGTTGTAGTTCTCTCTTCTTTTTTTTTTTTTAAGATTATTTATTTATTTATTTGACAGAGAGAGATCACAAGTAGGCAGAGAGGCAGGCAGAGAGAGAGAGAGGAGGAAGCAGGCTCCCTGCCAAGCAGAGAGCCCGATGCGGGGCTCCATCCCAGGACCCTGAGATCATGACCTGAGCCGAAGGCAGAGGCTTAACCCTCTGAGCCACCCAGGCGCCCTTGTAGTTCTCTCTTCTTAACTGGTAATTGGGACCAAACTATGAATGAGAAAGCAACAGGGCCCTTGGATGGTGCAATCAGTTTCATATATGAGTCTTGGTTTTGGCTCAGGTTGTGATCTCAGGGTCTTGAGATTGAGCCCTGCATTAGATGCATGCTTTGCATGGAGTCTGCTTGAGAGGTTCTCCCCCTTTGCTTCTGCCCCTCCTTACCATGTGCTCTTTGTCTCAAATAAAACAAAAATCTTAAAAAAAAAAAAAAAAAAGACAGTAATGATCTCTGCCTTGAAATGAATGGAATGGAAGGGATGCTTGGTGAAATGTGGATTTTCAAAATATTTTAGGAGACATTATCTGCACATAAGTAACTGCTGTATCAATTGCAACAAACACTACTCATTGTTACTGCTATGTAACTCAAAACATTTGACAAGCTTCCTCCTAAATACATCTATTTTAATACATGTTAAACTCTCACAGAACATATAATAGCTTTTTCATATTTATGTTACCCAAACTCTTTTTCTTACATTTTGTCAGGAAACTGCTGTCATAGCCCACAGAATAACAAAAGATATTTCTGTAGTAGGGTTTATCAACCTTGCCTTTATTGACATTTTGGACTAAATAATTCTCGGTGTGGGTAGCTTGTCCTGTGTATTGTGGGATGTTTAACAGTATTTGTAATCTCTACCCACCAATAACATCTCCTTTAATTTGTGACAACCAAAAATATTTCTAGACATTACCAAATTTCCCTGAGGGTAAAATAATCCCAGTTGAGAACAACTGTCTATAGTAAATATAGGTTCTTTGAAGAGGAAATATGTGTTCTCTTCTGTGTTTACTAATATCAGAATTAGAAATACAAGGAGAGATATATTCTTCATTAAATGCCACCTTTATTAAAACTGATAAGGATGGTTATGTGTAATATGTATAATTAACAGAGTTCATATTGCACTGAAAAGTATGAGTCTGAATATATTTTAAAAATCTAGCTCAATTGGGATAAGTACCTATAAGACTGACAGAAAATTAATACAGAAATATTTTATAATTAATTAACTAATATCATCAAAACCCAATAGATAACAGGAAAACGGGTAATAAAATTAGCTAATTCAAACTTTGCCTCTCTGATTAAAAATTTCATAATGCTTACTAGGTAAGAGGTGGGCCGAGATGAGGAAAAAGAAATGAAAGAAGATCTTGAGTAACTACAGTAATTAAAGTCCTATAGTATAATTCAGGTATGTTTTATTCTCAAAACAAATCTTTGAGTACCATTCTCATATAGACATTATAAAAATAAGGAAAATAGGGGTTGTAGATTTTCAGTAACTTTTTCATGAACACTTACATATCTAGAACAAGAAATTTAGTATTTAAATCCAAATGCCTCTTACCCTGCCATGGTACTACAGTGCTTCCTTTCTTTCTACATTAAAAAAAAAAAAAAGGAAAAATAACCAGATACGACCAATGTAAGATACTGGAAGGTCAGATACATGAATCTGCAAGTATAAGGATATGATATAGTCTTCTGTTTGTCTCCATTATTCATTTTTTTCTTATTACAAGGATCCTTTGACTTTTAACCAGACACACTACTTATTTACAAAAGGCTGTACTCCCCATCCTATATTATAGCTTAATGTTTGTTATCATGTAACATAACTAAGTTCAGAGCCAAAGATGTTTGTGAAGTGATATAGGCCGATATAAAATACACTCTTAAAGACAAAGTTGTTTATTCTATTTTCTTTATTCTTTTGTTGGTCAACAATGACTGAGAAAATCTTGGAAGCCATGGCATAAGGACAGTGACATTTTTCACTAGCCATGAGTTGCTTATGGTTAGGCTGTTATTGGGAGCATGAAATATTTAATATAATATTAATATACTGTACATTGAGTTTCTTTGCTGCAACAACTTAGCTAGTACTCTAATGAATGGAGGGTGCATTTGTAAAGAAGCAGTACAGTACTGCGTTGTTTTTTTTTTTTCAAATGCTAAATTTTTATTTTTGCAATATCAAGGTTTTATATGTAAATGTTAGTACAAAACTTAATTATAATTTCAAATGATCTGCACATATCTATTTTTCTGATGGCATACCCCTTTTATCAGTATGACTTTAGTTCTTATTTCAAAAATATCCCACTTCTTAGAATTTAAAAATAGTATGAAGATTTCTACAAATATCCATGTGGAGTGCTTGATACTAGATTTATCTTTTCTTAGTTGCTTGAGAAAATTATTTAAGCTGAAAGAAAATGATGTCAGGTGGATATTAGATCTACAGGCTTATGTCAGGTGGATATTAGATCTACAGGCTTAAAAGGAGAACACTAGATATGGCTAATATATGGGTAAATATAAAATCCACTGTACTTTTTATCTCTTAATATCTTAAAAAATATGATAGGTAAAGAAAAAATTAACTGTATACTGTGGGTCTTTAACATAGGTGGATCTAATATGTACATGACAACAATAGCACAGAAATCAGCTGGAGGGGACAATATTGTTACAGTGTTCTTAAATTCTAAGCAAGGTTATAAAACACTGGATGGAAATAGAATATGATAATTAAGGATGTGTGGTGTAGTTGCTAAAACAACTAGAAAAAGTAATGCAGGGGCACGTGGGTGGCTCAGTGGGTTAAAGCCTCTACCTTCGGCTCAGGTCATGATCCCAGGGTCCTGGGACCAAGCCCAGCATCAGGCTCTCTGCTCAGTGGGGAGCCTGCTTCCTCCTCTCTCTCTGCCTGCCTCTCTGCCTACTTGTGATTTGTCTGTCAAATAAATAAATAAAAATTTTTAAAAAAAGAAAGAAAAAGTAATGCAAACAGGTAGGGGAGGAAAAGTGAATATAAGAATTAAAATGGGAGTAGGAAAATGAAAATACACCCCAAAAGTGCAAGAGACAAGTAAAAAGCAATAAAGGTTAACAAAACAAAGAGAAAACATCTAGAAAAATGATCAACATACCTAAACATAATTACATTTAATAAAAATGGAATAAGTTAATTAAATGCAGCAATTTTCTGACAGGATAAAATTAAAAACCAAACTTTATTAACATTCTTCTACTAGCACTTTTTAAATATGAAAACACAGACAGGTGTAAAGTAAGAGAATAGAAATAGAAATACTCTGCGAACATTATGAATAAGAATGAAATGGCTATAATCAGAACAGACAAATTATCTTTGAAGACAAGGAGTATATCACAGCCAAAGGCTAATATTTAATGATGAAAGAAAGTGACTTAATCAGAGACATATCAATTATAAATGTGTCAACTACACTTCACTTAAAAATAACCATTAAAAAGTAAAAAAAAAAATATTTATAGATGATATAGATAATCAAGCAATAATTGACAAAAAGGTAGACAAATTCAATAATATTATTTTGAAAGTTTAAACATCATTCTCTTATCAAATGATAGACAAAGCAGAACACAATTTGTAAGGATATGAAAAATAATTATGAAGAGAAAAATAAGTTCATAGTGGAAAATCCTAGCGTTTACTATTTTATGCAAATAATCATTTAATACCACCAACATTGGGATAATAACACCAAAATGTACTTATTGATATCATGCATTGAGAGATATGCATCAATTTTGCAGTATTCCTGCTAAAAATGCAAAGCTCAAATCTAACCATGAAGAAACATCACACAAACCCACATTGAGGAACAGATCATAAAATAACTTTGAAAGACTACTAGAACATATCCTTTAAAGCCCATGAAACAAAAAATGTTTCAGACTAAAGGAGAAAAAATTTCTGAAAAAGAGATCTTCCTACTAGAGCACAGCAACTCTAAAGTAATGTCAAGTAAGTCTGATCCCTATTTCATTAGATAATTCCAACTCACATAATCCGAAGTCAAAGAACAAAAATTTAGCTTTAAACCACCATTTTTATACTGTATATTAACAACCATTAGCTGAGAACTCAGTTAGCTATAAACTGGAATCTCTATTTCTCAAGACAATAAGTTTCTGAGTATATAAGGTAACACCTAGAATAAATATATTACCTTATATACTCAGAAACTTTCTGAGCTCTAATAATTAGGAGCTCTCTGGGGCTGGATCAGTCCTGAATCTGAAGCTTCTTTGGATGTTGCTGGGCCACTGAATACTTCTGGATTTATATCTTTTAGGAAGCCCATAATTACAGTATATTATTGTATGATCCTAGTTATACAAAGGGCCACTTTGTAACTTTCACATTGATCAGACTTATATTGAATGTTATCAAAATTATTTCGAAGAGTAAAGTTTAAATATGTGGAGTCCACAATGCTATATATAATTTCTAATTTCCTAAGTTGTTCTTACACTTTTTTTTTCCCACTCTTCTTTCTCTTACATTGAGAAGGGCAACTCATCTGGTAGTTTTTAAATTCATGGCTTAGGGGCTCCTGGGTGGCTCAGTGGGTTAAAGCCTCTGCCTTTGGCTCAGGTCATGATCCCAAAGTCCTGGGATTGAGCCCCACACTGGGCTCTCTGCTCAGAAGAGAGCTTGCTTCCACTCTTTCTCTCTCTGCCTGCCTCTCTGCCTGCTTGTGATCTCTGTCAAATAAATAAATAAAAATCTTTTAAAAAAATTATGATTTCATCATAAATTGATTTCATGTGTACTATTCCTGCAAGATATTGCATATAATCCAATCACACAATAAAACATGCTTAATTCATGTATTATTTTAGGAAAAAAATATTTCTCCATGATGTTGTAATTATTATTTTAGTATAAAAATACATTTACCCTGAAAAATAAATATCTCCTAAGTATTTCTAAATAGGAATTTAAACTATATTTATAGGTTCAATTAAACTGATGCCCTATTTCACTTTTTTAATATTTTATTTATTTATTTGAGAGAGAGTGAGCATGAGCATGAGGGGGAGGAACAAGGGGAGAAGCAGACTCCACTCTAAGCAGGGAGCCCAATACAGGACCTTACAATCATGACCTGAGCTGAAGGCAGATGTTTAACTGACTGAGCCACTCAGGTGCCCCAAATTAATGCCCTATTTCAATGTGAGTTTCAAAAAGATTCTATATTTTGAGTTTCTTCTTTAATGATAATAATGAAAAGATAACCTGAATTATAAGTTTATATAAACTCAATAAAGAAATTGAGAACACCCTATTTTAATACACATTTTGACATGTTACTCTGAACCTTATTTTTGCTATGCTGTAACATAAAACTATTGTGCACAGGAGTGTCTGAGAAGGGAGAGAAAGTAGAGTACAGAGAATACACAAGGAAAACAAATTCTCCAAAGCCATTGACTGGGAAAACAAGAGGGGCTGATTTTCATAAGGTTTTTCAACCAGTGGGGCTCAAAGACCGAAATTTTTAGAGTCCATGTGCATGGCTGGGACAAAGTCCTAAGGGCACTGTCCTACTCCAGGAGAAAAGGCAGACAGAACAATCTGAGGATCACATAAAGCACACAGGGAGGGACTTTTCCCTCTTCCAAGAGTGCGTCTGTGAGAAGTGGCCTTCACACAGATGTCTCTCTAAGGACAAAAGAGCAAGTGGGTGCCATATCCTTCCTCAGTCCCTTACCATAAGCTCAAAGACACCTGCTGAAGATGTGAACCTAGACACTGGCTGTTTAGCCTGCTTTGCTCCAAATTCCATGGCCCTGTGCTCTGGCACAACTGCCATTATTAGTGAAACATACATCAATCCCAGCCCAGCAAAACCCTCCCCCAGAAGACCAGCATGAATCCCTGCTACACCAATTCCCTTAAGTATTGAGTTTTAAAAGTGAGCAGGCTTGGCTGAGATAGAGTCCAAAGTACATTGCCCTGTGCCAGGCAGGCAAGAAACCCAGAGACAGACAGCATGAAAAAAACAATCTGAAAAATGCTTAGGACACATAAGGGAAAATTATTCATTCTTCCAGGAGTGCTTTTCTAAGAGCAGCATGCACAGAGACTCCTCTCCGGGGACAAAGGAGCTGGATGGCACCATTTTCTCTCTTGTCCCTCAGCATAAACCAACTACAGTGAGCAGCAAAGTGCCTACACTGGTGCCTAACCTGCTTCCACCAAGCCCCACCCACCTGCACTTTGCTGGTATTGCTTTTCCTGGGAAAGTGCCTAAAGACCAGCACAGTAGGCTCTGTCCCCAGAAGACTGCAGACCCCCACCCCCAATACACACAGCACACACACGCGTGTGCACACACACACACACACACACCACAATTATAGACCAGAGATTTCTACAAGATATTAGTTCTAATGGAAGTAACATCAGGTCTCATACAACAAGCAGAACAGAGCACACCTAGTTAAAACTTGTCATACTCTGGCCAAGTTCCAAATACTCCCCACTGTAAGCAAGAGCTTGCGCAGACATCTGGCCTGATGGACAGAACTGTCAAAACACAACAGCAGACTGCACACAGCACACATCAGAGAAACTCCTGAAGTTCCAGGCTCTGGAGAGTACATGACCTCTTCTTCATAAAGCCATTATTGGGAGTATGGGTGTCTCAGTCAGTTAAGCATCTGCCTTCAGCTCAAGTCATGATCCTGGGATCCTGGGATCCTGGGATTCTGGGATCGAGGCCTACATCAGGCTCTCTGCTCAGTGAGGAGCCTGCTTCTCCCTCTTCCTCTGCTCCTCCCTCCCTGCTCCAATTATTTTCTCTCCCTCTTTCTCTTTCATTCAAATAAACAAATAAAATCTTAAAGCCATTACTCTTAGAAGCAAGAAATATAACAGACTTTTCTAACACATAGAAGAAGACAGAGACTTAGAAGACATGTCGAGATGGAAGAATTCATCCTAAAAGAAAGAACAAGAAAGGGTTATGGCCAGAGATCCAATCAAAAGAGATACAAGTAATATGACTGATCCAGAATTTAAGGCAACACAAGGATACTCATTAAGCTTGAGAAAAGCATGGGAAACATTAAAAAAACAAAACAAAACAAAACAACTTACTACAGAGATAAAAGAAATAAAATTAATTAGAATGAAAAATGTAATAACTGAGATTCAAGACTAACCAGATGTAATCACCACAAGGATGGAAGAACCAGAAGAGTTAATAAATGATACCAAAGACAGAATTATGGAAAACAATGAAGCTGAACAAAAGAGATAAGGAAGAATTATACTTCATGAGAGTAGATTCAGGGAAATCAGTGACTCCATGAAACATAGTAACATTCATATCACAGGAGTCACAGAAGAAAAAGAGGGAGACAGGGGACAGTAGGTTTAGTTAAAGAAATCAAAGCTGAAAACTTCCCTAATCTGGGGAAGGAAACAGACTTCTAAATCCAGGAGGCACAGAGAACTCCCTTCAAAATCGACAAAAGTAGGCCAACACCAAGACATATTGATCTGCAAAATATAGAGATAGAGAAAAAAATCTTAAAAATGGCAAAACAAAAGCAGCCCCTAACTTACAAGGGAAGACAGATAAGGTTAGAAGCAGATCTCTCCACAGAAACTTGGCAGGCCAGAAGAGAGTGGTATGATATATTCCATGTGCTGAATGGGAAAAATCTGTAGCCAAGAACACTCTATCCAGATTGACTATTATTCAGAATAGAAGGAGAGATAGAGTTTTCCAGACAAACAAAAACTAAAGGAGTTCCTGACCATTAAATCAGATCTGCAAGAATCTCACTGAGTGGGAAAGAAAGATCAAAGTGACAAAGACTAGAAAAGAACAGAGGAAGTCTCCAGGAAACAACAACAAATAATGTAATAAAATGATATTAAATGTATATCTATCAATAATTCCCTTGAATTAAATGCATTAAATGCTTCAATCAAAAGACACAGGATGTCAGAATGAATTAAAAAAAGACACACACACCTATACGTTGCCTACAAGAAACTCATTTTAGACCTAAAGACACATGCATATTGAAATTGAGGGGATGGAGAGACATTTATCAGGCAAATGGAAGTCAAAAGAACACTGAAGTAGCCATACTTACGTTAGATGAACTAGATTTTAAGTCAAAGACTGTAATAAGATATGAAGAAGGGCACCATATAATAATATAGAGGACTATGTAACAAGAAGAACTAACAATTGCAAACATTTAACACCCCAAAATGGAATCATGAAAATAAAATAATCAATAACATAAAGGAACTCATTGATAATGATGTAACAATAGTAGAGCACTTTAACACCACACTTACATCAATGGACAGATTATCTAAGCAGAAAATCAACAAGGAAACAATGGCTTTGAATGACACACTGGATCAGATGGATTTAATATATTCAGAACATTTCATACTAAAGCAGGAGAACGCACACTCTTTTCAAGTGCATATGAAACATTCTCCCGAATAGATGACATACTAGGTCACAAATCAGGGCTTAATAAGTACAAAAAGATTGAGATATACTATGCATATTTTCTGACCACAACACTATGAAACTTGAAGTGGACCACAAGGAAAAACTTGGAAAGACCACAATGCATGCAGATTAAACAACATGCTATTAAATTACAAATGGGTCAACCAGGAAATCAAAGACATTAAAAAATATGTGAAAACATGAAAATGAAAACATGAAGAAGACGTTAAAAAATACATGAAAACGAAAACATGGAGGCAGCAAAAGTGATCACATATGGGAAGTATAATGCAATACAGGCCTACTTAAAGAAGCAAGAAAAATCGCAAATAAACAATCTACCCTTACACCTAAAAGAGCTAGAAGAACAATAAACAAAACCTAAAGCTAGCAGAAGGAAAATAATAAAAATTAGAAACAATATAAATAAATAAAGGAGTATATAAATGAAATAGAAACTAAAAATAAAACAAAACACAGAACAGATCAATGAAACCAGGAGCTGGATCTTTAGAAAGAGTAATAAATTTGATAAATGCCAGGACACCTGGGTGGTTTAGTTGCTTAAGTGTGTGCCTTCAGCTTCAGGTCTTGATCTCAGGGTTCTGGGATGGAGCCCCAAATGGGACACTCTGCTCAGGAGGGAGTCTACTTCTTTCTTTCACTCTCCCTCTGCACTCTCCTTCTCTTAAATAAATTAATAAATAATAAATAAAGTCTTTATTAAAAAAAAAATTGATAAACTCCTAGCCAGACCTACCAAAAGAAGGGATGGAATGTAAATTAAAAAAAAAATCACATAAGAGAGTGGAGAAATCACAATCAACACCTCAGAAATACAAATAATTATAAGAGAATATTATGAAAAATTATATGCCAACAAATTGGACAATCTGGAAGAAATGGGTAAATTCCTGGAAACATATAAACTACCAAAATTGAGGGTGCTTGTGTGGCTCAGTCACTTAAGAATCTGCCTTTGGCTCAGGTCATGATCCCAGGGGCCTAGAATCAAGTCCCATGTCAGGTTCTCTGCTCAGCCAGGATCCTGCTTCTCCTTCTGCCTGGTGCTCCCGCTGCTTGTACTCTATCAAATAAATAAAATCTTTAAAAAACAAAACAAAACAAACAAACAAACAAACAAAACTACCAAAACTGAAACAGGAAGAACTAGAAAACTTGAACAGACCCACAATAAGCAAAAACATTAAATCAGTGATCAAAAAATCTCCCAAAAACAAAAGCCCAGGGCCAGGTAGCTTCCCAAGAGAATCGCACCAAACATTTAAAGAAGTGTTAATACCTAAACACAACAATGGAAGGAAAACTTCCAAATTCATTCTATGAGGTCAACATTACCCTGATTTCAAAACAAGACAAAGACTCCACTAACAAAGAGAATTACAGATCAATATCCCTGATGAACTTGGATGTAAAGATTCTCAACAAAATACTAGCAAAATACTAGCAAATAGAATCCTACAATACATTAAAAGAGCCACCCACCATGATCAAGTGGGATTTATTCCTGGTGTTTCAATATTCACAAATCAATCAATGTGTTATACCTACATTAGTTAAAGAAAGTATAAAAATGATATGATCCTTTCAATACATACAGTAAAAGCACTTGACAGGGAACATCCATTCATGATAAAAATCTTCAACAAACTAGGGACAGAGGGAACATACTTCAACATAAAAAGGCCACAAATGAAAAACCAATAGTTAATATCCTCAGTGTGGAAAACCTGAGAGCTTCTCCCTCTATGGTCAGGAATAGGACAGGGATGTCCACTCTCACCACTCTTATTTAACATAGTACTAGAAGCCTAATATCAGTAATCAGACAACAAAAAGTAATAAAAGGCATCCAGCAAGAAAGAAGTCAAATTTTCACTATTTGCAGAAGATATGATATTCTACATAGAAAACTGAAAGATTCCACCAAAAATTTGCTAGGACTTATACCCAAATTCAGTAAAGTCACAGGACAGAAAAATCAATGTACAGAGAAATCTGTTACTTTCTATACACCAATAATGAAACATCAGAAAGGGATATCAAAGAATCAATCCCATTTACAAGTGCATCAAAAATGATAAGATATCTAGGAATAAACTTAACCAAAGAGGAAAAATATCTATACTCTGAAAACTATAAAACAGCAGTGAAAGAAATTGAAAATGACAGAAAAAAATGGAAAAAAATTACGTGTTCATGGATTAGATGAACAAATATTGTTAAAATATCCATATAACTAAAGGCAGTCTCTACAATAATGCAACCCCTATCAAAATATCATCAGCATTTTTCATAGATCTAGAACACACAATCCTAAAGTTTGTAAGGAACCACAACAGATCCTGAATAACCAATGCAATCCTGAAAAAGAAAAGCAAATCTGGAGGCATCACAATTCCAGACTTCAAGCTATATTACAAAGCTGTAGTGATCAAAACAGTATGCCACTAGCACAAAAACAGACACATAGATCAAAAGATCAGAATAGAAAACCCAGAAATCATCCCATAACTATATGGTCGACTAATCTTCAAAGAATCAGGAAAAAATATTTAGTGGGAAAAAAGACAGTCTCCAACAAATGTTGTTCAGAAAGCTGGATAGTAACATGTAAGAGAATGAATCTGGACCTCTTTCCTACACCATGCACAAAAATAAATTCAAAATGGAAGAATGACTTAAGTGTGAGACAGGAAACCATCAAAATCCTAGAGGAGAACACAGGCGGTAACCTCTTTGACATTTTCCACAGCAACTTCCTTTACTCAAGTCAAGTGAAGCAAAGTAGATATGAACTACTAGGACTTCATCAAGATTAAAAAAAAAAAAAAAAAAAAAAAAAACCCAAAACCAAACCAAACTAAACCTTCTGCACAGTGAAGGAAACAGAAAAACTAAAAGGTAACCTACACAATGGGAGGAGATATTGGCAAATGATATATCTGATAAATAATTAGTGTCCAAAAATCTATAAAGAACTGATAAACTCAACTCATAAAAAAAAAATCCAACTAAAAATGGTCAGAAGATATGCTTAGACATTTTTCCAAATGAGACTTACTGATGAGCTAACAGACCCATGAAAAGACGCTCAATATCACTCGTCATCAGGGAAATACAAACCAAAACTCCAGTGAGATATCTCCTCACACTCATCAGGAATGGCTAAAATTAATACCTCAGGAAACAACAGATGTTGGGGAGGATGCAGAGAAAAGAGGAACTCTGTCACACTGTTGATGGGAATGCAAACTGGTGCAGTCACTCTGGAAAACAGTATGGAGCTTCTTCTGAAAGTTAAAAAAGGACTACCTTACCATCCTGTTACTATACTACTATGTATTTACCTAAAGGATGCAAAAATACTGATTTCACGATATATATATCGTGATGTTTATAGCAATGTTATCAACAATAGCTAACTTATGGAGAGAGCTCAAAATGTTCACCAACTTATTAATGTATAAAGATGTTATGTTATGGGGTACCTGGGTGGCTCATTGGGTTAAAGCCTCTCTCTGCCTTTGGCTTATGTTGTGATCTCAGGGTCCTGAAATCAAGCCCTACATTGGGCTCTCTGCTCAGTGGGGAGCCTGCTTCCCCTATCTCTCTGCCTGCCTTTCTGCCTACATGTGATCTTTCTCTCTCTGTCAAATAAAAATATAAAATTAAAAAAAAAGATGTGTTATATGTACACAGAGCAATATTACTCAGCCATAAAAAGAATGGAAATCTTGTCTTTGCAATGACATGAATGGATGGAATTAGATAGTATAATGCTAAGTGAAAGAAGTCAGTCAGAGTAAGACAAATACCATATAATTTCACTAATATGTGGAATTTAAGAAACAAAACAAATGCAGATAGTGGGGGGAAAGGAGGCAAACCAAGAAACAGATTCTTAACTATAGAGAAAAAACTGAGGTTACTGGAGAAGAGGTGAACAGGGGAATATTAGAAAAAATGATGGGGATTAAGGAGGACACTTGTGATGAACACAGAGTACTGTATGTTTTGTTTTATTAAGTAGACTCCATGCTCAGGGTGGAATCCAATACAGGGTTTGATCAGGACCCTGAGATCCAGACCTGAGCTAGACACAATCAACCGAGCCATCCAGGTGCCCTGATCAATGAGTGCTTCATGTATTTGATGAATCTTTGAATTCTATACCTTGAAACTAATATTACACTGTATGTTAAGTGGAATTTATTTATTTATTTACTTGACAGAGAGAGAGAGAGACAGCGAGGGAGGGAACAGTGGAGGGAGAGTGGGACAGGGAGACTCTACACACAAACTACTAGAACTAATACAGCAATTCAGTAATGTAATAGGATATAAAATCAATGTACAGAATCAGTTCTTTCTTATACACTAACAATGAAAATACAGAAAGGGAAATTAGAGAATCAGTTCCATTTACTATAGCACCAGGAACCATAAGATACCTAAGAATAAACCTAACCAAAGAGGTAAAAGATTTGTACTTGAGGAGCTACAGAACACTCAGGAAAGAAATTGAAGAAGACACAAAAAGATGGGAAAGCATTCCATGCTCACAGATCAGAAAAATAAATATTTTTTAAAATGTCTATACTGCCCAGAGCAATCTATACTTACAATGCCATTCCAATTAAAATTCCATAGGCATTTTTCAAAGAGCTGGAACAAACAATCCTAAAATTTGTATGGAACCAGAAGAGACCCGAATTGCTAAGGAAATGTTGAAAAAGAAAAACAAAACTGGAGGTAACACGTTGCCTCATTTCAAGCTTTACTACAAAGCTGCGATCACCAAAACACCATGGTACTGGCACAAAAACAGACACATAGACCAGTAAAACAGAGTAGAGAGTCCAGATATGGACCCTTAACTCTATGGTCAACTAATCTTCGACAAAGGGGGAAAATTATCCAGTGGAAAAAGGACAGTCTCTTCAATAAATGGTGCTGGGAAAATTGGACAGCTATGTATAGAAGAATGAAACTTGACCATTCTCTTACACCATACACAAAGATAAACTCAAAATGGATAAAAGGCCTCAATGTGAGGCAAGAATGTATCAAAAATCTTAGAGGAGAATATAGGCAGTAGCCTCTTCAACATTGGCCACAGCAACTTTTTTCAAGCTATGTCTCCAAAGGCAAAGGAAACAAAAGCAAAAATGAACTTTTGGGACTTAATCACGTTCAAAAGCTTCTGCATGGCAAAGGAAACAGTCAACAAAACAAAGAGGCAACCCACTGAATGGGAGAAGATATTCGCAAATGACACTACAGACAAAGAACTGATAACCAAGATCTATGAAGAACACCTCAAACTCAACACACACAAAATAGATAATCATGTCAAAAAATGGGCAGAAGACATGAACAGACACTTCTCCAAAGAAGATATACAAATGGCTATCAGACACATGAATAAATGTTCATCATCATTAGCCATCAGGGAGATTGAAATCAAAACCACATTGAGATACCACTTTACACCAGTTAGAATGGCCAAAATCAACAAGACAGTAAACAATAAGTGTTGGAGAGGATGTGGAGAAAGGGAAACCCTCTTACACTATTGGTGGGAATGCAAGTTGGTGCAGCCACTTTGGAAAACAGTGCAGAGGTTCCTTAAGAAATTAAAAATAGAGCTACCCTATGACCCTGCCATTGCACTCCTGGGTATTTACCCCTAAGATATAGATGTAGTGAAAAGAAGAGCCATCTGTACCCCAATGTTTATAGCAGCAATGGCCACAGTCGCCAAACTGTGGAAAGAACCAAGATACCCTTCAATGGGCGAATGGATAAAGAAGATATGGCCCATATATAAAATGGTGTATTATGCCTCCATCAGAAAGGATGAATACCCACTTTTTGTATCAACATAGATGGGACTGGGAAGAGATTATGCTGAGTGAAATAAGTGAAACAGAGAGAGTCAATTATCTCATGGTTTCACTTACTTGTGGAACATAAGGAATAATATGGAGGATATTGGGAGAAGCAGAGAAGTGAGTTGGGGGAAATCAGACGGGAGAGACAAACCATGAGAGACTGTGGACTCTGAGAAACAAACTGAGGGGTTTGGAGAGGAAGGGAGTGGGGGGTTGGGTGAGCCTCATGGTGGGTATTATGGAGGGCATATGTTGTATGGAGCACTGGGTGTGGTGCATAAAGAATGAATTTTGGAACACTGAAAAAAGATATAATAATTAAAAAAAAAAGAAAAGGAAAAAGAAAAATGAAGCAGGCTCTTTGCAGCGCAGGGAGTCGGATGAAGTGCTTGATCCTAGGGCCCTGGGATCATGAGCTGGGGCTGACACTTAGTGACTGAGCCACCCAGCTGCCCCTATGTTAACTTATTTGAATAAAAATTTGGAAAAAGAAATAAAAATAATATGTTTATCCATGAATGTGTTTAGTTTGATCTAAATTAATTCTTTTATAAGTTCTCTGGTATAAATAAATACTTAAGAAACACTTGGAACTGCCATTATTCCCATGTGAGGTAGCAAGTTTCTTTCCCCGCCCCGCCCTTTTAGGAATTTATTTCCTGGTAGAAAAGGAGAAGCAAAGTCAGGCTCCTGTACACTCTAGGAAGGGGGAGGGAAGGGGGAGGGAGGCACAGGGGAAGACTCCAACTTTGGCATTTAGTCCCCACAGTTGTCCTGGCTGGATCTGAAAAGGGCCTGCAGGGATGGTGCCACCGAGTCTGGTGAGAGAGGTGGCAGGTCAGGTGCCCAGAGGACAGCCCATATTGAGGCAATAAATACTGACAAGCCATGCATACAACTCCAGGCCGACAGGCCCAGGTAGACAAGTAAGGCTCAGGTATTGGCTGTGTCTGGGAGGACTGTCTGCTGGGGTTGTGGGCTCTACCTTTGTCCACTGGAACAAAGAGGACAGAGCTGTGAGGACACTTGGCCTCCAGATGGGAATGGAAGCTACTTCAGTTTTGACATTTTGGCTTTCCCCAAGTCCCTGCAGTCATCCCCATAGCCTTGGCCTGGAGAGGGAGCTGGTTAGTCTCTGGTGGACAAGAGAGAAAGACCAGCATGTCCCACTCATCCCTCAGGACTGCAAGTGGGGCAGGGACCAAAAGGGACCCCATGCTCATGCAAACATAGGGATTTAGAGTTTCATATCGGCCCCTACAGCACACGTTCCACATGTTAAGGCATCATGGTTAGATGGTTACCCACAGCTGTAGTTGAATTGACTCAAGACAGGTGAAAGCAGGAGGGTGGCTGGCCCCCCAGAGACCTCCAATCGTGCTCCCATCCAACCCCAGAAGAAGAAAAGGAAGATTCATGGCAACTATAAAGACCCACAGGGACCTAAGCACCCCATGATTCCCTTGGAAAAGCTAGGGCCTTGGATCAGTTTAGGACAGGTAGAGGAACCTGAAGGGTTACAGAAGGGGAGATGGAGGCCTGTGCTGGAGGTTCCCTCTTCCCAATACTCCCCTGAAATAGGCAGAAGCAGTAAGATGAGACCATCGGGGAGGCTGGGCCCTGAAGGCAGGGCCAGGAGGGATGGGAGGGCTGGCCAGGGAGCCGACCTGTCTGCACTCTGATAAGGTGTTGAGGTGAGGGTGGGGGTAGTGGGAGTGGGGCACATCAGAAAAGTCATTCATCTGTCCGAAGGCTTGCTCATCTCCCTGACCAGGACTCAGTCCTCCCATTCCTATTTGATGGTAAGATTCCACTCCCAGGAGAGGTGAACAGTCTTGTCATCTGGGAAGCAGGACTTGTACCTGCCACAATCCAGCATACCCTTGGGTGTTTCTTCCCCGAGGGCCAGAAACTTGTACTCCTCTGCTTGGGACCCATAGCTTCCCACCAGATCGTTTGTCTTGTCAATCTTGATGCCTTCCCTGTATGTGTGCTGGAGGTACTTCATGCCAGACATAGTTTCCCAGTTCACTGGAGAGAGATTTTTCTCTGCCCTCCTTCAGCACCAAGGACTGCTTCTTGAAGCTCTCCAGATCACCTGTCAGGTCCAGCTCCAGGGGACCCAGGGCCAGGCTACACACCAGGGTCAGGCAGGCCACAACAACACTGGGTATATAAGGGTCAGCAGACACTGCTACGTAGCCCAGCAGAGTGTCCTTGTTCTTGTATGGACTCCTATCATCCTCGTCCAGCTCCTGGATCTCCTCGTTGCTCTTCTGGGCAGGGGGCTAAGAGCTAACTGAGTGTTCATCCTCCTCATTCTTGGCTACACTCTGTGCTAGCTGCTTTGCCACGGGCTCTTGCTTCACCCTGCTCACCTCTACCTGAGTCTGGGACATTGGAGACTCCATGGACCACTCTTGTGCTCCCTTGCTCAGAGAATAGCAAGTAAGTTCTTAACTGAGTATATAATTATATTAATTATTGCGTTAGTCAGATTTTTGTCCAGTGTGTTATATAACCTTTGTCTTCGTCTGCTCGGGCTCCCATAACAAAATCCCATAGATTGGGTGGCTTTAACAATAGAAATTTATTTTCTCACAGTTCTGAAGCCTGGAAGTCTACTATCAGGTGTCAGTTTGGTGCATTTTTAACCCCTAAATCTCATGTATCAGTAGAAGTTATTTGGAAAACACACAAAGTAATTATTCTTGTTCAAGATAGAGTGAGGCAGCATACAACCCTTGATGTTTCTCTGACCTCTCCAGAATAATCCAGCATAATTCATTTTAATGACCCTTTCATCTATATTGTAAGACTAGAAAGTTGTTAGTGACACTTTTTTAAATAAATGAAGTAAATGAGGTATAACAAAGGGTGTTCTATCCTAACAAGTCAGCCTCTCTACAAGAATGTGGTTGCTTCAGAGAGGGATTGCCTACAGCATGTAGGGATAATAATATGTTTCTCAACAGCAGAAAAAAGCCGCCTTGCTCTTCATTCCAGGAAAATAGTATTTGAAGCCATTATGTTTAAGTAACACAATATTTAGAACCTATTAATGTTGCTTTTTTTTAATGTTGTTGTTGTTGTTTTCTGATTGTTTGTTTTTAAATAATGTGGCATTTTACCAAAAATAAAAGAATTGTCATTTTGGTGTCTGAAAAATTCTCATCTAATTTTAGAGTAATGTGTTCAGCAATAAATAATTATTGTTTAGATTTAAATTCTTTAAGAGATTTCAAATAGCAAGCAAAGTAAATAAAAAAATCTCTGGGAATATAGAACCACATTTTCATATTAAACCATTCATATTTATGTTTAGTTAGAAGGACAAAGAAGGGAAAAGAACTCTTCTATGCTTAACATGTGAGAATAAACATACCAGATAGGAAGAGAAAAAAGCAACTTTATCATATCCTATTATTTGGGAAATCTCTAAATATTTCCTCATATTTAGCCTTTATAATATTCTATTTTAATGCCTATTTTCTAATCCCAAACAATCCCTATATTTATAAACTCTGAAATCCATTAAAAAAATGCTTGTTGAATATGTATGCATATGCATAGTTGTTCTTTCTAAATTGTTAATGCCTTTCTCTTGTGTCTC
This sequence comes from Mustela nivalis, assembly GCF_964662115.1. NCBI lineage: Eukaryota > Metazoa > Chordata > Mammalia > Carnivora > Mustelidae > Mustela > Mustela nivalis. The sequence goes on along the minus strand of NC_139023.1, from coordinate 19,569,093 downwards.
TGCCTTATTTATGCATATGTAAATATGTATGTAAATACTTAAATTATTGATTTTAATAGTAGTAAATTTAACAGTACTAAATATAAAGATGTTACTTTTATTTCACATAATATTATAAATAAGTTTTCACTAATAATATAATACAGAAACTCTAACTTTAACGAACTCTGTTAGTAACTCTTTATTACTAACTCTGTTACCCACAGCCACCTATCATCATGTATCTGAGAATTTCTAAGATGAAGAAAAAAAAGAAAATTTATTTCTTTCACTATATAGTATCTGCATGCATATGTTATTTATTTACTTTTACTAATAAAAAATTAAAGGAAGAACTATCATATAATTCAGCAATCCCACTTCTGGGTATATATATGAAGGGAGTGAAATCATTACTCAAAGAGTTATCTTCACTCCTATGCTTATTACCACATTTTTCACAATAGCCAAGAAAAGGAAACAAGCTAAGTGTTTATCAAAATATGAATGGATGGGCGCCTGGGTGGCTCAGTGGGTTAAAGCCTCTTCTGCCTTCAGCTCAGGTCATGATCCCAGGGTCCTGGGATCGAGCCCCACATCCGGTTCTCTGCTCAGCAGGGAGCCTGCTTCCCCCTCTCTCTCTGCCTCCCTCTCTGCCTACTTGTGATCTCTGTCTGTCAAATAAATAAATAAAATCTTAAAAAAAAAAGATTAAAAAAAAAAACAAAACAAAAAAATATGAACGCATAAAGAAAATGTGCATGTGTAATATTTTTAAAAGTTTTCTTTATGTATGTATGTATTTATTTATTGGAGACAGGGAGTGAGAGAGAGAAACAGCGTGTGCACACAGGAGGGTGGGAGAGAATCTCAAGCAGACTGTCCGTGAAGAACAGAGCTGGACATGGGGCTTGATCTCAAGATCCTGAGGTCATTATCTGAACCTAAACCAAGAACCTAATGCTTAAGTGACTGAGCCAACCAGGCACCCCATGTGTGTGTAATATTATTCAGTCATGAGAAAGAAGGAAAATTCTGCCATTTGTGATAACGTGGAATGACCTTGAAGACATTATGCTAAGTGAGATAAATCAATTACTATATGGTATCACTTAAATGTGAAAACTAAAATATGCAAACTTGTAAAACCAGAGAAAAATGGTGCTTAGCAGGGGCTGGGAGGGGTGGAAGAATAGGAGAGATGTTGTTTTAGGGTACAAATTGCAACTAGTCGATTAGTAAGTCCTGGAGATCTACTGCGTGGTATACTAAATATAGACAATAATGTATTTTAATCATCAAACTTGCTATGAGATTAGATCTGACTTATTCCCAGTAAGACAAGAAATGATAATTATATGCCATGATAGAATGCCAATGCTACAATCACAATTATATTACAATATATAAAGAAATCAATACAATTGTTACACAATGTTTTATGTTATATGTTTCAGTAAGAGAGAAAAAAACTGCTTTTATTCTAAAACAGAAGGTGATAGGAAATTATTTAATTTTGTAATTAAAAACATCTCCAGGGGCATGTGGGTGGCTCAGTGGGTTAAGCCCCTGCCTTCAGCTCAGGTCATGATCTCAGGGTCCTGGGACTGAGTCCCGTATCGGGCTCTCTGCTTGGCGGGGAGCCTGCTTCTTCCTCTCTCTCTCTCTGCCTGCCTCTCTGCCTACTTGCAATCTCTCTCTGTCAAATAAATAAATATCTCCAGACGGTGTATCTAGTGTTGAATTATTTTATATATTTGAATATGTTCATATATGGGTATCTATACACATATTGTTTGATATAGATCAAATTCTACCTTCAAAAATCAATGCTTTACATCTGATTTTCATAAAAAATTCTGAATCATATGCATTATACAAATTTTAAAAATCTTCATTATTCTGAATGTTGGCAGTCTAATTTCTAACAGTTTCTTCTATGTTACTTGTATACTTAGTGTTAACAAATAGTTGCTAAGCAGAAATACATTCTTTTACACATGAAAGACAGATATTGAATAATGTTAGTAAACACCTATAGGATAACTTACAAAATGATATTCTGTTAATAATACCAAGATGCAGAGACACCTGGGTGGCTCATTCAGTTGGGTGACTGCCTTTGGCTCAGGTTATAATCCTAGGTTCCTGGTATCAAGTCCCACAATGGGCTCCTTGTTTACTGGGAAGTCTGCTTCTCCCTCTGCCTGCCCAACCCCTTGCTTGTGCTCTCTCTCTCTGACAAATAAATAAATAAAATATTTTAAAAAATAATTATCCCAAAATGCAGACAAAAGGAAAATAACTAATGGTGTATAGCATGGCTTGTACCAATATTAAATACAAATCTGTAAAAAAATATTTGTTTTCTATTAGAGTTCAGTGTATATTGGTTATTGTTTTACAAAGAAATCTCACCACTAAAATTAAGCAGTATTTTTTTAAGTAAACTGGATATTGAGTAACTGTAGCTAATACTTTAGAGAGAGTATCACTATCTATTCAGTATTAATGCCTTTGAGGTTACAAAGATTCATACCATTCTTAAATTCAAAAGCAGAGTTTCCATACCATCATCTTTATCAAAGTATAGTCCGACAATGAATGATTTTTCTTGTGCTTTTGTTATGTATTTTGTTATTGAGCTGCAGGATCAACATATTTTCTTCTGAATTATCAAAATAAAGTAAAGCTATATTTATAGTGAATGATCAATCAATAGTAACTCTTTTAACTGGTACAGTATTCTAAAATATTTTACACATCCTCTTATCTTTTTCTGAATGCATAGAGTAGTTGAATCTTTATTGAAATTAGAAACAGATGAAATCATCATAAAATATTAGAACCATTCTTACTAAGTTTTCAAATTCTAATACAGAGTTCCATCTTTACAGGATAGCATGCAGTTTTATACTCTACCCGCCTATACTTTGTGGAAGTTGTTTGCAGATTGTCTCCTGGCTACTCCAAAGAGCCAGTTTCACTGGATTCCTCCTAGGAGAAAGGTCATAAGGAAGAAACCAATGAGATGATATTGGATCATGTCATCTCTTTTTTAGGAGCGGCTCTGCTTTCAACTGTGTTAAATATTAGATTTCTGAAAATCTTCTTTAAGTGTTGTCTGATAAAAATATCATAAGCAAGTTTAAAAAATAATGCCACTGTAATATGTTTCTAATTTTAACTTTAAATGAAAGGTGACTTTCCCCCTTATAATACAGTTACTTTATAGTTTCAAGAATTCTCTTAAGATTATGGGGAATACAATGTTTTAGATGTTGGGAAAGAACATTTAGGCATACAGATGTATGCTCTCTCTGTCTCTCTCTTCTCTCACACACACACACACATATACACACACATACACACATGCACACATACCAGCTGAGAAAGGAAGTTAAGTTTATTCATGGTGTCACAGTATGAATCTTTCCTGAGAAGGTCAAGGAGTCTTTAATGCTAACATGTTACCATTTCTATTACATCCCTCAAAGAAGTAATACCTGTAATACCTGTTACTACCTCCTTTATATAAATAATTTCATAATACTAACTGACTTTTGTCTTCATAATTGAAATCCAAACATCTCTGCTGCACAGCTTAATTTTTTCTAAAATTTTATGCTTTCTATTATATATCTGGGTAATTCTCCTGATTGTTCATTTACTTTATTTGCACAGGCTCTTAGACATGTTCTTTTATGAACAAATAATTTGTGACATAGAAGAACGAGAAAAAAAAAAAGGAAAATAAAACCTATGTCACCCTTAAGTACTAGGATGAACCGCATATTTTTCTACTTTATCAAATCCATTAATTGTAAGACATATCATTAATTCATGTATCCATGAGAAAAAAAGATAAACATTACCAATTAAACTATGACATGCTACCTATGCTAAAACTGATTCTAATTTTAGAGATGTCATAATGTTAAAGACATGTACTTAGAACAAATGTAGAAATCGTTCATTTGGTTTTTACAAAAAACACCAGGTGGAATGAATTTTTTGTTCTGTTCCTAAAATGGGGAAAATTAAGGATGCTTGGATGGCTCCATTAGTTAAGTGTCCAGCTCTTGGTTTCGGCTCAGGTCATGGTCTCGTGTTTTGTGACATTGAGCCCCAAGTCTGGCTCTGCACTCAGCAGTAGTTGGCTTGGATATTCTCTCCCTCTGCCTCTCCCCACTTATGCACACTATCTCTCCTGCACTCTCTCTCTCTCTCAAATAAATAAATCTTTAAAGTCAAATAAGATAGAGGAAATTAGTACAGAACTCTAAGTAACAACCCAAAGGACACACAACTAATATATAGTACAGTCAGAATTCAGAATCAAAGTTGTCTGACTCTTTGAACCATCTTCTCCTTACAGATTCCCACTTCTTATGAGTTCATTGCAACTTGTAATGTAAGGTAATGATGAAGCACTGCTGCTTCACTTCTAGAATCGCCACTCAGGACTCTTATTTAATAGCCCATATGCCACAATCTATAAAGAGACCCTTGTATAACCAAATGATAGATTTTTAACATATTCTTAAATCATGATTACTAAGAAAAAGATACTGCTTTTCTATACCTAAATCTCAATAAATGTTTTTTAAATGTTCCATATCATGATACTTATGGCAAATATAGTACTTTCTACTTAATAGCTTTAAAATGTTTTGATCATTTGGACAAACTGTCAAAGCAGCCATGGCACTGAACAACCAAAGTTGTTTTAACCAATAAAACACACAATCCAATATAATATGACTTTGGCTTCAGCTTTCCATGTAATGAGTTTTAGTGAATTAATGAATCAATGAATTAGTCTTCAAATCATCGAGGCTTATAAATAGTGAATGTCTTATATACTTAAGCTGGTAGTAATATTAATGTATGCAAATATTTACTGAGTCATTATTATAAACCAAGAACTAATCTAAATTACATAGTTCCAGTTTTAACTATGTAAATGAGTTATTTGTTGAGCTTATATATATATATAAGCACACACACACATACACACTCTTATTTTTTTTTAAAGATTTTATTTTTATTTATTTGACAGAGATCACAAATAGGCAGAGAACGAGAGAGATTGAGAGAGAGAGAGAGAGGAAGGGAAGCAGGCTCCCTGCTGAGCAGAGATTCCCCCCGAAGCGGGGCTCGAGCCCAGGACCCTGGGATCATGACCTGAGCCAAACCCCACACTATTATTAAGCCCATTTCTTGGATGAGAAAAATAAGAGCTCAACAAATAGCTCATTTACACAGTTAAAACTGGAACACAGAATTTATTCCAGTTTCACAGCCAAACTTTTAACCTAGCTACAATATATCTTTCTAAGAAGAAGGAGGAATGGGCTGGAACTCTAGAAATCAACCCTGAATTTCATGTTACAAACTGAATTCTAGAGTTTAATCAAATCATTTCATCTGATTCAGTGTAATCTTTGTGAACGATGTGAGTTTCTCGGATTATTCCAGTTTCACTTTTCGCTTAAAATGGGATTTGGTTTGCCTGTGTTTCCTTCTCCTTTGCCCAATCCAAATCTGTTGGTTTGAGTTTTCCTAAGGATTCTGTGTGAACTTGCTTCTCTTTGTTCCAAGGTCTTGAATCCTGATCTTCATGTAGAATGTGGTGTTTTCTTTTATGCTTACACAGCACCCTGCATGTACATTTATTAAATGTGCATTGTTAATTAGTGATATTCTCCAAAGTCTCTGAACTTCCTTAAAGCAGAAATGGTATCTCATTTCCAATATATAAACTGAGAGCCTAGCCTGACATACACAAAGCATTTAGTAAATGAATGCTAAGTAGAAGAAAGAAGAAATGAATGAGTGGACATTCATTTACTCACTTATAAAAGGAATTTGGCTTAGTTGAACATAAGATTCTTCTTAGGCCTAAACTCAGTAATTTCTGCTTTTATTGATATATTAAAGCACTTTGTTGTTCGGCCTCAGTCTCCATAACACATTTTTGTAGGTTTCCAACATTCCCAAACTGGCAGAGATTATGACTGCACCAAAGCATGAGCTCTTTTCACTTGTCAGACTCTCTTGCAAATAATTTGGCCCTGTGACTGACATCTTCCTGAGAAAATGTTGGGCAAAGGATTGTATTACTTTCAGGTTTAACCGTAAAGACATCCTGAAGAGCCTAATGGATCTTTCTGGCTACCCAGTCATCCTGAAGCAGGGAATCATTGAGCCCTAGGGAACAATGGAGCAACAAAATGAAAGACTTCTAGCATGGGAAGCATAAAAGTGACCCAGAAAGGCCACATGGCTTGTGTCAGGCTGTGTAAGCAATAACTAAGGCTTTCTTATGTAAGCCAAGAGAATTTTTTTCTACTTTTTTTGGAAGGTAGGATTAGTTACTCCAATTCAAAAACAAACCAATATCTTCAATTACCAGACTAATTTGTTTTTCTCTTTCTCTCTCTTTTTCCATTTTGTTTGTTTTAGGCTAAAAAGAAGAAAATATGTAGAATTGATTCATGGTATCTTAATCCAAATTTTTCCTCTCAGACTTTCTTGGTCAGAGTTATAAATCCGTATAGTCTTAGACACATTAGAGCTGCTATTAATGGAAGAGTAAACACAAGAAAATTTCAAACTGGGTGCCTGGGTGGCTCAGTGGGTTAAAGCCTCTGCCTGCAGCTCAGGTCATGATCTCAGGGTCCTGGGATCGAGTCCCGCATCGGGCTCTCTGCTCTGCAGAGAAGAGAGCCTGCTTCCTCCACCTCTCTCTCTCTCTGCCTGCCTCTCTGTCTACTTGTGATCTCTGTCAAATAAATAAATAAAAAATCTTTAAAAAAAAGAAAATTTCAAACTTACAGTAGATCCTTTAATAATCAATTAAGGCCCAGCATATATACTAGTTATTTGTAGACATAACAAACAAACAAGCAAACAAAAACCAAACAAACAAACAAAAAAAGCATTTCGGATGTTTATATCACAATGGGTGGTATATTAATATATTCCTAAACACATTTTTTTCCTCTACCTGCAGTAGAGGTTTTGCTTTATTTTGAATAAGGAGATATATGAATAGATGATGTAACACTGAAAAGAGAATATGGAACACATGGGAAGGAAACCACACTATAAGGAAGTTGCTTCTAATTTATTATCTCAAGATCAAATATTCACCAAGCCTTGACATTTTATTTTCTTATAGTTTAAGATTTAACTTCCTAAACTCTAATAAGAAATGCCTCAAAGAGAAGGAGAAAAAATGTATTCTTCATTATTATAATTCCCCCAAAGAGTCTTTAAACCAGGGTTAACTTAGGTGAATTATATTTTAAACCATTTGTTAAAATATTTAATGTTAACTCCTAAGTATCTAAAATATTACACTGAATTGGCTTTACAGAATGTTTCTTGTAACTATTCCTTTCAGATAGGATTATGATAAAAAGAAAAAGGTTATGTCATACTTATTTAATTTTTTAGCAAATAATCTCAGTAAGTAGTAATATTAACATCTAATTTCTGATCTCAAATTTCTTTATTCCCTTATCTGCCTCCCAACATTCACAGGTCTCTTGATTTATCTGTTAAAATGTATAGAGACAGACAAGAATGAAGAAAGAAATGAAAAAACATAGAGAAAGAGAGAAAGAGAAAAGGAAGGATGGCCATAGGGAGAAAAAAAACTATCATTTTTATGATGTGTACAGAAGAGGTTGGGAAACAATTTTTTACTCAGAAAAAGCAAATGAGAGGAAACCCACAGGTTTAATACAGTGGTTAAACTAAAAAGTAGGAAAAATCTTGGAAGAAATTCAAAATGACAGAGAGCTGGACATGCATTGCATGGTGGATATTTTACCTTGGCCTTAGAGATCATGGCATGAACATGAACTGATTCGGTTGCATATTTAAAACCTTAAATTCAAAAAAGGGATAGTAAGTGAAACACAGCTCATAAAGAAAAAAACAAACAAACAAAAAAAAACTTATATGTTACTCTAAAAAAGAAAGATAAAAACCAAAAGCAATACTATTTAATTTTGTGTTATTCATTTAAAAAAAATTGCAAACACTGATCACATTGTTCAGAGATCTTTGGAAACCAGGAAAAATTAGATTTATAAACCTTGAAAACAATGAGTGGTTGTGAAATAGCCTGTCTCAAAGAAGCCATTTAAGTAACTCCCCTAATTATTAAGACCTTCTTTTAATAGATAGTAGACCCAAATGTCTGTGCTTAAATACCCCATTTTTTTTCAAATCACTTTTAGTGGCATTTACTTATACTTTTAAAAAAATCCAATTATCATTACTTAAGTCCACACAAATCTGCTAATTAGTGGTAGAATTTGGACTGAAGCGCAGTTCTGAATCTCAATCTCAGCACCGTCATTGCTATTTAAAACCTCTACTGCTCTGACCGTTGAAATAGATACCTTTCCTTTATGTCTCAGTATTTTTTTTTAATTTTTTATTTTTTATAAACATATATTTTTATCCCCAGGGGTACAGGTCTGTGAATCACCAGGTTTACACACTTCACAGCACTCACCAAAGCACATACCCTCCCCAATGTCCATAATCCCACCCCCTTCTCCCAAACCCCCTCCCCCCAGCAACCCTCAGTTTGTTTTGTGAGATTAAGAGTCACTTATGGTTTGTCTCCCTCCCAATCCCATCTTGTTTCATTTATTCTTCTCCTACCCACTTAAGCCCCCATGTTGCATCACCACTTCCTCATATCAGGGAGATCATATGATAGTTGTCTTTCTCTGCTTGACTTATTTCGCTAAGCATGATACGCTCTAGTTCCATCCATGTTGTCGCAAATGGCAAGATTTCATTTCTTTTGATGGCTGCATAGTATTCCATTGTGTCTCAGTATTAAACAGAAATGATCAATCTTTTGAGTTTCTTAACATCTAAAAGACGTTTTTTAAAAATACTGTTGTGGGTCACCTGGGTGTCTCAGTTAAGTTGCTGCCTTCGGCCAAGGTCATGATCCCAGGGTCCTGGGAATCAGCCCCATGGGAACCTGCTTCTCCCTCTTCCTCGGCCTCTCACCCTGTTTGTGCTGTGTGTGTGTGTATGTTCTCTCTCTGTTTCTCTCTCTCACACATAAAGAAATAAATATTTTTTTTAAAAAATTCAAAATCATGTTGTGGGAGTCCCTGGGTGGCACAGTTGATTGAGTGTCCGACTTACTTTTAGCTCAGATCATGATCTCAGGATCATGAGACTGAGCCCCGAATCTGCACTCAATGCAGGGAGGGTCTCCTTAAGATTCTTTCTCTCTGGGACACTTGGGTGGCTCAGTTGGTTAAGCGGCTTCCTTTGGCTCGGGTCATGATCCCAGGGTCCTGGCATCGAGTCCCATATCAGCCTCCTTGCTCAGCAGGGAGCCTACTTCTCCCTCTGCATCTGCCTGCCTCTCTGCCTACTTGTGATCTCTCTCTCTCTCTCACATAAAAGAAAAAAAATATATATATATACACATTAAAATTTGAAATCATGTTGTGGGGGTCCTTGGATGGCACCGTTGATTGAGTGTCCGACTCTTAGTTTTAGCTCTGGTCGTGATAACAGGGTCATGAGACTGAGCCCCACATCTGCACCCAATGCAGAGTCTCCTTAAGATTCTTTCTCTCTCTACCCCTCCTAGTCACACACTCTCTCTCTTTCAAATAAATAAATCTTAAAAAATACCATGATGGTCTGAATTGTGTCTCCTCAATGCTTATGTGTTGAATGAAAGCCTAACATTTAGTACCTCAAAATGTAACTTTATTTGGAAATAAGGTCTTTACAGATATGATTAAGTTAAAATTAAGTTGTGTTTTGCTTTGTTTTTACAGTGGGCCTTCATCCAATATGAGTGGTATCTGTATAAGAAGAAGTAATTAAGGTACATACACAGAAATACTAGACAAACACGCACACAGGGATGACCATGTGAAGACATAGCAAGAAAGTAGCCATCTGCAAGCCAAGAAGGGAAGCCCTAGAAGAAACCGACTCTGCCAATCTCCTGATCTTGGACTTCCAGCCTCCAGAACTGTGAAAAAAATAAATGTTTGATTTTAAGTCCCCAGGCTGTTGTATTTAGTTCTGAGAGCCCAAGCAGGCTATTATAGACCCAGAGATTTCTCTCTGAATATTTACTAGATATTGAGGAAAGAAAGTGCACAATTTTGTATCACTTGCCTGGAAGGACTGATGTGAACATTTATGAGATAATGATTATTAAAAAAATTAGGGAATATTTATGAGATAACAATTAATCCCCTTGAAAATTGGAGATTAATATTAAAATCATACTAATAGCTATCAACATATTTTTAAATGTTCAAGATTTAATTGATACATTACACAGATTTCAAAGTAACAGAGTATAGTAGATTAGAACACTCTTTAAAGATATTCACTGCTGCCCTCACCTTAATAAAGTATACATCCCTTCTCTGTTGTATTGGGTTGTCACCATGTCTTGTTTAGCCAGTGAGATACTAACAAATGTGATGTAAATTAAGGTTTGAACTATGTTTGTGTAGTAGGGCATTTGTGAGTCTATCATGGTCCTGGGAGAATTTTCCTTTCAAGTTGGGCCTTAGAATTCCTCACATAAAGCAGACTTGAAGCCAATGCATATGGAGGAACCAAGGCCAGTTCCCCCCCAGTATAAATCAGTGCTCCCAGGTAAGTCCGGCCAAGATGACCTGATGCACGGGTGAACTGCAGATGCATGAGAGAGAGCAAATGAAAGCTGTTTTAAGTCACTCAGTTTTGAGGAGATCTGCCATGTACTGTTAATTGAGCCATAATTGACTGATGTGGAAAGCATTGCAATAAAAATAAATAAATAAATAAAGTTGATTACAAAGCAATCAATGTAAATTTTAAATAATATTCAATAGGAAATCAGTATTCTTGTTGAAAATTTAAAATATTATTATATATTTTCAATGTGAGAAATAGAATGTTAAAAATACAATACCTCTCGGGTATTTATTATGTTCTAGGCATAGTGATAACCTCTGATTATTTTATTTTATCTCAGTAATGACACCAAGGTTAAGTATAATGATTACCATATTTTACAAATATTCCGTGATTTTTCACAGGATCATACTGCTAGGATGTTGTAGGACTGTAATTTAAACCCAGGTAATCAGTTTCTAATGCCTGAGCTCTTAACATTTTTTTCAACCCTGGTAAAACAAGGCATCAAACAACTGACTTAACTCAGAGTTGTTCCTCTCCATGGAAATTTTTAGTGAAAGGTGAAAAACTTATATAAGTTGAAGAGAAAACAGAGCATATTGGGCTGTTAATTTTTATAGCATATCCAGATATCACAGATTCTCTATTTTTTAAGATGATTTTATCTATTGATTTGCCACTCTAACCTAAAATATTTTAGTACAAAGAGGTCTTCTGCACACTATACATAGTAAAGATCATGTTTTCATTATATACCCTCTAAGAAGAATCTTACCTATTAAAAAAAAAAAAACTTTTTTATGTTTAAGTATAATATATATATCAACATCTATAATAATTTAGGACTCAATAAGTGTGTGTATATATGCGTGTGTGGATGGATAGATGATAGATAGAAAGAGATTCATAGATTCTTATCATTAAACATGACTTCTTGCACTTTGCCATAATAGGAATCAGAACTGATGGGGAATTGCCAGGTTTCACAGCTACACTAAAGACAATTGACCTACCAGAGTTTTGCTTTAATGCTAATATCTAGCTGATGGAAATTGAGTAAAATTATCACTTTTCTGTAGCCTTGTATATATCTCACAGGTGATCTATTCAAGTTATTACTGGACAAAGAAAGATGAGAGGCATGCATGTTAATGGAAATTATCGGAGAACTGAAGTTATTTTCATTAAAAAATTGATAATTAAAGAACTTTGATGACATTTGAGAATGTTTTTGTAACTAGGTCTAAGAATATCCAGAATCCTTTCAGGTCATTAGAAAGCATTCTGGGAAGCTCTAAAATATATTGGTCCTTTTGGACTAGTCCTCTATAAATTCTCCTCAAGGCCCATCTCTACCCTTGCCATCTCCAAATGTCCAGATCCAGGTGAACAAATTGAGTTTCTAGAGAATCGTCAGAGTGTCTAGTGAACCAAGACATGTGCAAAGATCTCAAAATATGAACGCGAGGAAGAAGTTCCTGTATAGAATGCTAACCAAACATTAGCCAATTACAAGGCACGCCTAAAATTAAAGTCAATGCTAAAAGCAGCCAAATCAAATTAGTTTATCCTAACAGACCAGACGTATACATTCAAAGTGAAAGGGCTTCGTTTATTTTTATTGATCAGTAGTGTTCACCAGAATCAGAAATTCAATATTGACTTGGCCTGAATATTAACGTACCATCTAGTTGAATGATTTTAATGTTTCTCATTTCCCTCCATCATTTAACTAGCATTATACAAATCCATGTTATTCTCTATGATATTGCTCAAAAGGATATAACTTTTTATAGTTTTATTTTTCCAGCTAGGCAACATTGCAGCCTCTCAGTAGCTATTGGTTTGTAGAAATATTTGGATAGACTAGATGGTTTTCTGCTGTTTCCATATCTCCTTATGAAACATGGTCTAGTATCTCTTTAAATTAAAGGATTTTAGCCGGGGTTACTAGATTTCTAGTTAAAGATATTCCATACAAATACCAGGCCTAGTCATTTACTCTAATATTGGTCAGCTGGCTGTTTTCCCAGATCATTTAGAATCTTATACTATTAAATTTAAAATACTATTGATTTTAAACTTCTATAGATCAGGTGACTTTTCAACTCTGTGAGTCCAAAACATTGTCAATACAACATAATGCGTATATTACTAAGGACCTGCTAAACCTAAAAATAATATGCAATATTAAATAGGATTAATTGATATGACAATTGGTAAGGTTTTCTATTTGATTTTAATGGAGTAAATACCAAATGCTTTATATGGTATTTTAATCATGCAGTTATTCCAACATTACTGAACGATCTACCCTAAAAGAATTTCTCATTTGATTCTCTTGGAAGAATTACTTATTAAACCACTCAACACTATATATTTAGGATTATGTAAAAGAAAAAGGGGTAACATTCATCTTTTTCCATATATAAAGGAAATAAGGTACTACTCAGATACTTGGAATTTCTCCAAAACATACAGTTCATCATTAGAGTCAGAAATAGTCAAAACATATCTAAAAGGTGCATTTTCTGCTGATCATTGAACATGCTCTTAAACTGGCAGAAACTGCCTCTGTGGATCTTGAGTCAACAGCTCTAGCTGTGTGTCAGAGTTCCAAAGGCCATTCTTCCTTTCTTTTCAGGTGAACTCTAGCACATCCCTGCATATTCATAGGCTGTAATGCACTTCTCATTCACTTTACCATTTTTGGTCTCTGGGAATTTTTTTTTTTTTAAATATATAAAAGGAACAGCGTGACCCCATCTTAAAAATTGAAATATTCGCTGATCTATGGTTATTCCTGTAATATCACAAGTGTTGGTGAATAATTCAAATTAAATAGTTTCCTATATATTCCATTTTAAAGGGACTTCATTTACTTTCTTTCAATGGTTTCCTCCTGTGCTGTTCTCACCCTGCATTATTCATATGCAACCTCACAAATTGCTTTGCGTTTGAGCAGTTCTGATATAAATCATAAGGCTATTTTCTCTGGAGGACTTCAGCTTTAAGCTCTACAACTTGTTTTAAAATGAAAACTGTGTTCAATTAAGGTGATTTGTTTGCTTCAAAAAATTAACTATCTTATATTGCCATTTGCAAGGAGAGAAGACTGAAGTTACATTCCTGGAATAATTTTAGAAGTAATTTACTTGCTCTCTCTGACTGTATCTTTGCATCTAGTTTACCCTGTCCATCTATTTGTGGTTAGGTCATATTCTTCAGGATATATAGCTATCAAAAATTCCTTTCCCAACAGTTCTGCATTTTGACTTTTGACTGGTTTCTTTGTAAACAAACTAAAACAATGGGTTCTTCTCTGCTTTCAGGTCCTACGCTGAAGGAGAGAAACAGGAAATGAATGGAAATGCAAGCAAACTGAGAAATTAGATTCAGTGTGGAGTGCTGCTTTATAGCAGTATTTATTTTTATAAACAGTATTTTAAGAATGACATCACTGAAAATGGTGGAGTAGGGAATTCCATCCATTCCTCTCCAAAAGTAACTAATAAGATGAAAGGCAACCTATAAGTGGGAGAAAATATTTGCAAATCATATATCTAATAAGGCGTTAAATCCAAAGCATATAGGCAACTTATACAACTTTATATCCCCCCCAAAAAAAAATTGCCTAAAAAATGGGCAGAGGACCTGAATATACATTTTTCCAAAAAAGACATATAAATGTCCAACACAATGGATGAAAAAGTATTCAATATTGCTAATCATCTGGAAAACAGAAGTCCAAATCACAATGAGATACCATTTAACACCTGTTAGAATGGTTGTCATCCAAAAGACAAAAGATATCAAGTATTAGCAAGGATGTGGAGAAAAGAGAACTCTTGAACACCCTTGGTGAGGAAGCAAATTGGTTCAGGCCCCTGGGAAACAAAACAGAGATTCCTCAAAAAATTAAAAATCGGTAGCTGCACTTCTAGTGCAGATTGTTAGAACTAGAGAAAGCAACATAGACCTTATTCTCAAAGAACTGTGTTTATGGGTCTCCATATATCTGGTACATTTCTCAATGACCCGTACAAAGCATTTATTTCACCTAACTTGAAGCATTCCCTGGGCTAGGATGACTTCCGTAGTGGCTTTTGCCAGAAGCATTTAAACTAACAGATATTGGTTACAACAGTCTGGGGCAAGGAATAATATTTGGAACAAGCTTGGGTTACACTTGAGATTCAATCTTAACTAATGGGCCAAAGAAGAAATCACAGGGGATATTAGAAAATACATTAAGACAAATAAAAGCAAAACCACAACACACCTCAACTTTTGGCATGCAGTGAAGGCAGTGCTCACTTGGAAATGCAGAGCTATAAACATTTATACTGGGGAAGAAAAAAAAAAAAGAAAGAAAGAAAAAGAAAAAGATTTCTTCAAAAATTCAAAGAAAAGATTCTTAAAATATACTGATTTGAAATCAGTAGCCTAATTGTATACTTTAAGGAACCAGAAAAAGAAAAGCAAGGTAAATCCAAAGTTAGCAAAAGAATGAAGTCTAACCCAGCCTCATACCTTATACAAAAATTATTAAAAATGGATCCAAGACATAAATGTGAGAGCTAAAACTATAATACCTTTAGTTGAAAATATAGAAGTATATCTTCATGATCTAGAATTTAGTATTCTTATATGAGACCAAAAGCACAAGGAGAAAAAGAAAAACAAACAAACAAAAAAATAAACTAGACTTCATAAAAATTGAGAACAAAACTGCTCTTCAAATGACACTATTAAGAAAGTGAAAAGACAACCCAAAGAATGGGAGAAAATATTTAGCAAATCATAAAACTAATAAAGGTCTAATATCCAAAATATATAGAGAACTCTTATAACTACTCAGTAACAAAAACAAATGCCCAATATGGTAAATGACTTGAATAGACAGTACCTCAATAAGGACATGAAAGATATTCAGCATCCTTAGTCATTGTGGAAAAGCAAATCAAACCTCAATGAGATACCGTATCACAGTGTGTGTGTGTATGTGTGTGTGTGTGTATTTTTTTTTTTTTTAAGAACATAAGTATTGGTCAGGATGTGAGAAATTGGAATGCTTTTACATTGCTATTGGGGAGGTAAAATGGTATGAATAGCCACTCTGGACAACAGTTTGGCAGTTTTTATTATTTATTTTTTTTTTAAAGATTTTGTTTATTTATTTGGCAGACAGAGATCACAAGTAGGCAGAGAGGCAGGCGGCGGGGTGGGGGGGGAGCCCAATGCAGGGCTTGATCCAGAACTCTAAGATCATGACCTGAGCAGAAGGCAGAGGCTTTAACACACTGAGCCACCCAGGCATCCCTGGAAGTTTTTTCAAAAAGTTAAACACAGAATTACCATATGACCCAAAGATACCCCTCCTAAGTTTACATTCAAGGAATTGAAAAGAGGTATTTAAATATATATATACACAAATGTTTACAGCAGCACTACTTATAATAGCCAAAAGTGGTAATAACCCAAATGTCAAAGAATGGATAAAAAAAATGTTGTTGAGCTATACAATTGAATATTATTCAGTCATATAATGGAGTGACATACAGATACATGCTACAATGTCAATGTGCCTTGCAAACATTAAAGATGGTGAAAGAAATCAGACCTAAAATTTGCATTTTATACAGTTTCATTTATCTAAAATATCCAGAATAGGTAAATTGATAGAGATAGCTGACTCGTGGTTGTCAGTGACTGGGGGGTGGGCTGGGGAGGAAGGGGGAATGGTAAGTTACTGTTGAATGAGTATGGGGTTTCCTTATGGGGTTATAAAAATATCCTGGAACTATAAAGGTGGTAGTTGCAAGCATCTTGAATGTATCAAACAACTCTGAATTAGGCACTCTAACATGCTTAATGGTTACCTTTATGTCGTATTAATTTTACTCAATGAAAGGAAAATAAATAAAAGTAGCATTTTATGTAAAATGCTAAACATTGGTCCAGGAAGGTCCGGGACTGGTTCATCTTTGGACTGATTTCTGTGGGGAGTTAAGAGCTAAGAACCTTCAGTGTTCCCTGGAGGTTTCCTCTGTTAAGTCAGAGACTAACACTTCCCTTATGTGGGAGTCCTTGAGAAACTTCTCAACTGAATTTGCTTCTATACCTGACACCTTAGCCCATTCTCTGACCAAGGAGACTGCACCTCATAGAGAACTCATACTATCTAACTTAAAATATATATATATTTAATTTGTTTATTTGACAGAGAGAAATCACAAGTACGCAGAGAGGCAGGTTTGTGTATTTTCCGCTTTAGTTTTAAAGTCAGTCATTTTCCCAAAAAGTTCTGCTCCCTCTCATTGGAGAATGTTATTAGAAATCAAGTTCTGGGCTCTAGGTGTGTTTGTTGCTCTTAGGGTTAATGTAGAGCATGAAATCATAATACCTGGCTTGTTAAAATGTAACATGGAAGCTGCTGGGGGCCAGGGAAGATTTCAGAGAAGGGCAGATGCCTTTGGAAGGCCAAGGTCTGCATGACCAGGTTGCCCTAGGAATGGCATGGGGAGTTGCTTTCCCCCAAATCAATCAATCTTTCTTTCTTTCTTTCTTTCTTTCTTTCTTTCTTTCTTTCTTTCTTTCTTTCTTTCTTTCTTTCTTTCTTTCCTTCCTTCCTTCCTTCCTTCCTTCCTTCCTTCCTTCCTTCCTTCTTTCTTTCTTTCTTTCTTTCTTTCTTTCTTTCTTTCTTTCTTTCTTTCTTTCTTTCTTTTTTTTAAGATTTTACTTATTTATTTGACAGACAGAGATCACAAGTAGGCAGAGAGGCAGGCAGAGAGAGAGAGAGGAGGAAGCAGGCTTCCTGCTGAGCAGAGAGCCCAATGCTGGGCTTGATCCCAGGACACTGAGATCATGACCTGAGCCGAAGGCAGGGGCTTTAACCCACTGAGCCACCCAGGCACCCCTCCCCAAAGCTTTCTTAGCCCAAACAGGAACCCTGTGATCTAAGAGATGTCTGCATTGTCCCTTAGGCTGTGTTTAGCAGAATTTGTAGAATTTATATTTGTACACATATATAAATATGTGTATATATAACCACCTGTATCTATATTAAATTAAGCACAATTTCCTTCAGAACCCTTCAACTCGCTTTCATAACACCATGGGCCCTTCTAGCCTCCTCTCATTTCTTGTCTATCAACTCTCACTCCAGTAGTGGGAAACCTGCCTCTCACCATCTGCCATTCCTTTATTCATTGCTCAATTCAGTACACATGTACCCAGTGCATGTGAATAGCAGCATCGGAACCAATGCATTATGAGAAATAGCTTCATCAACGATAGACTTAAAAACTTCACTCATTTCTAAAGTTACCTAGTTTAGTGCTTCTTCCCCCATCCTCTTCAGAGTGGCTCAACATTTAAAACAGATTGTTGCCCCTTTCTTCATTCCAAACAAGGTTACCACCAAATCCTAATTAACTTTTTAAATTTACATAGAGATTCACTCTTCATTAAAAAAAAAAAAAAAAAAAAAAAAAAGATTCATTCTTCATGCTCTAAAATTCTATAGGTTTTCACAAATAGAATGTCACTTATTGACTACTGCAGTATCATTCAGAATAATTTTATTTCCCTAAAGGAGTTCCTGTGCTTCAAGTACTTAATCCTTACCTATTATCTCCACTAGCAACCACTAACCTATTTATCGTCTCTGTAGTTTTGCCATTATTAGAATGTCATATAAATTGGATCAAACAGTATATGGTTTTCAGACTGGTTCATTTAAACATATACATTTAAGATGAATCTGTGTCTTTGTAGCTTAATAGTACATTTCTTTTTGTTAAAGAATAATATTCTATTGCACAGATATAGATATACCACAGATGTTTTTATCCATTCACTTACTGAAGGGCTTATTGACTGCTTCCAATTTGGGGTAACTATAAATAAATCTGATAATGACATTCCTGTGAAGATTTTCAAGTATACCTACATTTTCATATGGTTTAAGTATACAGAAGAATAATTGGAGCCCCTGGGTGGCTCAGTGGGTTAAAGCCTCTGCCTTCAGCTCAGGTCATGATCCCAGAGTCCTGGGATTGAGCCCCACGTCCGGCTCTCTGCTCCGTGGGGAGGCTGCTTCTCTGCCTACTTGTTATTTCTATCTGTCAAATAAACAAATAAAATCTTAAAAAAAATAAAAATAAGGAATAATTACTTAGATGGTAAGACTGCTCAGCTTTGTAATAAATTGTTAATGTCTTTCAAAATGGTTTTACCATTTAGAATTACCACCATCAATGAGCAAAAGCTTCTGTCACTCTGCATGCTCACCAGTGAGTGCTATCATCAGTTTGTTCAATATTAGCCATTTTACCAGTATGTCATTTGTTTTAATTTGTGACTCTCTAATAATAAATAATGTTGGTTATCTTTTCATATACTTATTTTCTAATCTGTTTATCTTCTTTAGTGATATGTCTGTTCAGATTTTTTACCCATTATTTTTTTAATATTTTATTTACTTATTTGACAGAGAGAGAGAGAGATCACAAGCAGGCAGAGAGGCAGGCAGAAAGAGGTGGAAGCAGTCTCCCTGCTGAGCGGAGAGCCCGATATGGGGCTCGATCCCAGGACCCTGAGATCCTGACCTGAGCCAAAGGCAGAGGTTTAACCCACTGAGCCGCCCAGGAGCCCCACCCACTTTTTAATTGTGCTGTTTGTTTTGTTCAGTAATTAAAAATTCCTTGTGTATCATGAATATAAGTGTTATCTGTGTGCTTTTCAAATATTTTTCTCCCATTCTATAGCTCATCTTTTCCTTCTCTAAACCACGTATTTAACACGAGGTTTAAATCCTAACAAGTACTTTTTTTTTTATAGTACCTTTGTGTTACAACTAAAAGTACATTGCAAAACATAAAGATACTTATAGATGAAGATGAAAATTATAGTATCTTTCTCATCAGAAATTATGTAAGCATGGGTGGCCTGGGTGGCTGAGTGGGTTGAAGACTGCCTTCGGCTTGGGTCATGGTCCTGGGGTCCTGGAATTGAGCCCAGCATTGGGCTTTCTGCTCAGCAGGGAGCCTGCTTCCCTTACTCTCTATGCCTGCCTCTCTTCCTACTTGTGATCTCTGTCAAATAAATAAATAAAACCGAAAAAAAAAAGAAATTATGCAAGCAAGAAGAAAGTGGAGTGAAATATTAAAAATGTTGAAAAAAAAAACTGACTCAGAATCCTTTTACAATGGGATTTTTCTTGAACACTGAAAGAGAGATACTTCTTGGAAAAATACTTAAGAGGGGCACCTGGGTGTCTCAGTGGGTTAAAGCCTCTGCCTTCAGCTCGGGTCATGATCCCAGGTTCCTGGGATGGAGCCCCACATCAGCCTCTCTGCTTAGCAGGGAGCCTGCTTCCCCCTCTCTCTGCCTGCCTCTCTGCCTACTTGTGATCTCTCTCTGTGTCAAATAAATAAATAAAATCTTAAAAAAAAATACTTAGAGAAATAAAAGCTGAAGTGTGCTCACCAGCAGATCTTTCCTGTAATCAATGATAAAAGATGTTTTAAAAGAAGAAACAGGGCACCTGGGTGGCTCAGTGGGTTAAGCTGCTGCCTTCGGCTCAGGTCCTGATCCCAAGGTCCTGGGATTGAGTCCTGCATCAGGCTCCTTGCTGAGCAGGGTACTCCAATTCTCCCTCTGCCTGCTGCTCCCCTTGCTTGTGCGCGCTCTCTCTCTCCCTCTCTCTGACAAATAAATAAGATCTCTTAAAAATTGATAAAATGCAGTGGTTTATTTAAAGTAATAATAACTACAATGTGCTAGGTTATTATAGCATACGGACAAGTGAAATAAATGATAGACATGTCATAATGGATGGGAGGGAGGAACTGGGAATGCTTTGTTAAGTTACCTACACTCTTAACACCCTTAAGTTAAGGGAATGCTTGTTGAGTACAAGTTACCTACATTCAAGTAAAGCAGTATAGGGTTATTTGAAGATAAATTTAGATTACTTTAAAAAAATGTTTTATACTCCTAACATGTTTTAAAAGAACAAGTTATACCTAAGTAAGGGAGAAAATGGAAACATAATATGCTGTCAATGGGCTGAATTATGTACACTCCCTAAATCTATTATGTTGAAGTCTAAACCCCAGTAACTCAAAATGTGACTGAATTTGGACGTAGAACCTTCAAAGAAATGACTAAGTTAAAATGACACTTTTAGGAAGGAACCTCTTCCAATCTGACTGGCGTCCTTAGGAGAAGAGAGAATCTGGACTCAAAAGTAGATACCAGGGATTCATATGCATGGAAGAAAAACAATGAGAACACATCAAAAAGGAAAGACTGAAATCCAAGGAGAGAGGCCACAGAATAAACCAACCCTGCCCGTATCTTGATCTTGAAACGTCTACCCTACAGAACTGCGGTTGTTTAAGCCACCCAGTTTATAGTATTTTATTATGGTAGCCCAAGCAAACTAGTACAATACTCACTTAAAAACTATAGAAGAGAGAAAAACAAGAAAAATAATGGTCTGTATATACCAAGTAAAGACAGACTGTCACAGTAGGTTAAAA
Source organism: Mustela nivalis (assembly GCF_964662115.1). Taxonomy (NCBI): domain Eukaryota; kingdom Metazoa; phylum Chordata; class Mammalia; order Carnivora; family Mustelidae; genus Mustela; species Mustela nivalis. The sequence goes on along the minus strand of NC_139023.1, from coordinate 19,547,860 downwards.
CAAATTTATACACACACACACACACACACACACACACACACACACACACACACACACTCTTATATTACCAAGACCCAGATAGAATAAAAGAAAGGGATAATGGAAGATATATCATGCTGACATTAATCAAAAATAACCTATACTAAGTTAAATTAGTTTCAAACAAAGCCGACTCCAGAAAAAGGAAAATTTTCAAGGATAAAGAGGGGCTTTACAAAATGAAAAAGACACCAATTCTCCAACAAGCCTAACAATTCTAAATGTGTACGCACCTAACAACAGTGTCAACATCTATTACACAAAACTGACAGAACTTCAAGGAGAAATATATGAATCCATTATTATAAATGAGATTTCAACACCTTTCTTTCAGTAATTGACAGATCAAGTAGGAAGAATATCAATAAGGATAAAGTTGACCTGAACATCACTATCAATCACTATGACCTATTTATTCCATATTTCATCCCAAAATTTCACTTCCTTTTTAAAATATGCATTTTAATGTATCAGAAGGCTCATGTATCCTCATTTCATTAATATATTACTTATTTGTACTTCCAGATTGTTTATTAAACTTACAAGATGATTTATAATTTCATTTTATTGCTGTCTTTTATTTCTAATTTTACTATTTTTCTTATATTTTACAAGAAGATCTACCTGATTAATTTAGTTTTGAAAGAATACATGGAAAATGCATTGTAGTAAAACATACAAGTTAGAAATTGTAGAATTCTGTCCTCATTCTTAAAGTTTCATTGGCTCTACTTTGTAGGTTTAAAATCACTCAGCAGAACTTGATAAACATCGTTTTATGGTCTGCTAGCATGTAGTGTTGATAGTATTTGAATCATATTAGCTTCCCTTTTATCTCTATTGATTTTTAAGATTTCCTTTTGATTTTTATAACATTAGGGTTTAGTTGAACATGAGTTTTTAGAACATTCACTGCTTAGTATTTCACAGAGCTTTTTGAAGCAAAATGCAAAGGCTTTATTCAAACCACAGGACTTTTTATTGCGTTTTATTATTAAACAAATAATATTTATTATTTTCCCTACTTACCATGATCTTGATCCAATCCTCTTTGATCTCCTATTACATGTATATTGGACCTTATTCATCTTACCTATACGTGTATCAAAGGATGAAAGTTTGGAATGTTTGTTTTCCGCTGCAGTTGTGTGGATTTGTTTCCCTGCTAGATATCGTTCCTGCATTTGGTTATTCTAAAATATAGCAGAACTTATCCACATGTGTAGTCTTCTCTCTAAAGAAACTGTATGGGAGTGGGCTGGGAAAGGCTGTGAATGTAGTCATTCCAGGATGAAGCAGAGGATTCAGTTTTCTCTCCTCTTCCTTAACCTCCTCTTTCCTCTTCCATTTCCTTCTTTGTTCCATCCTTTTCTTAATACTTTCCTTGCTTTCACTATTATTTTTAGAGAGAATGATTAAATGTGCTCCAGTGCCTTGAATCAGATGTCCTTTAAGCAGTGCATTCTGGACCCTTATGAAAGAGTTTAAAATATTTTGCATGTCTACTTCCCATTTTTGTTGAAATTCTCTCAGATTAATCCCTAAGAGTGAACTAATGTGTTCTACTATAGTATCTATGAACATGACTGATTATGAAAATATAAAACCATCAACTATGCTGTACACAGTATAGAAGGTCTCATAATTTTGGTACCATAACATGCCAACCATAGCTTTTAAGGTAGTCGTTCTTTTTGCCAATTATGGTTATCTGTCTTGCTTTTGAAGATATTCACAAGGATTAGCTTATATCATCTCTATATCATAGCATAAAAATCAACATATATTTTATCTGATGCAATTAATGAAAAAACATTACAGGTAATAACATTTTTATTTTGCAGAAGGCAAGAATGAAGACTGGTCTACCAAATATCAATCCAAAATTCATGTCTTACCAATAAAGCATTCTATTGTCCCTATATATTATATTTGAGTCATTACAAGGAAGCCAAAATACATTCAAGATCTCTGGTGGGTTAATTGGTCAATCTAAATAAAATATTACAGTTTGTTTATCTTTTTTTAGATGACTAAATGAAGAAATCCTATGCCTTTCACCCCCATCTCCCAGGGTCCTAGTACCCTTCTTTCTGATGATGGAAATAGTAAATAATAAAATATTTATTTGTAATAAAATAATTAGAAGGCAAAAACAAGATTAAGCATTGTGAGTTTCACCAGATTTTAACACCATGTTTTCAAGCGTTGAATGAAAGAATGGTTGAATGAAAAGTGAATTAATAAACTTAAGAAGAAATACATAATTATACAATCTGAGAACATGCCCGCAGTCCCAGGCTTCAGGAAGACCCAGAAATAAAAACCATTTGCTTGTATAAATGAACAACTGTCATTAAAACATTCAACAATTAAAGACAATTACCCCAAATTAAGGTTGTATAAGGTTATGCTTGTAATCCTATAAGAGTATAAAAGGAAATTTTATGATTATAACAGCACTTGCCTAAATGATATAAAAATAATTAATGTTATATTTTATCACACCTGGGTCTGAACATTTGAATCTGATTATGAGAATAAACTGAGTTAACTTAGTATATCATACTGTTATTGGACATATCCGGAAATATTTTCCTGATCAATAAACTGTGGGATTTGTTTTAATCAAATGAGCACAGACCTGTGTACCCATTCTATGCTATCTGAACAGCTTCTAATCCTTAGTTAGCATTACAACCTTGACTATTATATTTCTTTCTAGAACTAAAAAAAGAAATCCTGCCTTTTTCTATCAATAAACTCTCAGCGAATTGCTTCACTAGAACTGAATTATTAAACTTTGTATTTTGATTTGTGCTTTCTTTTTTTCCTATTTTTTTGACATCAGAAGTGATAGAAATAATTGAGTGCATCTAACTTACAAGCCACATTTTTTTCCTCATTTTTTTTAAATTTTTTATTTTTTATAAACATATATTTTTAAGCCACATTTTTAACTCCACTGTTCCATTTGTTTTTTTAAGACTTTATATAGGAAGTCAGGTACCTGAATCTTTTTTAGCATTGAAATAAATATACTTTCAAAGTTGTCACTGAGGCTTTGGTCTGTTTTTACACTACTTTTGTGTGTGCACAATAATATAGTTCATCACAGTGGATTGATGTTCAATTAAAAATAGGAGATGAAGGCTTTTGACTGATTACTGAAGAATGAGTAGAATATAACACAGCTTATGATGTGTTGAAGCTAAACTGACACTTTTTGAATCTTAGTTCTGTCACTTTTTATATAAGTAGGCAAGTTATTTAAACTCTGTTTCAGTCAACAGATATAGCTATTATAAGAATTAAATAGGTTAATAGATGTTAAGCACTAATAATCAAGCTGGGCACATAGTAAGCACTTAGCAAAAGAGCTAGCTGTGGTTGTTATCCTCTTGTATTAATATCGCTTAATATATTCTCCAAAGCTTATCATATTGCCTACTGGATAAGATCAGCCTCTTTTCATGAACTGTTAAAGTTCAAGAGCAATGAGAAATATAACTTGGCACATCCTTAAGCATGCAGTAAATATTTGAGGAAGCAAATAATGTAAGATTAACCAGAAGAAATTTGCAATTGTTCAGTTAGAATAATCTCAAAGAGGTGATGGAAATGTGAAGTTCCTTTCTAAGACTGAGGTCCTAAAGTGCATCTCAAAGAATATTATTTTCACAAAGCCATTGCCAGCTAGTTTCTGTTAAAAGGTGACTGGTGGTAGTATTAGGTTGTGATCTCATGTATGGTATAATTTACTTTATACAATAACTGCTTGGAGCATGGAAAAACGAACACCCAAAGGATATACTACATCATGCTTACTAGCATTATATAAGAACATGTAACTTCAGTGTAATTAAAATAGCAAGTAACAAATTCACTTTTAAATTTTATGAGCTCCCTAAAATAAAACAAGCCAAAGAATCAAATCAAAATAAATAAACAAACACATAAATAAAATATGTGTAATTAATTAATTAATTAATATGGATGATGTAGTTAGTTTCACAGATAAGTTAAGGTCAGAATCTCTATCGTAACTTCTATTTTAGAACAAAAGTAATTGAAATTCCATTGCTGAAATGTTGAAACACCTCTATTGCTGCCTGGGGAAGCTCTGTCCTGAATAAGGCACTTAAAATCCACATGGTCCATGTTTTCCTGTATTCATAACAACTGGCCCTTCTCTATTTAAAAGTAAGCTATCCTTTCTGGAATTCCCTTTCTGTTTTGGATCAACTACTTTTCTGAACTATTGTCCTCATTTGTCTCCTCCTTTTTTAGTGGTGGCATAAGATGATTATATGTCTGCCCCAGCTGTTTCTAATTTAATGACTCTGGTTGTCTTTGGGAAATGACTTGGCAACTTTCCTCTTTTGTTTAAATGGAGGCAGAATGTTTTACTATGTAATCACTATACGTTAAACAAAGTTTCCTCAGCCTACATTATGCGGATAAGACAAACACATGTTTTCACAGTTGGATAATAAGAGGGAGGAAAGCATTACAATTTAAAACTCTGTCTATTCTGTGAAAGAAAAGAACAGGTTTTACAGTTCATCAAAAAATATATATATCTAGTGGAAACAAACAGAAAAAATTTCCTTCTATAAATGTTGTTGAGTAGTTTTTCCTCCATTGACTCTTATGAATAATACCAAGTATCATTTTTTTTAAAAAAGTGTTCTAATGATATATGATATTGTCTCTATTAAAAAAATCAATCTATTTATGTCTTCTGCCCATTTTTTTTTAAACATAATTATCTGTTTTGTGTGTGTTGGGTTTGAGGAGTTCTTTATAGATCTTGGATATCAGCCCTTTGTCTGTACTGTCATTTGGGAATATCTTCTCCCATTCTGTGGGTTGCTTCTTTGTTTGTTGACTGTTTCCTTTGCTGTGCAGAAGGTTTTGATCTTGACGAAATCCCAAAAGTTCATTTTCACTTTTGTTTCCTTTGCCTTTGGAGACATAGATTGAAAAAGTTTCTGTGGCCGATGTCAAAGAGGTTACTGCTTATGTTCTCCTCTAGGATTCTGATGGATTCCTGCCTCACATTGAGGTCTTTTATCCATTTCGAGTTTATTTTTGTGTATGATGTAAGAAAATGGTCAAGTGTCATTCTTCTATACATAACTGTCCAATTTTCCCAGCACCATTTATTGAAGAGACTGCCTTTTTTCCACTGTATATTTTTTTTCCTGCTTTGTCGAGGATTATTTGGCCATAAAGTTGAGGGTCCATATCAGGGCTCTCTACTCTGTTCCACTGGTCTATGTGCCTGTTTTTGTGCCAGTACCATGCTGTCTTGGTGATCCAGCTTTGTAGGAAAGCTTAAAATCAGGCAACGTGATGCCCCCAGTTTTTCCTTTTTCAACATTTCCTTAGCAATTCGGGTCTCTTCGGGTTCCATACAAATTTTAGGATTGTTTGTTCCAGTTCTTTGAAAAATGTCAGTGAAATTTTGATCAGGATGGCACTGAAAGTATAGATGGCTCTAGGCAGTATGGGCATTTTGACAATGTTTATTCTTCTGATCCATGAGCATGGAATGGTTTTACATCTTTTTATGTCTTCTTCAATTTCTTTCATGCACTGTTGGTGGGAATTCAAGTTGGTGCAGCACTTTGGGAAACAGTGTGGAGATACCTTAAGAAATTAAAAATGGAGCTACTCTATGACCTTGAAATTACACTACTGGGTATTTACCCCAAAGATACAGATGTAGTGAAAAGAAGGGCCATCTGTACCCCAAAGTTCATAGTATCAATGGCCACAGTCACCAAACTGTGGAAAAAAAAACAAGATGCCCTTCAACAGACAAATGGATAAAGAAGATATGGTCCAAATTACACTATGGAGTATTATGCCTCTATCAGAAAGGATGAATACCCAACTTTTGTATCAACATGGATGGGACTGGAAGAGATTATGCTGAATGAAATAAGTCAAACAGAGAGAGTCAATTATCATATGTTTACATTTATTTGTGGAGGATAAGGAATAACATGGAGGACATGAGGAGATGGAGAAGAGTAGTGAGTTGGGGGAAACTGGAAGGGGAGACAAACCATGAGAGACTGTGGACTCTGAGAAACAAACTGAGGGTTTTGCAGAGAAGGGGTTGGCGTGTTGGGTGAGCCTGGTGGTGGGTATTATGGAGGGCACGGATTGCATGGAGCACTGGGTGTGGTACATAAGCAATGAATTCTGGAATACTGAAAGGAAATTTTAAAAATAGCATGCATTATACATATATATTATATGTATTTTCCAATAAATCCTAAACACCATGAAAAAAAAATCAATCTAGTCTAGTGCCAATAAATAAAATGGACTTAGGTTTTATTTAACGAAGGAGTCGAGGCATTCTCAATATTTATTCCTAAAATTATTGTTAGACTATAGAACTAGCATATATTTTGTAAGAAATTTAAAGTTCTTGATTCACTTGAATATAACATATATTACTAATTTCAGGGTTTTGATTCTCAGCCATAAATCAAAATGCTACCTTTTTATCTTCTACTTACATCTTCTGTACTTCTTGATTTTGCATGTCTTCTTACCTTTTGGGCACATTCCTGTAAATCACATACAACTGTGTGGATGATTCTCTGTATCCTACACAGCTCTAGGGAATATTTAATCTGTAAATGCCTTACTAAAGCACTGTAAGGAAAGGAAGGTTTGGGTAGAATTGCCTCTACTAAGTAGGACTCACCTGAGAAATAATATATATTTTTTCCTGTTTTTATTCCTGTCTTCAGGGAGTGTATCTTTTAAGAAGAGAGGTTGTGAAAAATGTGTGTATATGCACATATATGCATATACATATATATACACATCTATATATACACACACATCTATATATATAGTATATATATAGATATATGCTGCTTCTCTACCTCTGCCCCTACTTGCAGGCATGCACTCTCTCTCTCTCTCCAAATAAATAAAAAAATCTATAAATAAATAAATAAATGCATACATACATACCAAGACTCTGATGTCCAGCTTATATTTTGAATGTCCATTTCACCACTTATGCAGGTACTTGAAAAAATAACTTTTCTTTTTGTACTTTTGTGTTTACCTTTTGTACTTTGGTTTTCTGATATATAAGTGGCGTAAATAATAACCTCTCAAATATACAGTGTTTGGAGGGTTGTCATGAAGTCTGTGAGATAATTCAAATACATGTCTTAACAAAACTTGTCCAAAAATAAATTTCAGGATCAATAATTATTATTGCTATTGCCTTATCATTATTTAAAAAAAGGTTACCTCACCTCAGAAAATTCAGTCTAATTGGAGAAAGAGGAGTTCACTGGCAATTTTAATAGAACAGGAAGGCTCCTCTGAGAATAATAAAAGAACAAAAGATAAATACACAGTGTTTTGCTACAGCATGAAAATAATCACTAAGGAACTGACAGTTTATGAAATTATTCTCTAGAAAATACCTCCCTCTTTCCCTTGCCAGCCACTTAACATTACTGAGTATCCCTGCTCTTCGTCTCAAATTCTTTATCTATCAATAATTCTGTTCACTTATAATAGTGTTCTGTAAACATTAGTCAATGCAATGCAAATGTAATGCAAATTAATTAGAAAGTGAAAATGCATATCCTGCAAGAATTACATTTTCATTATGTCAATAAAATTATATTTGTGGACTATTCCAGTCACATACAAAGCTACTGCCAAGTGCAGAACGTAAAAGGTTGAGCAGTTAACAAAAAGAAGGCAATAGTGATAAAAGTTATATGTTAGTTATTTTCCTTTCTAAAAGAATGCTTTAGAAGTCAAGCTTTAACACAGCTCTTTGGGGAAACTGATGAAAACTTCCTGTATTTTAGTAAAAATATACTATTATCCTTTTGTAAATATAATTGTGATAAAAGATATAATTTCATACGATTAGAAATGTTATTAGAAAAAAAACCCTATGCAAAATAGTAGCACTTTTAAAATGTATTTAAGAATCAGAATACAGCTGCCCTTTGTGCTGTCTTGCTAAAATAAACGAGTAGTAAGTTGAGTTTTTAGTTCGGTTTCATTGTAATGCATTTTTTTATTATCTACCCCCAAAATCCCACTTCACTACTGTCATTGACACTGTTCCTTACAAAAATTTGATTCATTTTAGGTGAATTTACTTCAGGTGTCTTTTTCCTATACCACCTGATAATGAGCAGCTCCTGCATTTACCTATTTTAGATACTCTAGTAGGTACAGGATCAGTTAAGAAGAAAGTTTACTTGCATTTGGAAGGACATGTACAACATCCCAGGGAATATTTGTATGCTATGATAAGGAACTTAATCTTTAGGCAGCCATGTAGATGCATAAGCATGGGCACTGCATAATCAGATTTATGTCATGGAAAGAACATGTGCGCAAGATCCTGCCTGTGGCTGTTTCTCAACTCTCCTCTAATTCTTACTTCAGTAAACAGATTTGATTGGATGTAATGGACAATATCTTGCCTCAGTATCACTGTATCACTTGCTTTCTATCCTACAATCTTCTGAAGCCTTTGGTTATCTAACAAACCACTCGGTACTTATGAATGCATACGCCTGGAAATTCTGGAAGCAAATACTCCATGGAGCAACCCTTGGCCAGAGGGTAAGAACCATTGGATAATTACTCCTCTATTCTTAAAGCAGATAATTCTGAGACTCTCAGGGCATCCCACGGTGGTGACCAGCTAGATACCTCACCTGTGCCTCTGTTTTTCCCCTTCCCTTTTCATTCTTTCACTTGATATCATGTTACCAAATCAACTCCCTATGGAGAGGAATAGGTCTTATAGAATTCTAAAAGAAGAGAGAAGAAAAGGTATATGGTGATTTTCATAATTCAAGAAAATATAATAAAAGCCTAAACAAAGGCCATAGAATAGCTATGTATGGAGAGATGGAGTGAATTTTAAGAGATATTAAGGAGATAGGGTTTGGGCAACTTATTAACTGATTAGATTTAAGGAGCAAGAGAAAGTATGGAGTCTAAGTGGTCTTGAAGAATGTGAGATGTTGGGGCACATTCTGAAAAATAGGGAAGGTTACTCTGAGGAAAAGATGATGAATTAAATATGAACACATTAATTTTGTGGCCACTATGTTTTATCTGTGTAAAAACATCGAGACACCAGTTGGATATGGAGGTTTCTGAATTAGAGCTTTTTTAAAGACACCTATGTGCACAGTAGTTGGACCCACTCATGCAGATAGGTCATCCACAATATATATAGAATAAGGTGAGCACAAAATTGAGGACTGAAATCTGGGGGATAAAATCAGGGAGGGAAGAAGTGGAGATCAGCAAGAGAATGGGATGATATTACAAAGAGTTAGATTCTTCATCAATCCAATTAAAACAAGTATCATTTTTAAAAAATACAGAAAATTTTAAAAAGTTTATAAATTTAAAGCAAAATTATTTAGAGAATGAGTCAAGAAAATTAAGAAATCTAGATTCAAATTACAGGTGATTTGAATAAATCCAGCTGTCAAAATATATTTTTGTTTTTGTGAACAAATCGTATTTGAGCAGATAAAAAAATATTGCTACAATAAAGTTTTTCAGAAATAGTGATGGTGTTTATTTGATGACGCAGTCATTGATATGGGTTTATTATATAGTTGTGGATTTTTTGATAGGATTTGGAAGGGCTTGATGAGAATAAAGGTAAATTATGCAGTTATGACCATGAGAAAGGCAGATAAGAATGATTATAATTATAATCACCAGTGCAACCAACCTTCATCAGTGACATGTTTGATTCCCATTTGTAGTGTACTAGAACAAGTATTTTAATTAATCTTGAAGCAATACAATGGAAAAACCAAACCTTGCTCTTATACAACAGTTGTTCTGCAAGAAAATTATCATTACAAAAGGAGTTTTTGTAATTGGACTATATAATTTCATTTTAATCTTTATAACTGCTTAGGCATAATTTTTAAAGTATAAATACTATGTGGTTTTACAATTCCAAACTTATCATGCATACTTATTGAATGTTTTGATAGTACCAATTTGGGAATATATTATTGAGATACAGAAAGAAGAGCAAAATAAGTAAAAAGTTTTGATCATGATATATTGCCTTTTTGAATGATTTGTTTTGTCTAATATCAAAAAGTGTCAAAGCTTTTATGGTAATGCTACTGTTTCTTTTTAATGCGGTATTTGATATTAGTGCTAACAGACTAATTGCTAAAATCCATTTTGTAGTTTTATATTTTAAGTTTCATAGTTTGGGTTATAGCCAGGAACATATTTATCATCTGCAAAAATAAAGCTTTTTTTTTTTTTTTTTTTAATTCAGAGTTTTCAATATACCACCAAGCTATTTCTCTTTTTTGGTAAAATGTAGAGATAAACACTAAAACTTGTGTCAATTCTGTGTCATATTAAGACATGTTAATGATTTAAAAATACAGTTTGGGAGGCCTCCTGGTGGCTCAGTTGGTTAAGTAGAGGGCTGTTGATTCTGACTCAGTTCATGATCTCAGGATCCTGGGATTAAGCCCCATATTAGGTTCCACTCTCAGTGGAGAATCTGGTTCAGGATTCTCTATCTCCCTTTGCCCCTCTCCCTGCTCACACTCTCTTTCTCTCTCTCTTTTTCTAAAATAAATAAATAAATCTTAAAAAAAAAAAGAATACAGCTCAACTGTTACCTGTAGCAGGTTGCAACAAATTCCAAATGTATTCCATATACTCAACTTCATTAATAATATAGAAAATATTACTATTTAGCATTTTACATTTTATGAGTTAAAATCATTGATTTATATTTAATATGAACTGTTAATAATCTCATAAAATAAAATGTGAATCAGTTTTGTAAATTTGAGGAATAAATCTTCTTTACCTCTTAGATATGAATCTTACTCATCTCTATATCTCTGGTAACCAGTATAGTGCTATGAGCATAGCAAATATCTTGGAATTTGTTAATGAATAAATGAAGAAAACTTTAAATTAAGAGAAATCAGACTAAACAATAGGACTAAGCATCAACACTAAATGTTCAAATAAAAACATACCATAGAACCTAATAGAAACATATTTTACAAACATAGTTAACACTGATTTTAAATTTACCCTTTATATATATAAGGTCAACAGTAGAAAATTTAATAAACCACTACAATAGGCCTCGAGCTCCTTTCTGTATTCTGAATTTTCACCCAAGTGATTTACTCTAGGATGTTCATGATGACTGCCTTTCAGTGTCTCGCTAAGTGTACTCTTCCTGGAAAGTACCCTGTTCTTTGGGTTGTCTTCTGACTCTAACAAAAATGGCATTAGTTCCTATTGATTTTACTTGGAGATTTGAATTTTTTCAATAAAGTTAATCTAATAAACTGATCTATGCTAAAGGTAAATGTAATTTTCTCTAGCCAGGAACAGATATTTAGCAGGTGCTTTCTAGAGTCAATAACTTAATCCAAAAATGGTGCTAATTTTCAAGATTTATATCATAATCATGGGTGAAATCCCTGAAAATGAAAAACCTAAGTAATATATGATGGCTACTTTTAAATATTAAAAGAATCCTTGATAATAGAAAACAGATATATTTGTTTTGAATTGCTATAAAGATGTAATTATTGGGTATATTTACATGGAAAAAGTATCTTCAAGAGATTGTTTTCAATTAGGATTTCGCATAAATGGTGTTGTTGCCTTATATGAAGTCTATGTCTTTAATGTTACTTTGTTTCTCTAGATTTCACTCAAGATCTCTTGTGCTATAAATTCTCTAAGGAAGATGACTTGTCTTCTAAGTCATTAAACTACTGATATTTTAGTGCAGGATTCTTTGTTTTGTTTTCTAGTTGTATACATTGCACTTTCTATCATTTATATCTTATTGAATTCTCTGAAGACTTATAAAACTCAACAAATCTTAAACTAAATTACCTTTCTTTTCACTTCCATTTCTTTAAAAAAAAAATCTTTATTCTAAGGAATGACACTCATCTATCTTATTGCCCAAACCAACATTCTGAATAGGTTTTCAATATAATGGAGATTTAAAGAGGCTGGTGTTTGACGTCAGATTATCCAAATTTGAAGATTTGTTATTTGGGAATTGGACAAGTTAGTTCAGTACTCTTGAGTATTTCTCCCCATATACAAAATTAGCATATAATTACATTGCTCTTAAAGCTATTTTAAGGATTAGAGGAGACAATCCCTATAAAGTACTTAACATATATCCTTTCTTATAAAGCACTTAATACATATCATTTAAATAATTTCTTATATGTATTATTTTAGCCATCTCTTATCTAATCAGTTATAATTTATAAACTTGCTTTTTAAATGATTATTTTGTCTTTCACTTTACTTTCCTCTGCCTTTGGTTTTCCAACACTCAGCAGTTTTAATACAGAAGCTTCCTAACTTTCTCTAGAGTTTTCCTTTCCCATATACTTGAAAAACCATGACCCGATAATCTTTCCAGAATATACATCTATTATCATCCCCCTATTTGAATTGCATCAGTAATGACCTCATATCTTGAGATTAAATTCTAAACCCCTTGGGAAGGAATCAAATTTTTAATTCTACTCATCTTCTCTTAGTTCTCCCACATGTATTTATTTCATAACTCATTATACTAAACCACTTGTACTCATTTGAATGTGCCAGATTTTTTCGCAGATTTTTTTTACAGTTTGCACATACTGTTCTCTTTTTATTCTATTGTCTTTGCCTTATTTCTTCTAAAAACAACAACAGTAACAACAAAAATCTATAACCTTCCAAAAACTGTTATTTTGTCTTCAAGCTGGATGAGGTTCCTTTTCTCCATGTCCCCATAGCTTTGTGTGAAAATATCTTAGGTTGTTTATAATGTCCAGGTATTGTTATGTACAACATGTTATCTTGTATTTTTATACTTATGTTATTTGGTAGTTGAGAATGAGAAGGGAGTAGGGGCAGAGACTGGACATTCTAAGTGTGCATCATAGTGCCTGGGACTTACTCAGGTTACAATAAATGTTTGCACTTATTCTCTGCAATTATTCAGCCCAGAATTACTGAGTTTTAAAGAAAAACACTGCTGGATATTAGATATATAAAACTTTTATTTTTAAATCTCTTGTGCCCCTTAAAGTTAAAATTTTAATACAGTGTTGACACTATGAAAAAATGAAGCACAACTAACTATCATACAGGAGATTGATCTTCATCTCACCACGTGTGAGTATCACAGAATTTCTTCTGACCCCCAGAAATGTGCCAGAGAGATTGATCCTGTTCTCAACATCTCTAACACCACTTCCTTTAACAGTACACTTCAGAAGTTACAGATATTTTCATAGTTTTACACCTCTTTTTAGATCTTCACAGTTGAGACTGCTACGTGTCTGTAATACTCTTCAGCTCTGTATTTTTTGCCCAAAGTGTAATAAAATGTCTATATAGTGGCCCATAATTTGTTGAATTGTTCTTGTGAGTAGGTACAAAAAATCATAAGCAGAAAAGGCCATGTATTTATTCTCTCATTTCCAAATCAAGAAATTTGAAATATAGCTATGTAAATCGATTTTACTGGTATATATACCCAACAGAAAAATTTAAACTGTAAATCTGATTGTGCAGCTGAGGAAGACAAAGTTTCTAACTCAAAGAACATATTTATTCCTCAGGATTTTCTTGGAAAAAATTAAGATTATAATCTAATGAACAAAAACATATCTATATGTAGATATCTACTGCAGTAATTGCATTTATTCAAAAGAGGTAGAATTATTTGAGTGGCTCATCTGACTAAAGTTTTAAAAAAATCTAAAACTTATTTTTAATTATAAAACATTTCTTTATACATTGGAATCAGTAAGGCTTTGGTTATTTTCAAAATTATAATTCCAGGACTTTATTTCCATTCTGTTAAAAAAAAAAAAAGACTATTCCCACTTTGCTTTTTTCATGTAATTTTTAGTCTTAGGTTACAAAACTAAGAGCTGAGAAAAGGCAATTCAGTTCTTATGTGTCTAATTTTTGAACACTTTTTAAAAAATTTTTGGCAATATCTGAATATTTTTTAAACACTGAAAATACTTTCAGTGTGAGTATAATAATAAAAAGAATAGAAATGTTCTACAATAGTAAATATCTTTCTATGTTAGTAAAGAATATTAAAGACTAGGCCAAAACCAAAATGGACTAAAAATGATGAAAGGAAAAAAATCTGTGTGCTAACCTATAGCTTGATCTGCTTACATACTTATAAATTAATTTTAATCTTATAATCCCCTATGCTTAGACAATAGAATATATTGGTGGTGAGCTATTTGTACAATCACAATTGATTCTAGCCATACTTTTCCTCGTGAAAACATATTGTATGAAAATATAGACCTTGGAAAACCTAAAGTATAATCTCCTTATATATCTTATGATTTACTCCATAAATCAAATGAATCACTTCTGCTTTCAAAATAAAATGGTAGCTCAACCCAGTTTATTCACCCATTCAACAAATATGGACTGTTGTATCTGTCCTGTGTTCAGTATATTAGAAATGTCCTAAGAATAAAAAATCAAGCATGGTTTCTGTTCTCACAAACCTTGAAATTTAGTGAAATAAATAGAGTAATATTTTAAAAACTACTAATGTAAAGAGCACTTTTACAATTTACTAGTATAAATTGCAACTTTTATAAAAATTCTCAAGAGTAGGCTTGATATAGTACTTTGATATCCAGGGCATCTGACTTATTCAGAGAAATTAGTGTCTTCCTTCAGGAAGGCTAGAAACTTAATTGATATTTGAAGGATGATTAGGAAGAGTAACAAGTCATGGTAATAACCTCTACAAAAGCACAATAAAAGAAAAGGAAACCAGTATGGAGAAAAATATCAATAGTGAGAATTATTTAGCAATTTTTTAAGACTAAATACAAATTACAAAATGTAATGAAAAAGGTAAAAGAAAATCTACAAAAGGTAGAAATCAGAATCAACTATAAATATAGAGAGACTCTAATTTTAATTAGGTTTTTTTTAGAGTATGAACCCCAAAGAGCCAAGGCAATCTTGAGAATTAAAAGCAAAGCTGGAGGCATCATGCTTTCTGATTTCAAACTATATTATAAGATATAGTTATTAATGCAGCATGGTATTGACATAAAAACAGATGCCTAGATCAATGCAACAAAAGAGAGAGCCTAGAAATAAGCTATGTAAATGTGGTCAATTAATTTATGACAAAGGAGCCAAGAATAGACAGTGGGGGATGAGGAGTCACTTCAATAAATGGTATTGGGAAAACTAGACAACTACAAGTAAAAGAAAGAAGTCTGACCACTGTCTTATACCACACATAAAAATTAACTCAAAATGGATTTAAGACTTGAACATAAAACCTAAAGTCATAAAACTTGTAGAAGAAAGCATAGGTAGTAAGCTACTTGACAGGTGTTAGCAATGATTTTTTAATCTAACACCAAAAGCAAAAACAACATAAGCAAAGATAAACAGGTGTGAATACATTATATCTAAATACTTCTGCACAGAAGATAGAACCATCAACAAAATGAAAAGACATCCTACAGAATGGGAGCAAATATTTGCAAATTATATATCTGATAAGAGGTGAATATCCCATATATGTAAAGGTTCAAACATCTTAATAATGAGAAAAGTGGGCAGATGGTCTGAATAAGCCTTTATCCAAAGAAGACATACAGATAGCCAACTGGCACATGCAAAGATGAATCATTAATTATCAGGGACATGCAAGTCAAAACCACAATGAGGTATCACGTCACACCTATCAGAATGGCTAGATCAAAAAGACAAGAAATAACAAGGGTCAATGAGAATGAGGAGGAAATGGAAACTTCACACACACTTGTTGCACATGTAAATTGGTGCAACCACTGTGGAAAACAGTCTGGAGTTTCCTCAAAAAATTAAAAATAGAAATACCATGATTCAGTAATTCCACGATTGGGTATTTGTTCATTATTTACAAATAACCAAAATATGGAATCACCCACCTTAATATCCATGGATACATGAATGAATAAAGATGTGGTATGTATTACAATGGGATATTACTCAGCCATAAAAATGAATGAGAGTTTGCCATTTGCAACAGCATGGATGGACCTAGAGGGTATTATGCTACATGAAATAAGTCAGACAGTGAAAAACAAATACCATTTGGTTTCACTTACAAGTAGAATCTAAAAACCAACCAAACAAATCAAACAGACTCTCAAATACAGAAAACAAGCTGGTGGTTATCAGAAGGGAGAAGAGTGGGGGATGAGCAAATAGATAAAGGGACTGAGACATACCAAATTCCAGTTATGGGGCACCTAGGTGGATCAGTCAGTTAAAGGTCTGCCTTTGGCTCAGGTCATGATCTGAGAGTCCTGGGATGGAGCCTTGCATTAGACTCCTTGCTCCGAGGGGAGCTTGCTTCTCCCTCTCCCTCTGCCTGAAGATACCCCTGTTTGTGTGCTTACTCTCTCTCTCTCTGTCACATAAATAAATAAAAAATAAAATCTTTGAAAGAAAATCCAGATATAAAATAAGTAAGTCCTGAGATGAAAAGTTTAGCATAAATGATACAATCAATAATATTGTACTGACATTGTATGGTGACAGATAGCAAGTACACTTATCATGGTAAGCACTGAGTAATGGATACAATTATTGAATCAATAACCTGAAACTAATATACGATTGTATGTCAATTTTACTTCAACAACAAAAAATGTAGACTAGATTTTGATATATGGCTTGACAGAGGTCCTGGGAATGCTCATGTTCTCTTTGTTAATGGTGCCTCTTGTGTGTGTGTGTGTGTGTGTGTGTCTGTGTGTGTGTGTGTGTGTGTGTGAGAAAGAGAGACAGAGACTATGACAGAGAGACAGAGGGAGAAAGAGATGGAGTCAGAGTAAGGAGAATAATAGCAAATGTGAGATGAAGTACAAAAAAAAGTGTGAATGTTATATACTTTTCATAGAGGGAAATTTTTTTTTTAGTTTTAAATTCAATTTAATGAGACTACATTGTTCTTTTCCCCCTTTTCAATATATTTTCCTTAAGCAGCAGTTGCATGTTTTCCTTTTGGCAAAAGTAGAGATGTAACATATTCTATCAGGTGACCATATTAAATATTTGATTTTCTTCCCAATGATTCCTTTTTCTAAGATCTTATACTACAAATAAATATTAATAATTGTCCTCAGCACTAAAGTTGAAATTTTTCTCCACATCACATCTATCTTCCATTCTGAAAAATAGTATTTTATTCTTTTATTATCTGCTAATGTTTGTCAAAAATAAGACATACTTGTCTACAAGAGAATTCATAGATTGTGGTTTCCTGCCAAGTTTCATTGAGAAAGATAGATATACAATGCAAGTTTTCAGTTAATCCAGTCAGTCAGGCTATATAGCTGAGTTGGAGATTTCATTTCTCTTATTTCAGAAAGCAATTATTCTATGTGAAATATAAAGATTTTAATTAACTATAGAAAGTACTCATTATCTCCCATCTTTTTTAAAATTTTTAAATTCAATTAGGCAACATATAGTACATCTTTAGTTTTTGGTGTAGTGTTCAATGATTCATTATTTGTGTCAGCACCCAGTGCTCATCACATCACAAGTCCTCCTTAATGCCCATCACCCAGTTTACAACTTGAGTATTGAGTATGTATTTGTGTTACTTCAAAACATATTGTTCTCATCAAATTGTTATACAATGTTTTCTTTCACACATTTTTTTTGTGAAGTAGAATATGCAGACTCTGCTACAATTATTTGAGAGTTCATAAAATAGGTTAAATTATAGCCATACTTATCATTATGATAAATGGGAAGATAACATAGACTTAATTCACTACAAATATTTAGCTCTAAAACATTGATGATGTGTCCTGTAGATATATGTCTAGATATAATTTTAATGTACTGCTATACAGTCAATATTATTCTATTGGTTAATCTTTATTATAGTAATAATAAAATTGAATTACTAACATTTTTCACTTGAAATTTATTTTTTTCTAATTCACACTATCTTTTTTTTTTTTTTTTTAGTTCAGGTATATAAAATAATTCTATCAATCTAAGTGCTCTCCTTTGATGCAGAAGCTGTGTGCGTGCCTTAGTTGCCATAACAAAATACTGTAGACTGGGTGGCTTAAACAACAGAAATTTATTTTCTCACAGTTCTGGAAGATGGAATTCTGAGACTTTGGGATGCCAGCATGGTTGAGTTTTGGTGAGCACCCTCTTCCTGCTTTGGCAAAGAGAAAGGAAGCAAGTTCTCTGGTGTCTCTTTTTAAAAGGACAATATTCTCATTGTGAGGGTCCACCCTAATGAGGTCATCTAAATCCCAAAGGCCACCTCTCCATCACATGGGGATAGGGCTTCAACACATGAATTTTAAAGGGACACAATTCAGTTCTTAGCACATGCATTTTTAAAAATTTATTCAACAAATATTTATGTAGTACCTATGTACTGGATGCTCTTTTATGCTTAAGCTCATTTTTTTCTCAGAAATGTTCCTATTTTCCAAGTACACAGGCTCTTGTTATACTTGACTAAATTTCAGCAAAACACAGATGAGTAAAAAGAAACTTCATATTTCCTCTTCTTCACATTGAAGCAAAACAAAACAAAAACTCATGACATGTACGGTTGTATACTATGAACAGTGCATTATAATAGAAACTTTAAAATCTGTACATATTTGTATTTATATAACTATGATCAAGCAACTTGAGTATATTCAATTTGAATATATTCAACTCAACTCTGAAGTTACTGAACTCTATATGAATATAACAGCATGTAAACTATATTAGGAATTAAAATGTAAATATTCTTGTTTGTATTGAAGAATGATAAATACTTATCATTCTTATATTATCTAATATAAAACAATTATTATCTAATATATACAATTATTATATTATCTAATATAATAAAAGGTTATTGAGCACAAAAAATATCTATAAACATGCTAGGTCTATAATTTATTTTACCATTACTTTTACTTCCCAGAAATGTACCTACAAGTCAGATTTCAGAATTGAATTAGAAATTCTTTTTGATCTCTTGGAATTAAAACTGTCTATTTGATATAAGAATAGATTACTTCACTATAATTAATGATAATTATAAAAACTGCAAGAAAAGCTGAACTGTTTTTCTCTTGATTTTTCTTACAGTATAACAAACATTAAAAGTTTTAGCATAATAGTTACAAGAACAGAATAGTTTGGAATTGAGATAGTTGGAGTTTATATTCTCTCTAAAATTTACAAGCTGACCATTGGAATATTATATAAGTCTCTTTGTTCATTTTCTTCATCTTTAAAATTAAAATTATAAAATGTAATACTTATTATACTCTGTATTTGTTTCTTATTGCTGCTCAATAAATTGCTACTAATTTGGTGGCTTGAACACAAATTTATCTTAAGATTCTAAAGATCAGAAACCTGAATGAACCTCACTGGACAGAATCAAGCTGTCAGCAGGGCTGTTTCTTTCTGGAAGCTCTAGGAAATAATCCCTTTCCTTAACCATTCCTAGGTTCTAGGGCCTCTTGCCTATGGTCTCATTCTACCTTCTAAGTCAGGAATACCAAGTTGAGCCCTTAGAAAAAATCACTCCAAATTTGCTTCCCATTGCATTGTCCCGACTTCTTCCATCTGACATATTTAAAGAACACTTGTGGTTACATTGGGTTTACCTGAGTAATCTAGTATAATCTATTTATCTTCTGATTAACACTCTTAATTTTATCTGAAACCTTAATTGCCCCTGATCATATAACATAAAATATTTACAATTCTCAGGAGGCTTAGAATATGCACATCTTGGGTGGGGAGGGTATGTTATTCTGCCAACCACATATACATTCCACATGCTGGAAGCTATACTATATCCTTCTGAGAATTAAAACTCATAAATTAAAGTTATGGAGTATGCACTTCATCTTCACAGGAACCTATATTTATGGTATTATTATCTTCACTTTACAGATTATTCAACCGAACATAATATTAATAAGTGCCTCAGAATATCACATCTAAATATAGAGATAGTGTCAGGATTAAATGAAATATACAAAATTCTCAATTAGGCTTTAGCACTCAGTACATATTTTTTTTTTAAGATTTTATTTATTTATTTGACAGAGATCACAAGCAGGCAGAGAGGCAGGCAGAGAGAGAGAGAGAGGAGGAAGCAGGCTCCTTGCTGAGCAGAGAGCCTGATGCGGGGCTTGATCCAAGGACTCTGGGATCATGATCTGAGCCGAAGGAAGAGGCTTTAACCCCCTGAGCCACCCAGGCACCCCAGCACTCAGTACATCTTAATTATTATGCAGTGTTATCTTGGTCTGTATCATTCTTATTCTATGTTCCTTAGAGCACTCTTCTTAAATAGGAATACTCTGCAGAAATAAACCACTGTGGCTTCTATTAAAATATAACAGATTAAATCACATGTTTACAACCTCTCCTTTCTGAAAGCACTCTGAAAGCAAAATGGATAAAAAGAACAAAAGCGTATAAAGTATACAAGAATAAAGAAAATAGATAGAGCATGACAGCAATGCTTTTACAACTGGAAATCAAATAAGTCATAAGTGACTTAGAAAAGCAAAGAAAATTAAACCATAAGCCTGCAATTGGGGAATTTGATGTGTAAGATGAATCACAACACAGAATCCTAGAAAATCTAAGAAATTGGAGGCACTGGATTCTTGACAAAATATAGCTGCATTTAACACAAATTTGTATTAAAAAGTCCCACAGAAGCAGTAATAGCTTATTTCTATGCCCTTCTCTGGAGAATTTCCTTTGTCTAACCCAAAGTTGCCTGGGAGTTATATTGCCTCCACCCCCAAAGAAGGAATGCAACGTATTACTGATAAAAAGATACAAAATCAATCTACGGTGAGTTTTATGTTCCAGATCACCACCATTTCTCTCCTATGGATCAGGTCTAGGCTACAATTTTATCTGAGACCATAGTCATTTCACTTTTTTATTCAACCTCCCTTACTTTTATTTTTGTGATGAAGATAACCTCCCCTACTAAGTCATAAGTGTCAATATTCCTGTATTAGGCTGTGCTGTTTTGGTACCTAACCTGAGACTATGGGGTACTCTACTCAATATCTGAACATGGAATAAAATTCCACAAACTAGAAATTAAGAGCTGAGCCCCATCCTCTCAGCTCTAAAAATGCTGAGTTGTTAGACTTCAACACTAAATTTAGGGGATTGGAAAATTTCTTTCTAGGGAATCATTAATCCAAGAGAAAACAGCTACAGATATTGAGAGTTGAGGTTATCTAAACAAAAGGGCAAAACTACATCACTTAGAGAAAAGTCTACTAAACATACTGTTCCCCCATACATAGATCACAGATTTCAATCAAATTTTTATTACTTCTCTCCTACTTAGTCATCACGAATCATTGGATATTTGGAGAAAATCTCCTGTGTGTATATATACATGTATATGTATGTCTCTCTCTGTATATAGATGTGTGT
This sequence comes from Mustela nivalis, assembly GCF_964662115.1. Classification (NCBI taxonomy): domain Eukaryota; kingdom Metazoa; phylum Chordata; class Mammalia; order Carnivora; family Mustelidae; genus Mustela; species Mustela nivalis. Next base: position 19,526,239 of record NC_139023.1, on the reverse strand, counting down.
GTGTGTATAAATATATATATATATATAGAGAGAGAGAGAGAGAGAGAGACAGACAGATAAAAAGGGAGGGCAAGAGAGAAAGAAGGAAATTCAATTACAAGGAAATAAAGATAATACAGGGAGAAATAAATCAATAAAAATTATACTAAATATGGTACAGCCATAGCTACTTGAGAGATTATTTTGGTGGCTCCTTATGGAACTAAATAAATTCTCTCTTTTTTTTTTAAGATTTTATTTATTTATTTGACACAGAGAGAGAGAGGTCATAAGTAGGCAGAGAGGCAGGCAGATAGAGAAGGGGAAGCAGGCTCCCTGCCAGGCAGAGAGTCTGATGTGGGGCTCAATTCCAGGACCGTGAGATCATGACCTGAGCCTAAGGCAGAAGCTTTAACCCACTGGGCCACCCAGGCATCCTGGAACTAAATATACTCTTATCATATGATCCAGCAATCATTCTTTTTAGGTCCACATAAAAACATATGAGTAGATATTTATAGCAGCTTTCTTCATGTTTGCCAAAACTTAGAAGCAACTAAGATGCTTTCCAATAGATGAAGGTATGAACAAATTGTGGTACATCAAGACAATGGAATATCATCCAGCACTAAAAGGAAAAGAGCTGTCGAGTCATGAAAAGACAAAGGAATTTTAAATGCATATTGCTAAATCTGAAAAGCTCCTTAATATATGATTCCAACTATATGACATTCTGGATAAGGAAAAACTATTCCACACACTAATGTTTCAACAGTATTCTCAATAGATATTTAGATTTATTTGTTGCATTAAATAAATAAATCAATAAAATAAAGAGTTAAGGGCTATGAAGAAGCTAACCATAGAATTGGTGTCTCAATAGGCTTATTAGTAAAGTTGTCTGTGAAAAGGAATTATTTGAGCAAAGACAAAAAGCATGATTTAGTAAGGACAAAACCAATTGCTGGGTGCCTGGGTGGCTCAGTAGGTTAAGCTGCTGCCTTTGGCTCAGGTCATGATCTTAGGGTCTTGGGATCAAGTCCCGCATTGGGCTCCCTGCTCAGCAGGGAGCCTGCTTCCCTCTCTCTCTCTGCTTGCCTCTCTGTCTACTTGTGATCTCTCTGTCAAATAAATAAAAATAAAATCTTAAAAAAAAGCAATCGCTAATGCATTTGAAGTAAAATAGAATATTCATATAAATATACACAAAAAATGTGTATTTGTATATACATATATATACACACACACAAGTGTGTGTATATATAAAGCATGTGTATATGTATATATACACACATACACATATTCTGCAGACAGAATGTGCATAAAAAGCATACATACAAATGTGTGTGTGTGTATATACATATATAGTATTTTTTTCATAAAGTAATAATTAGGTCACTTGATAAAGAAAAAAGAACACAAAATAAGAAAGCTAAGATAAAAATAACTTCATATAAAGAGAAAATTAAAAGAATCAAAGGTTCACTCCATAAAAATAAATTTAGAAATATGGAACAAATGAATAATTTTCCAGGAAAATGAAATCTTCTGATTGCAAAATAATTGGAAAACCTACATAATTCAATTATGATTAGCTAATGAATAGAAATTATCAAAGAACTACCCATCAAAAATGTATCAAGACAGTTCTATCAAATTTTGGGGGAAAAAGGATCATTCTGATTCCATTAGCAGTATTTCAAAGGATATAAGAAGAAGAGAATATTTGTGGTCAAAAATATCTATTATACACAAAATAAATACAATATCAATTTTATGCATGAACATCGTTGCAAATATTTTAATATCAGCAAATGAAATTTAGCAGCACATTAAATAACTAATATATTAATGCATGACCATAGGGTATAAATTATCAGTATCAAGAAATTTATTAATATTTATCTTATCATTTACATTATTATTTTGATCAAAAATGAAAAACCAGATTGAAAAAGAAAATCAAGACCCATCCATGCTCTTTTTTTCTCTTAAATCTTTGAAGATATATGAGAATAATTTAATGGATTTTTACATAGATTTTAATGTAGGAAAATGTTTCTCTCCACAAACTATGTTTATTTTGCCTTATGACATAATGAGAAGTATAAAACTTGTCATGGTTTCCCTATTTCCTTCGCCTTCAAGAAACTAAATTTTGCTTTCAGTAGAAATATGTTTCTGGCATATTTATTTCTCACCTCTTTCCAAAAGATTTCTAATTAATATATTTTAAAAATTTTCCATCTTTACTGAGATATAATTGACATAAAATATTGTATTTAAGATACACAACATGATGATTTGGTACATATATAACATGAGATGATTACCCCAATAAAGTCAGTTAACATCTCCTTATGGTCATATAATTATCTCTGGGAGTGCATGAGCGTGTAGTGAAAATCAAGATTTATTCTCTTAGCAACTTTCAAGCATTTAGTTAATTATAATCATTATGTTGTATATTTGATTCGCAGAACCTATTCAGTTTATAGCTGGAAGTTTATACTCTTTCACTTATATCTCATGTTTTCCTACAGCCTACCATCCTTTGATGACCACCATGCTAGTCTGTTTTTATGAGGATTTTTTTTTTAGATTCTTCATGTAAGTGTGATGATACTATATTTGTCCTTCTCTGACTTATTTCACTAAATATAATACCCTCAATGTTCACCTACATTGTCACAAATAACAGTATTTCCTTCTTTGTAAGGCTGAATAATATTCCATAGTGTGTATATACTGCATTTTCTTTGTCCATTTATCCACCAATGGACATGTAGTTCTATTATGTTCTATTGGTCTATGCATTTGTTTTTATCACAGAATCATACTACATTGTTTACCATAGATTTATAATATAGCTTGAAATAGTGTGATGCATTCAGCTTTTCTCTTTCATAGGATTGCTTTGGCTACTCAAGGTCGTTTGTAATTCCATACGAATTTTAGAATTTTTTTTTTCTCTTTGTGGAAGATGCCATTACAATTTTGGTAGGGACAGCACTGACTCCATAGATGGCTTTGGGAAGTATGGATAATTTTAAAAGTATTAATTCTTCCAATCCATGAATATATCATCCTATTTATGTCTTCAATTTCTCTAATCAATGTCTTATAATAATTGGTGTACAGATTTTTTCACCTCTTTGTTTAAATTTATTCATAAGTACATTATTGTTTTTGATGTTTTTGTGAATGGAATTGTCTTTCTCAAATATTTCATTGCTAGGGTATAAAACATAACTGAATTTTGTATGTTGATTTTGTATTCTACAACTTTACTGATTTCTTTTATTAGTTCTAATAGCTTTTTGTTTTTATTTTAGAGTAGTCTTTAGGATTTTCTAAAGATAGAACCATCTGCAAACAAACAAAAATCACTTCTTCCTTCCCAACTTTTATGCCCTCCCCTTTATTTTTTTTTTTCTTCTTAACTGCCTAATTACTCTGGTAAGACTTCCAGTACTATGTGGAATAAAAGTGGTGAGAGTAAGTGTTCCTTTCTTATTCCTGATCTTAGAAAAAAAAGCTTTAACTATATTTAATTTTTATTAACATATAATGTATTATTAGCACCAGGGTTACAGGTCTGTGAATTGTCAGGCTTATACACTTCACAGCACTCACCATAGCACATGCCCCTCCCCAATATCCATATCCCAACCACTCTCTCCCTAGCCCCCTCCCCCCAGCAACCCTCAGTGTAAGTTTTGTGAGATTATGAGTCTCTTATGGTTTGTTTTCCTCTCAATCCCAACTTTTTTCATTTTTTCCTTCCCTACTCTTCAAACCCCCCATGTTGCCTCTCAAATTACTCATGTCAGGGAGATCATATGATATTTGTCTTTCTCTGATTGACTTATTTCACTCAGCACAATACCCTCTAGTTCCATCCATGTCATTGCAAATGACAAGATTTCATTTCTTTTGATGGCTGCATAGTATTCCATTGTATATATATACCACCTCTTCTTTATCCATCTATTTTCTTTCCATAGTTTGGACAATATGGACATTGCTGCTATAAACATATGGGTGCACATGCCCCTTTGGATCACTACATTTGTATCTATAGGGTAAATACCCAGTAGTGCAATTGCTGGGTCGTAGGGTAGCTCTATTTTCAACTTTTTGAGGAACCTCCATGTTGTTTTTCAGAGTGGCTGCACCAGCTTGCATTCCCACCAACAGTGTGGGAGGGTTCCCCTTTCTCCCCATCCTCTCCAACATCTGTCATTTCCTGACTTGTTAATTTTAGCCATTCTGACTGGTGTGAGGAGGTAGGTTGCTGCCTTTGTTCTTCTCAAGGGTTTTGATGGATTCCTTTCTCACACTGCGGTCTTTCATCCATTTTGAGTCTATTTTTGTGTGTGGTATAAGGAAATGGTCCAGTTTTGTTTTTCTGCATGTGGCTGTCCAATTTTCCCAACACCATTTGTTGAAGAGACTGTCTTTTTTCCACTGGACATTCTTTCCTGCTTTGTCAAAGATTAGTTGACAATAAAGCTTTAAATATTTTTTTCTCTGGGTATTAGCTGTGGACTTGTCACAAATGGCCTTTATTATTATGAGATGCATTCCCTATCAGTTTGTTGATTCAACATGAAAGGATGCTGAAATTTGTGAATTTTTTACATCTATTGAGATGGCTATATGACACTTATTTTTCATTCTATTTATTTGGTGTATAACAGTTATTGATTTGTTTATGTTGTAACAGCCTTGCATCCAGGTGATGAATTCCACTTAATCATAGTATATGAGCCTTTTAATGTGTTGTTGAATTTGGTTTGCTAATATTTTGTTGAGATTTTTTGTTTTTTTATGTACTTCAAGGATATTGGCCTATAGTTTTCTTTTCCTGTAGTGTCCTTGTTTGGCTTTGTTATTAGGGATATGTTGGTCTTGTGAACTGAATTTGGTAGGGTTCCCAATCCCTCTACTATTTGAAAGAGTTGAAAATGATTGTCATTAATTCTTATTTAAATGTTTGGTCCTGAGCTTTTCTTTGTTGGGAAGGTTTTGATTGCTAATTCAATTTTACATGGGCTGTTTGGATTTTCTTTTCTTTTTCTTTTTCTTTCTTTCTTTTTTTTTTTTCTTTTACTGTTCAGTCTTCTTTTTTTCTTTTTTTTAAAGATTTTATTTATTTATTTCACAGACAGAGATCATAAGTAGGCAGAGAGGCAGGCAGAGAGAGAGAGAGAGAGAGGAGAAAGCAGGCTCCCTGAAGAGCAAAGAGCCTGATGCGGGGCTCTATCCCAGGACCCTGGGATCCTGACCTAAGCCTAAGGCAGATGCTTTAACCCACTGAGCCACACAGTGCCCCTACAGTTCAGTCTTTGAAGGGTGTGTGTTTCTAGTACTTATTTGTTTCTTCTAGGTTATCCAATTATTTGGAGTATCATTTTTCATAGTTGTTATTTATTATCATTTGTATTTCTGTATTATCAGTTATAATATCTACTCTTTCTTATTTTGAGTCCTCACTTTTTCTTGGTCTATTTTATCAGTTTTGTTTGTCTTTTCAAAAAAAAAAAAAGCCCTATTATTTGTAATATTTTTTTAGAACTCAGAAATTGGGACACCTGGGAGGCTCAGTCAGTTACGAATCTGCCTTCAGCCCAGATCATGATCCCAGGGTTCTAGGACAGAGTTAACTCTGCATTCGGCTCCCTGCTCAGGGGGGGCCTTCTTCTCCCTCTCCTGCCCCTTACTTCTTGTCCTCTTACTCTCTGTCAAATAAATAAAATCTTCTAAAAAATAGAAAAGAGAGAAATTAAGAATTTTCACATTCTAGGATTCATATAGAAAATATGAATAATGAAAAATAACTAAGAAATATTAAATCATATCTAATGCCTAAATAAGTAAATTATATTATTAGCAAAAAATATGAGATATTTTAGAGAGATTTTAAAGCCCTGAAATAATAAAAATATTTATGGGAATAAAATATATGATGTATATACCTACTCAAAAGGAGGAAAATAAATTATCAGTTAATAATTCCATAGTTGGGGGAACTGTGAAAAATTAGTATACATACCATCTATTTTATACTTAGCTAAATTCTGAATGACCAACTGTTTAAAAGTAAATAATGAAATCATGAAAATACTGAGATCACTAAGATAATTTCTTCATGTAATAAATAGACTATAATATGACATGTCACTCAAAAATGATAAAATGAAAGACCTTTAAAAATAAAAAATGTATAGGGGCGCCTGGGTGGCTCAGTGGGTTAAGCTGCTGCCTTCAGCTCAGGTCATGATCTCAGCGTCCTGGGATCGAGCCCCACATCGGGCTCTCTGCTCCACAGGGAGCCTGCTTCCCTTTCTCTCTCTCTCTGCCTGCCTTTCTGCCTACTTGTGATCCCTGTCCGTCAAATAAATAAATAAAATCTTTAAAAAAAAATAAAAAATGTATAAAATAAATTATCAGTATACAGACATATATAAATCAATTAATAATCCAAAACCTGTATATTTAGAAGTATCAAAAATAATAATTAACATATTACTCTTAACAGGACTAAGGAAAAGTTACTTATGAATCATACAGATGGCATAACTAATGAAAAAGGCAGTAGAAAAAAATAAAAAATAATTCTATATGTAACTCTAAGTCATGAAGTGAAAACTTAGAGAAAATGGTTTATTTTCTGGCAAAATGAAGACCACTTGCCTAGATACTGAAAGAGACATTAGAACTTGATGGGGTCAACTTGTGTTTTCAATTAGATTGTAGAGGACTGGTAACTCTAATTTTATTTTAAATCACTGCAGACCACAAAAACTATTATTCCCCAATTTATCTTAGACATTTAAAATTATAACAAGATGAAAATTATAGGCTAACTTGTGACCATAATAGAATTCTAAATAAGAGAAAATGGATTCCACACAAAAAATACACTAATGACAATTTTTTCATCTAATACCACAAGGTTACATTGGTGCTTATGTAAATTACTGAAAATTAAAGATTTAATTATCTTCATGGTTCAAAGCTCAGTGAAATGTATTATTTTCTGGAATAATAATTTAATAATTTAAACATAGTAAATAAACATATCAGACATAAACAATACACAACAAAGAATAACAACTAAATTAGACAAACATCCTTTAAAGAGTTGAAAAAGTTATCTAAAACTATAAAATATTGTCTCTATTAAAATAATGCTCCATTTTTATAGGTAGAATAAACAGATGGATTTTTTGCTATGAAGACACTCAGTTACACAGAAAAAGAAGTTAAATGTATTAGTCGCCTAACCTATCGCCTAACCTATCGCCTAACCTATTTATTTTATATATTTATTTTGCGTATTTATTTTTTAAAAGATTTTATTTATTTGTCATTGAGAGAGAGAGAGGGAGAGAGTGAGCACTGGCAGATGAAGGTAGAGGGAGAAGCAGGCTCCCTGCTAAGCAAGGAGTCTAATATGGGACTCAATCCCAGGATGCTTGGATCATGACCTGAGCCAAAGGCAGCTGCTTAACCAACCAAGCCACCCAGGCGTCCCTGTGTATTTATTTTTTAAGTAGGCTCTATACCCAACATGGGGGTTGAACTCATGGCCCTAAGATTAAGAGTTGCATGCTCTACTGACTGAGCCAGTCTGGTTCCCTGAAAAATGTTTTAATAAAATTTAGTATTGAAGAAGTCGAGAAACAATCACTTTTTACACTGCTGGTGATAATGTGTAATGGTATAGGCACTCTTAAAAACAGTCTTGCAGCTCCTTATAAATGTCAACATGCAACTACCAAACAACCCAGCAAATGCATTTCTAAACATTTATCCCAGAGAAATGAAAACTTATGTTCATATAAGAACTTGTCTACAAATGTTCAGAGCATCCTTATTTGTAATATAAAAAACTGGAATTAGCTCTGATGTTATTCAAGGATTGGTGGTGCAAACTGGTGCATTTATACCATGGAATACCACTTAACAATAACGGCTCACTTAGAAAATTATGATTAAAACAAACTCAAAATTTTACATGCTCCAGGATCCCAATTGTAAGTCATTTTTGACAAGACAAAATTTTAGAAATGGACAAGAACTTAATGCTTTTTAGAGGTCGTAAGGGAAGGGGCTGGAAAGGAGGTAGCGTGGATATAAAAGGGCAGTACAATAGGGATTCTTTTGGTGATGGAACTGCTCAGTTTCCTGACTCTGGTGGTGGATACAGTAACACACATGAGAAAAAAATAATATACAACTAGATGCACACACGCACACACATACACGGACAAGTACAAAAGTACTAGTAAATTTCAGAAATATGAATAAGATTTGTGTATTGTATCAAAATCTGTATATTAGTTTTGATAATATTCTATAATCCTGCAACATACCACTAGAGTAAAAGACTGGGAAGATTGCACATGAGACCTCTATGTATTCTTTTTTTTTTCTAATTTCTTTTGGTGTTCCAGAGTTTTGTTTATGCAACACACCCAGAGCTCCATGCAATATGTGCTCTCTATGCTCTCTATGTATTATTTCTTTTAAGTACATGTGAAACTACAGTTATCTAATAAAAACGTAAAAGAATTACAAGATGGATAAAGGAAGCATATTTTGTTAGCATGTCGAACAGCAAATAATACCTAATTATGAAACAAGAGTTATTTTCAATTATTTTTCTAAAACATAGTTTACTTTTTATACTGTTCTAAAAATTGTAGCTAAGGAAATGAGGTACATTTTGTAAATGATAAGTGAAAGAAAACATAAAATAACAACTTAACAAATGTTTTCCTTTCTTACCTTGAAAACACGAGAATAAATTCAAATATCAAAAGAATATACAATGCAAAGGTAAACTAGTTTGTAATCAGGAAAATGGGAAAAAAGATATAGGGAAGTAATTATTAAAATAATATGCTGATATGTGTACAGAATTCTGAACATTCTCACATAGTGTTGGTGGACATTTATATTAAATACTTTAAGAGATTAGTAAGATACTTCAAAAATATTTGAGGGGCGCCTGGGTGGCTCAGTGGGTTAAAGCTTCTGCCTTTGGCTTGGGTCATGATCCCGGGGTCCTGGGATCGAGCCCTGCATTGGGCTTTCTGCTCAGTGGGGAGCCTGCTTCCCTTCCTCTCTCTCTGCCTGCTTCTCTGCCTACTTGTGATCTCTGTCTATCAAATAAATAAATAAAATCTAAAAATAAATATTTGATTTATAAAAAAGTCTTTGGGACAAGATATTTACCAGAGTTAACAGGATAAGGTTTACACAGAATGCTCTGTATGGAGCATATATGATCCACAATATCCTGGGTAATGTTCTATGTATTATATAAATATAAACTTATTGAATCTTTGTAACAAGCCCATGAAGAAAACATTGTTATCAGTTTGAGTAAAAAGCTCTATTAGTTGAAAGATGATAAAAAAAAATTTGCGCAAGAGCGCTTGGGTGGCTCAGTGGGTTAAGCCTCTGCCTTCGGCTCAGGTCATGATCTCAGGGTCCTGGGATCGAGTCCCGCATCAGACTCTCTGCTCAGCAGAGAGCCTGCTTCCCCCTCTTTCTCTGCCTGCCTCTCTGCCTACTTATGATTGATCTCTCTGTGTCGAATAAATAAGTAAAATCATAAAACAAACAAACAAACTTACCCAAGATCATCCAACTAGTTATTAGGTAAAACTAGAATTAGAATCCATGTAGTCTCCTTCCAAATATCTGTGTTCCTGATCAACATCATCGAGATGTGTATCATGATTGCTGTAACAATCTCATGTAAGAATTTTTATCTTACCATTATTTATGATGGAAAAAAATTAACCAAAGAAATGATTCTCTATTAGCTCAGATTTTTAAAACACGTCACAACCCTACAATTATGTAATGAAAATATGTATAGAAATAAATATATGAAATAACATGAGGTGAGAAAGTAAGGTCAACTACTATACACATGGATCCTAATTTTTAAAAAGCAATATGTTAATACAGACACAAGTAAAAGAATGCAACGGAATGAGCCAAAAGGTAATCAACACTTAATTCTGATAGGTAGAATTTGAGATTTTTTTAAGTCTAGGACTTCATTACCTGAATTATTTCAATATATGTGCAGTATATTTCTAGACAAATAATTTAAAATATTTTAGAAATAACGTAATATAAATTATTTTTCTTCTAAAATAATAGCCTGCAACCTGCATTACTGAAATGGATATACCTATCTCAGTCTATATTACTAACAGAAATTATTTAAACACAAATAATATAAAATCCAAACACATTTTTTTGCACTGATTGATAAAATTTTTATTTCAACTATATCTATTTTACTACAATTGCAGAGTTTACCATGTGGAAGTATAGTTGCAGTTTATGGGGGGAAATAAATGCTTTCTAGGAAATTGAATATTTTATCATATATACAACACTATGTCTCTCTTGGGAAGTAAAAAAACTAGCAAGAGGAGAGACTATTAATGAGGCAGAAAGGGTTTATCTAATAGTTCTGTTTGCTAATCTTCTACAGAGCTCCTTCTTTAAAAAAAAAAAAGTCTGTATGCTGTAAATAACAGTACCATTTTTTCTTGAAAATTAATTTCTTTTTAGAGTAAACTTACATTTAAAAAATAATATTTGTTAGTCTCAGTATGAACTTTACAAAATGACTTTTCATTAGGTCAGCTTGGTTTGTTACTTTTAGCCTAATTTCTGGAATTTAAATCAAGACCAGAAAATCAAAATAGTCAGCTTAATTTTCCTAAGAACATTTTCTTAATTCAGTTTATTAATACTTTAGTGACCTGCTGCTTAGTTTCTATTTTGAAAATTTTTATTTTGTTTGCAGTTTGTTACCCTACTTTCCTGCAGAGTGTTTAATAGATTATCACCTGTGAACTATTTATATATCATTACAGTGGTTCATTGCTACTTCCTTCCACAATCTATTTACCACTGAATCCTAGTCTCACACTATGTAAGCTAAGGTTAGCAGTTTCTTAAAATTTCTACAGCATATCAAAAAAAACCAAAAAAACAAAAACAAAAAGAGAGAGAAAAGAAAAAAAGAAAGAAAAGAAAAAAATAAGTAGAAAAAATTATTTATTCCTTTAAATAACAAGGAATTATTATAAAAGTTATTTATAATTATAAAATTATATAATTTTATAAAATTAAAAATTATTTATAATTATAAAATTATATAATATATAATTATAAAAATTACTTATTCCTTTAAATAACAAGGAATCACAAGTGATAATATCTACAAAGAAAAATACCTTCCTGTTAGGGAACTGTACATTAGAAATCATCAACACTGATATTTACTGAGCATTTTTATATACTTAGAGATACACAAACCATGTAAAACGAGTTGTCTACTTTCTTGTTTGATTTTGATTTTTAGAAAAAAAGTTTCCTTCCTCTAGGATTTTCTATTGAAAATTTCATCTAGTTGATATCGGGTATGAGAGCAAAAGACCTTAAATGCCTAACTGTACTGAATGACCTCTGAGATACAGCTCTCTTCTGCCCTATCAAAAAAAAAAATTTTTTTTTTGAGGATCAAATTACATGTCTGAGAGTGCTGTCTAAATTGTACCAGTGATGATTACACAGTACTAATCTGTGGTTAGATGCTAAATAAGTTGAGGGAGTTTTAAATTTTCATACACAAAACCACTAAGCTGTAATGCAATTCTGTGTCCCTAAATATATTAAAGTCTTTATTGTTGTCACTTACAGAGGATGTTCTCTGAGACGAGGATCAGTTAGCTTTCTCAGGACTAATTTCTTCCAATAAAGTTTATGTTTCCCTCAGTGGCACTAACTGAATTCTATTGCCACCATGCTGGTCAAAAGGAGATACGCTTTCTGTCCCTTCTATTCTAAGCATGAAAAGAAACTCCAAAGGAATGAATGAATGAAAGACATTTTGCGTGTCATGTATTAGAGCTTAACTCTATGTCAGTCATATGAAAAGTTATCTGGTGCAAGACTGATAAGTGAAGCAGTCGCTGGGGTTGGTATCCATTTAGCAAGCCTGACGTTTACATGTGATTTTATGATTTGTATTACTTGGCCACGTGGGCACAACCCTGTACTGCTGTTCCTGCTTGCCTTCAAGCCCCCTTGCGTGAGGGACACGCCATTATGACACCCCTAACTAAAAAAGCAAGACTGTAGCAACTACACAAATTCACTTTTATATCTTGCAGCAAGAAGGGAAAGGATGGGGTAGGGGAGACACCCCTTTTCTGCTTCTGACAGGCCCCATCGGTAAGCCTGTTGTCTGGGGAGGAGTCTGGACCTATTGTGCACTCTAGGCTTAACTGCAGCCTGTACTTAAACTCTGCAAGGCTGTGGCTTTCTTCATCCAGAACTTTTGTAAAACTGCTTCTTTGAACTTACTCTAATACTGGGATGATCTGAATCACTTTCCCTAGGCTATTCATACAGCTCAAATGAATTAGGTCACATTCTGAAGGGGAATTTTTTTTTTTTTAAGTACAAAATCTCGAGTAATTGGATATTTATAAATGAAAAATCTGAAATAGTACCAGTCGTCTCTCCCACCTTCCATTAAGAACAACCTGAAATGGGAAAAATAAAAATCTTTACTGTCCTGATTCAAAATCTCTATGCTCATGCAACTCTGGTCGCCTTGTAAAATTTATATCAACTGTGTGTGAGTTGCAGAAATCTATGATTCATGCCCAAATGATGTATTAAAAACAGTAATACTTTATAAGGTTGAAATTAGACTTTTATTAAGATGTGATCTGTTCTACATAAAGTAGCTACTGTCCTGCAAAGTAGAAATTCAGGTCAACTTTCATAATTTATCCAAACCATTGGCTTTCACCAGGCTTAAACTTTTCAAAGTTTGTCTCTTTCTGAAACACCACCATCTCTTACCCAGAACCTCCAACTTCATTTAATTGTTGACACCATTTAAATTTATATACCAAAACTTTTCTTATTCGATTTGTTTTATGAGACAACCTACACTCATATGGAAGACTTTGTGATCACTGTTCTTTATTTCCAGATGTCATGCACTATGAGACTTTTTGGGCATTCCTTCTTTAGTCTGACTGAAATTGACCTTGTTGTTCAGAGGTGAACTTTTTCTGAATTGCATGAGGTATACCACCATCTAAAAACTCCTCCTCAGAGACACATAAGTCAAAAGCTCTTTTTCACCCTTCCACTTTTCCACCCATCTGCTTTTCCCCGTGACTAAGCATCTATATGCATTCTGAAAAGAGCACATTTATGAAATAGTGTATTTGGCTTTCCCGTATCCACATTAAAATCTTTTAGATTCCACATTCAGGAAGACAATTTTACCAGCTAATTATTCTCTTCCAACCGATAAGGACTTGTTTGGGGTTACAGACATTTCAAAGTTATGACTTACCTTGTCTTAAGGACAGCTTAAAACAGAAACATTTATATTTTTCAAGTATCTTATTTGTAAATCTTTTTTCTATTGGTGTCAGTAGTGTTGGTCCCTCGTTCAAAAATTATTATTTGATGTCTACGCATTTGTGGACTTTGTTAGTTTAGAAGACGTACTTTTGTACTGATGAGTAATTACTATGTTCAGGAAGAATGGAGGGAGACTTGCTCATGTCACTGAACTTCTATGAAATATTAGCAAAAAAAATGATGCCCCTAAGGATTTTTATTCATGTAAAAGTAGAGAATAAGCAGCCAAGTATATATTTCTGTGGACATGATGGGGGGACATGGGAACATCATGGCCACAGTTCATTGCTTTTCTATGAAAAGAAATACATGTTTCATTACTGTGTTCATGGGACATGTACATTTGGTTAAAAACACTGTCTTATAGTTACAGACACACCACTCACTCTAATCCTAGAGATTTAGAATTTTTTAAAGTTTTTATTGTAATCACCCAGTGTGCATCACAAGTGCACTCCTTAAGGCCCATACCCTATTTAGCCCATACCCCACCCACCTCTCCATTGTTAACCGTCAGTTTGTAGTCTCTAGCTAAGAGTCTCTTTCTTGATTTGCCTCTTTTTTCCCCCATGATCATTTGTTTTGTGTCCTAAATTCCACATATGAGTGAAATCATATGGTATTTGTCTTTCTGACTGACTTCTTTCACTTTGCTTAATATTCCCAGCTCTATCTATGTCCTCGCAAATGGATTTCATTCTAGCAAAAGATGCCATTCTTTTTTGTGGCTGAATAATATTCCATTGCAAAAATACACACCACTTCTTTATCCACTAATTAACTGATGGACACTTGGGGGTTAATGCTGCAATAAGCATAACAGTGCATGTATCCCTTTGAATTAGTGTTTTTGTATACTTTGGGTAAATGTCCAAAACTGTGATTGCTGGATCATAGGGTAGGTCTATTTTAACTTCTTGAGGAAACTCCAGACTGTTTTCCAGAGTGGCTGCACCAGTTTGCATTTCCCCAACAATGCAAGAGAGTTCCTTTTCTCCACATCCTCGCCAACACCTGCTGTTTCTTGAGTTGTTGATTTAAGCCATTCTGACAGGTATGAGGTGTTCTCTTATTGTTGTTTGATTTGCATTTCCCTAATGATAAGTGATTATGAGTATCTTTTCATGTTTCTGTTGACCACCTATATGTCTGATGTGGAGAATTGTCTGTTCATGCCTTCTCTCTGCCTTGTCCCCCCCACCTCCAAAACAAGCTCTGTGCCCAAATTGAGGCTTGAACTCATGGCCTTGATATCAAGAGTTGCATGCTTGGGGTGCCTGGGTGATTCAGTCAGTTAAGCATCTGCCTTGAGCTCAGGTCATGATACCAGGGTTCTGGGATTGAGCCCCATGTCAGGCTCTCTGCTGAGCAGGGAGCCTGCTTCTCTGTCTCCCTCTGCCTTCTGCTCTGCCTACTTGTGTTCTCTCTCTCTCTCTCTCTAATAAATTAACAAATAAATTTTAAAAAAAAAGTTGCATACTTTCTCAAGGGAGACAGTCAGTTACTCCTTCTGCTCATTTTTTAATTGGGTTATTTCTTTCTGGGTGTTGAATTTTATAAGTTCTTTATATATTTTGGATACTAACCCTTTATCAGGTATGTCATTTGCAAATATCTTCTCCTACTCCATAACCTACCATTTCGTTTTATTGATTGCTTCCTTCACTGTGCAGAAGCTTTTTGTCTTGATGAAGTTCCAATAATTCATTTTTTTTTCTTTTTTTCTCCCTTGCCCTTGGAGATGTGTCTAGTTAGAAGTTGCTAAGGTTGATGTTTAAGAAGCTACTGCCTTTCTGTTTTTCTAGGATTTTTATGGTTTCAGGTCTCATCCTTAGGTCTTTAATCCATTTGAATTTATTTTTGTTTATTAGTGTAACAAAGTGGTCCAGTTTCATTCTTCTGCATGTGGCTGTCCAATTTTCCCAGCACCATTTGTTGAAAAGACTGTCTTTTTCCAATTGGATATTCTTTCCAGCTTTGTTAAAGATTAGGTGACCGTAAAATTGTGGGTTTATTTCTGGGTTTTTTATTCTGTTCCATTGATTTATGTGTCAATTTTTGTGTCAGTACCATACCGTACAGCTCTGTAATATAAGTTGAAATCCAGAATTGTTTATTCTAGTTCTGTGAAAAATGCTGCTGGTGTTTTGATAAGGAGTGTACTGAATGTGTAGACTGCTTTGGAAGGTTCAGACATTTTAACAATATTTGCTCTTCCATCCATGAGTGTGGGATGTCTTCCATTTCTTTGTATTATCTTCAGTTTCTTCTTTAGCGTTCTATCATTTTCAGAGTTGGGGCTTTCACCTCTTTGATTAGGTTTATTCCTAGATGTTTTGTTATTTTTGGTGTAACTATAAATTGGATTGTTTTCTTAATTTCTCTGTCTGCTGCTTCATTATTGGCATACAGAAATCCATCATATTTTTGTATCTTGGTTTTGTTTCCTACAACTTTACTGAATTCATTAATCAGTTTTAGCAGTTTTTTGGTGTAGTCTTCTGGGTTTTCTAAATGTAATATCATGTCACCTGCAAATAATGAAAGTTTTACTTCTTCCTTAACTTATTTGGATGTCTTTTATTTTTCTTGTCCGATTGTTATGGCTAGGACATCAAGTACTATGTTGAATAAAAGTGGTAGAAGTGAACAACCTTGTCTTGCTCCTGACCATAGGGGGAATCTCTCAGTTTTTCCTCATTAAGGATGTTGTGAGCTGTGGTTTCTCATATATGGCCTTTATTATTTTGAGGATATCTCCTCTAAACTACTTTGCTGAGGGTTTTTATCATGAATGGATGTACTTTGTCAATTGCTTTTTCTGTGTCTACTGAAATGATCATGTTTCTCCTTTCTCTTATTGAGGTGATGAATCATGTTGATTGATTCTCAAATACTGAACCACCCTTGTAACCGAGGAATAAATCCCATTTGCTTATGGTCAATTATTTTTTTAACATATTATTAGATTGTTTGCTATAATATCTTGTTGAAAATTTTTGCATCTATGTTCATCAGGAATATTGGCTTATATTTCTCTTTCTTTGTGGTGTATTTATCTGTTTTTGGTATCAGGGCCTTGTAGAATGAATTTGGAAGTCGTCCTTACTTTTCTATTTTTTTGGAATAGCCTGAAAAGAATAGTATTAACCATTCTTTAATGCTTGTAGAATTCACTTGTGAAGCCGTGGACTTTTGTTTTTTGGGAAGTTTTCTGATTAATGATTCAATTTCTTTGATGGTTATCAGTCTGTTCAAATTCTCTATTTCTTCCAATTTCATTTTTGGTGGGTTACATGTTTCTCATTTCTTCTAGATTGTTCAATTTTTTGGCATGTAGTTCTTCATAATATTCTCTTACAATTATATTTTTGTGGTGATTGTTATTTCTCCTCTCTCATTTGTTATTTATTGGGTGCTTTCACTCTCTCTCTCTCTCTCTCTCTTTTGGTAAGCCAGGCTAGAGGTTTATCAATTGTATTGATTTTTTCAAAAAACCATCTCCTCATTACATTCACTTATTTTTGTTTTTACTGTTGTTGTTGCTTAGTTTGTGTATAATTTATTTCTGTCTTAATCTTTTCTTTTTAGAATACATCTTTTTTTATTTAAATTAAATTTAGTTAATATATAAGGTATTATTAGTTTCAGAGGTAGAATTTAGTGATTTGTCAGTTCTATGTAATACTTAGTTCTCATTACATCAAGTGCCATCCTTAATGTTAACCACCCACGTACTCCATTCTCCACCCACCTCCTCTCCAGCAATCCTCAGTCTGTTCTATAGTCATAGTTCCTTATGTCTCCTATGGTAGTCTTTATTTCCTTCCTCCTGATGGTTTTAGGTTTTGTTTGTTCTTTTTCCAGCTCCTTCAGGCATAAGAATAAGTGGTTTATTTGAGACTTCTCTGCTTCTTGAGGTAGGCCTATAATGCTATTAACATCCCCCTTAGAACCAATTTGCTTGATTCCAAAGGTTTGGGACAATTATTTCATTTCCATTTGTTCCCATGTACTTTTTAATGTCTTCTTTTATTTCCTAATTGACCCATTCATTGTTTTGTAGCATGTTATTTAATCTCTATGCATTTGTTGTCTTTCCAGATTAGTTCTTGTGGTTAAAATCCAGTTCCATAGTGTTGTAGTCAGAAGTTACATAGTATTAAATCAATCTTCTGAATTTAGGAAGGTTTGTTTCATAAGTTATGTGATCTATTCTGGAGAATATTCCATGTGCACTTGAAAAGAATGTGAATTCTGCTGTTTTAGGATGCAATGTTCTGAATATTTGTTAAATCCATCTGGTCCAGTGTGTCATTGAAAGCTATTGTTTTCTTCTTGATTTTCTGTTTGATGATCTGTGTCAGAGAATTTTGACTTCTTTTTTTCTCTTTAACTTCTGCTATTTTGAAACTTATCATAGAAACTATAAAATACATGATTAGCTGTTTCATTTCTAATGGATTTATTTTTTCATTGTGGATTTCTGTATCAACTTTTGCTTTTGTTAAAGAGAAGATTGGATGTCTAGGACAATTTGTGAGTAGTTCTTTTTTTTTTTTGAGTAGTTCTTAGATAAAGAAATCTAAGGCAATTCATGGATTCTATTCCAGATTATGGATATACTTGCTGATTTCTTAAGAAACTGTAAGTATTGTTTTATGGAGGAAAAAGAAAAAAATAATAATGCTCACATAATGACATGAGTGTAGATTGAGTTTCTTTGACTTTTATAGCAAAGAACAGTTTAAATGTATTTATTTATTTATGTATTTATTGTTTAAAAAAAGGAATGGGTTTATTTGGGTACTTTCTCAAAGATCTGCAATAGTTGTATAGATATCCCATTATGTAATTTCATTATGAGTTATGTGGGTGTTCTATGAATAATAATAATTTTGCTTATTTTTTACATGAATATTTTAATTTTATTTATTTTTTTGTTTTTATTTAAATTCTAGTTAGTTAACATATAGTGTAATATTGGTTTCAAAAATAGAATTTTGTAACTCATCAGCAATATAAAACACCCAGTTCTCAACACAAGTGCCCGGCTTAATCCCCATGATCTATTTAGCCCATCCCTCTCCCACTTTCCTTCCATCAACCCTCAGTTTATTCTCTATAGTTAAGAATCTCTAAAGGTTTGCTTTCCTCTCTCATTTTTTTCCCCTTCCCCTATGTCCATCTGTTTTGTTTCTTGAATTCCACATAAGTGAAATTGTGTGCGATTTACCTTTCTCTAACTGACTTATTTCATTTAGCATAATACTCCCCAGCTCTATCCACATCCTTGCAGTTAACGAGATTTCATTCTTTTTGATGGCTGGGTAATATTCCATTGCGTATATATGCCACATCTTCTTTATCCATTCATCTGTCAACATTAGGGCTCTTTCCATAATTTGGGTAACAGTTTTACTTATCAAGAAGAAACAATAGATATTTGAAAAATGAGGGACGCCTGGGTGGCTCAGTTGGTTAAGCAACTGCCTTCGGCTCAGGTCATGATCCCGGCGTCCTGGGATCGAGTCCCACATCGGGCTCCTTGCTCCGCGGGGAGCCTGCTTCTCCCTCTGACTCTGCCTGCCACTCTGTCTGCCTGTGCTCACTCTCGCTCTTTCTCTCTGACTAAATAAATAAAATCTTAAAAAAAAAAAAAAAAAGAAAAAGAAAAATGAGTCATTGCAATACAAGTTACACAGTTTTTTTTTTTTATGATAGGTCAAAGTATTAAAGCAAACCAAGAAAACACTTTTAAGATTAATTTTAATTGGAAGAATAAGTGCCACCTCAAAAACTGTAGAGAAGGAAGCCAGTCTCCTTCCTACAGATAAATTTCAACTGTGAGTGTTAAGTGTCCTGCAATGACTTCAGAGTACCAGGCACACCTAGATAATTAGGTCTCAGTCTTAAAGAAATTCAATCACAATCACAGCATTATGATGATACCACAAGGCACTTTCACATTCCTATTTTCACTTAATCAGATATAACTTTCCAGCAATATAACATGTAATTCATAGTTTTGAATTTATTTCCCATAATTTAGCTATTTTTGATAATATTGCTATAAAATCAGGATGCAAGTATCTGTTTGATGTAGCATTTTTGTATCTTTTGGGTAAATACCTACTAGTGTAATTGCTGGATCATAGCATGATAGTTGTCTTTTTAACTTTTCAAGGACCCCCCATACTATTTTCCACAGTAGTGCACCAGTTTGTATTCCACCAACAGTTTAAGAGGGCTCCCCTTTCTCCACATCCTCACCAACATCTGCTGTTTTCTGTGTTGTTAATTTTAGCCTTTTTACAGGCATGAGGGGTTATCCCATTGTAGTTTTCACTTGTATTTCCCTGATGATTAGTGGTGTTGAGCATCTGTTCATGTGTCTGTTAGCCATCTGTAAGTCTTGGTTGGAAAGTCTCTTCTATCTACTGCCCATATTTTAACTGGATTTTTGTTTGTTTGTTTGAGGGGGTGTTGAGTTTTTTAAGTTTTTATATATTTTGGAAATGAACCTTTTGTCAGATACATGATTTGCAAATCTCTTCTCTCATTCCATAGGTTGCCTTCTAGTTTGTTTATTTCCTTCATTGTGCAGAAGCTTTCTGTTCTGATGAAGTCCACTAATTTATTTTTGGTTTTGTTTCCCTTGCCTGAGGTGACATATCTAGTAAGAAATAGATAAAGCCAGTGTCAAAGAAGTTACTGCCTTTTTTCTCCTCTAGGATTTTGATGGGTCCCTGTCTCACTTTTAGGTCTTTAATCCATTTTGAGTTTAATTTTGTGTATGGTGTAGGAAAGTGGTCGAGTTTCATTCTTTTGTGTATTGTTGTCCAGTTACTTATGGACTGATGAATGGATAAAGAAGATGCAGTATATGTATATATATTGCATGCACAGACACACAGTGGAATATTATTCAGCTATAAAAAACAATGAAACCTTGCCATTCGTAAGGACATGGATGGAGCTATAAAATATTATGTTAAGTGAATGAAGTCAGTCAGAGAAAGAAAAATACCATATGATTTCACTCATATGTAGAATTCAAGAAACAAAACAAGTGATCATGAAGCAGGCAAACCAAGAAACAGACTCTTAAATATAGAGTACAAATTAATGGCTACCAGAGGGAAGGTGTGTGAGGAGTGAGTTAAATATTTGATGATGATTGAGGATTGTGCTTATGATGAGCACCAGGTATTGTATATAAGTGTTGAATCACTAAATAGTACACCTGAAACTATCATTACACTGTATGTATTCTTAAAAAATGAAACTATTTTATTAAAACGATTGTTTCCCTACTAATATAGCATTGATAACTTAAAACAATGCATCATAGGGAAAATAAGACACTTTTAGGATTTTAGACAAATTACTGACATAGTTTTTAATCTTAAAAGAATCCTGAATGAAAGTAGATTTGTGCTTTCCCTCCAGATGTTAGGTCAAGAGAGAGGTTATTGCTCTTTGCCTATAATGTATTGGTAGATAAGAAAAATTACATTGTACATGGGGAGAAAGACTGCTTTTCAATGATTTATATAAATAAAATTCACCAATAATGATTTTAATGAAACTCATATCTGGTTGAATAACAGTAGCAATGGAGTGAACTCAGCCTTTCCTTAACTTTGTCAGTTAAATGAGGTGTTAATATTATGGCCAATGGGAGCATGGCCATATTAGATACAGGCAACTTCTTTCTTTAGTTCTGCTTTTTAAAATAGTAATATTCAGCAATACATTTACATGTAAAGTCTTTCAATGTCACATTTTAATTTGATGAAATCAGCACTTTTCTGCATTCACAGGATGCAATGTAATTGCCTTTTGGGAAGAAAGTGAGAAGATAATTCCAATATCAAACTTTAAAAACTATCATTTCTGGCTTTAATGGAAACAAAATGTTCCTTTTTCTCCCTTGCATCAGGCTTTCTAAAATTTTACTTTTATTTTCAATCCAACCTGAGGTAACATGGCTTCAAGTAATTTCAAAGTGATTGAAAACAAATACTATTCTCCTTCATAATTTTTTTTTAAGATTTTATTTATTTATTTGACAGGCAGAGATCACAAGTAGGTGGAGAGGCAGGCAGAGAGAGAGGAGGAAGCAGGCTCCCTGATGAGCAGAGAGCCCGATGCTGGACTTGATCCCAGGACCCTGGGATCATGACCTGAGCCGAAGGCAGAGGCTTTAACCCACTGAGCCACCTAGGTGCCCCCATAATTTTTTTTTCTATAACAATGTACCAAAAAGAAAAATTAAACAATAAAAACAGACAATAAAAATTCCCTTTTGGTATGGTCAGTATAATCACCTAAAAACCTACATTAAACAGTACTAATAATTCAAACTAAAAATAATTTGCTTTATCAAATTGTACTATTTTAAACTAAAGAAATGGAGGCCAATACTCTAAGCCTTTCAAATCCAGTAAACTGTTCAAGAATTTCATCCACAAATGCACAGCAAACATCAACTGCCAATTATCAAAATGATTTTTAATGCATAGATTCCATGTCAACATGTTCAAAATCCAATTTAAAATCTTTCTTTGCAACATGCTCATCCTTCTATATTCCCATTTTGAATGAACAATTAATCACTTAACGCACAAATTCAGGAGACCCCCTAGACCTCCCTCCTTTCTCCTACCTCATCTCATAGGTCATTGAATCCTATTGATTTTATTATGTTAGTATCTCTAACTATCAACCCCTGTCTAACGATTAAAAACTTAAGTCATATTGTCTCATCATCTCCCACTGAAGTAAAATAAGCTCCATTCTTGTCCCTAATCCATATCTTCAAGAGCTAGAATATAAATATGTCCATATTACTCCTGTTTGTTTCTTTTTAATGTTCTCAGTGGATCTTACTGTGTCAGAACCTATTAGACTATTATAAGATATGCACAAAAATTTCTCCTTTGCCTAATTTGCCTTTGTTACATAAATATAGTCTACATTTCAATTAAGACCAAAACTCTGCAGTTCCCTTAACTGTCTAATATATTTCTAGTTTTGCACATGCTGTTCTGCCTCCTGAAATATTTTTCTTTCCTCACCAACCTCCCAATCTCACTCTGCTCCCATCTGGAAAAAGAACCTACTCCTATTTTATGATCCATATAAAACATTTTTTCTTTGAGAATATACCTTATGCATTCAAGTTGATGACTTGTGATTTGTGTCAATATTCTATTTTGGAAATACTTGCAAAATTGCACTTATCACATTTTATTCCAATGATTTACTTACATCACTATCTTCATCCCTTGACTATGTGTCCTTGAAAACAAATAGTGTTCCATATTTATCTTTTTATCCCTAGCACTTTTCACAGTGTCTGACACATATTATGACTCAATAAATGTTTGTTGAGTTTAATTGGCATAAAATAAATCAAAGACTATGTACTTATGTAAAGCTCTACCATTTACATAGAATTTTGTGAGGCTGTGTATCATACTCAGAAAGAATATAAGCTTTGAGATGACTGTTAATACAATCAAGCTTTATTACATTTTTTTCTTTTTTTTAAAGACTCAAACTCTCAGCCTTAGTTTTCAGTTTGTTAAGAACTCAGCAATATTTCCCTTCTTCATATAAATTACTGAGGCATGTTTTTAAAGTACTTCAAAGAGTGATAATTAACTATTACTTAAACAAAAGTGATGTTCCCTTTATATGAGGTTGAGCCTGCTTCTGTTGTTTAATTTCTTTTTTATGTTTGCTCCATGGATTGGAGGCAATGTATGAATCCTCAAAACTCACAGGAGCTGATGGAAACTAGCCAGAAAGAGAAGACATTCTAATGAAAAAAATAATTTACATTGAAATAAAATTGCAAAAGGTGGGAGGAATAGCACAACTTGCTTTTGGGATGTTGCATTATCCAATACAAATAGAAATCCTTTTAAAAGATATTTTGAAAATGATTTTGATTCATTTCAGACTACAGAGTCTATTCTAATTGAAAATATAACACATACTAACTGCAAAAGTCCTCCAAAAGAAGTCCAAGTACTATTTTAATTTGGGAACTCAATTTTCTTTCTATTCTTTCATATATTAACCTATATAAACTTTCTATTATACACACACACAATTTTCTATAAATATACTTTTCTATCATATATACATACATATATATGTATAGACATATACACCTATATAAAAGGTATATATACTTAAAATATAATATAAAATACCTACATAAATTTTTTAATTATACAAACTTGTGAGCTTTATCTATGTGTATCTGTCTATTTGTGTGGATATATCACAGCATAACTTGTAATTCTTACTAAAATCATACAAAAAAGTTAAACCTTATAAGAATTTCAAAAGTGAAATCAGTTCACTACAATGCAAATAGTTACATAAAAATTGAGAATTTTCAAATAGGCTATGCTATTTTCTAAACTTTCTCGTTACACATTTATTTGTATTATTTATTATTATTATATATAAAATCAAATGTATATATTAATATATACATAAACCATAGAGAAGACAATGCTGTCTACATTAAGACATAATCCATGGAATGAAACAAATATAAATAAGGCATCAACCATAATAAATAAGCATATTAAGTAATAATTTAAAAAAATAAAATTATATATTTGGAGTATTTTAAAAATGAGACATAGACAACAAAATGTATAAGCAAATGTATAAGAAGCCCTTCGTATTAGAAGACATGAGTGGTAGAAATATACAAGCACAAAAGCAGATCCAAAGAGGACTTGATTAATAAGTAAGACCAAGGGGCCGCCTGGGTGGCTCAGTGGGTTAAGCTTCTGCCTTAGGCTCAGGTCAGGATCTCAGGGTCCTGGGATCGAGCCTTGTGTCAGGCTCTCTGCTTGGCGTGGAACCTGGTTCCTTCTCTCTCTCTGTCTGCATCTCTGCCTACTTGTGATCCCTTTCTCTCTCTGTCAAATAAATAAATAAAATCTTTAAAAAAAAATAAGTAAGCCCAAGTTACTGGACTATGAAGCAACAGATAGCAATTTCTAAAGGGATGGCAAGTTGAATGGATTGTAAGAACTGCTGTGGTGTCACTGCTCTATCTAAAACAGCAGTAAGTACTATATTCTACTGTAGGAGGGTTTTCTGAGATTCTGAAATAGTCTCTTGTGTTTCTTGTGTTTTCAGAGGAACACAAAAGTATTTATCAGTGGGCCCCAAGGGGAAAAAAAAAAACCTATATCTTTAGGAAATTATAAAAATGCAATTTACTTGCCACTAAGTGATAAATCTATAGTTATCTTATGGGATTTTCCACTCATCAGTCTTCAAGGTGATATTTTGACATTTATAAATAGTATCAAATTTCTTCAATATATGCACATCCTTAATAACCTGCATACCAATTTCATTTGGGTATAATTGACACACACTCAAATACAAATGTTTGGAGGTTACAATTTTATATATTTGACAAATATGCATAATCAAGTAACTACCATCATAAGATATAGAAAATATTCATTACCACCAAAATTCCCTTATCTTCCTTCATGATAACTGTCATCCAATTTGTCCTAGCCAAGTACTTAACTTTCTGTCATATTACATTAACTTGTCTATTCTAGAATTTCATATAAATAGAATACAATATACATTCTTTCTTGCTATCTGCTGATCCCCAAATCTCCAATCCCTCCAAAAGTGGCAACTGTTAGTACTTTCTTAAGTAATCTGCACCCCCCACAGTGGAGCTTGAACTCCAACTCCCAAGTCAAGTGTCACATGCTCTACTAAATGAGTCAGCCACACACCCCTGTAATGGTTCATACTTTCTTAAATATGGTCCAAAGGAGAAAAAAGAAAAAGATACATATCCTTTTAAAAATTTAAAAATCATACACAAATGGTTTCATGTTGTTTTCTACTTGTCCACTAAATAATGTATCTAGGAGATCTTTCTCTATTCTAATGACTGTAGTTTTTTGACACATAATTATTTATTAGCTCCCATTTATGGGATGTTGTGGTTGCTTCTGGCATATATATATATATATATATATATATATATATATATATATAAAATTTTTTTTAAGATTTTATTTATTTATTCGACAGACAGAGATCACAAGTAGGTAGAGAGGCAGGCAGAGAGAGGGGGAAGCAGGCTCCCTGCCGAGCAGAGAGCCTGATGCAGGGCTGGATTCCAGGACCCTGGGATCATGACCCGAGCCAAAGGCAGAGGCTTTAACCCACTGAGCCCCCCAGGCTCCCTTATACCTATAAAAATATTTTTAAATTTCACATATAAGTGAGAACATACACTATTTGTCTTTCTCTGACTTATTTTGTTTAGCTTTCAAGTTCCACCCATATCGCTGCACATAAAAGGATTTCCTTCTTTTTTTATGGCTGAATAATTACCACTGTAGTTATTAACCATATACATACACACATCACATTTTATCCATTCCACCATAAATGGACAACTGATTTGCTTCAGTGCTCTTACTGCTGAAAATAATGCTGCAGTGAACATGTGGTGCAGATATCTTTTCAATATAGGGACTTCATTTCCCTAGAATAAATACCAGAGGTAGAATTATTGGTCGTATGGCAGTTCTATTTTTATTCTTTGAGAAATCACCATACTATTTTCAATAGTGGCTGCACCAGTTTACATTTCTATGTCCATTTCTCTATATCAATGGAAAGAAGTTGTTTGCTATATCTGCAGGACCAATTAGATGTTTAATTTCTTTCTGAGATTGCTAGTGTGAATTTTTACTGTTTTTTTGGCCATTAGTTTCAGTCTCAAACATGTTTAAGAGAATCAAGGTTTACAGAAATTGAGTATTTCTCACAAACATAATACACAGTTAGTAAAATAATAGACATATTGGAGCAGTTATAGAAAATATATAAAAATTAAGCTTAAATCTTGCAAAGATCCTGGGTGACATGAAATAGTCTAGCAGAAAACTATCCATTTTAATGAGATTTTTAAAAATCATTTGGATTAATAAGTTTTCTCTTTTTTTCTCATATTGTTGTTTTATTATTTCTTTCCTTTTATATCCTTTGTTTTCTCTTTTTATCCTGCCTTTCTAAGGTAAAACTTAGATCTTTGATACAATTATATATCATTGGATATTTCTTTTAGTATTTAATTTTTTTTAAAGATTTTTATTTATTTACTTGACAGAGATCACAAGCAGGCAGAGAAGCAGGCAGAGAGAGAGAGGGAGAAGCAGGCTCCCTGCTGAGCAGAGAGCCCGATGCGGGGCTGGATCCCAGGACCCTGAGATCATGACCCGAGCCAAAGGCAGAGGCTCAACCCACTGAGCCACCCAGGCACCCCTAGTATTTAATTTTTAAACTCAGTATATTTATTTTTAGAATTATATATCATACACACACATACACTCACACACACATACCCCGTTACCCCTGAAGCACTGCTTTTTGATATTTATTTTTCAATTAAAAATATTTTATAATTATTATTATGATTTTTCCTTTGGCCCATGGGCTATGTAGAATTATTATTTAACTGATCATTATTTGGATATGTTAGGCTACTTACTCCTCAGTGGTCTGAGAATATAAACTATTTAATTTTGATTCTTTGAAATTTACTGAGATATTTTTATGGCTTAACATATGATCTATAGAGATTAACATTCCTTTTGCATTTAAAGTTTGTCTACTTGACCAAAATTGTGGATATATCTCCTTTCAGTTCTATGAGTATTTGATTTATATGTTTTGAAACTCTCAAGAAGTTCATACTTATTTACATATTTAAGTGTATTTTGTCTTACTGATGAAATATCTCTTTTATAATCATGGATGTCTCTCTTTACAAATATATTTTGTCCTGAAGAATGCATGGTCTGGTATTAATATAGCCCCTCCAATCTTTTTAGGATGATTCTTAGCGTCCTATAATATTTTTCATGTTTTTACTTTTTACCTAGTTACTTATTTACATTTAACACATGTATCTTCCAGACATCATGTTGCTCAATCTGGCTTTTTATCCAGTTTGACAATCTACCCTTTATTTGGAATGTTTAGACCATTTAAGTTTTATTTGTCTCTAGGTTTGGGTTCAAGTTTACCCTCTGGCTATTATTTTCCCTATCCCATTCTTTGTTCTTTTTCTTTTATTTTTTTAAAAATTTTATTTGTTTGATGGAGCTCTCAGACATAGCAAGAGAAGGGAACACACACAGGGGGAGTGGGAGAGGGAGAAGCAGGCTTCCCGCCTAGCAGGGAGCCCGATGTGGAGTTGTGATCATGACTTGAGCCAAAGACAGATGCTTAATGACTGAGTCACCCAGATGCCCCACTTTTTCTTTCCCTAACATTGTTTGGATTGAGTAATTCTGATTTCCATTTTAGAGTTATTTACTGAATCTCTTCATTTTTTTGTAACAATTTTCTTCAAAGGATCAGCAAGATGCATCTTTAACTTAACAGTCTATTTTAATATGGCTATACCTGTATTCCTCAGTTCTCACCTCCTGTCCTATGTTGTCACTTCTAGTTATGTTACAAATTACATGTTGTTTTCATTTCTTAATCAAATCCATCTGAAAGTAACAAAAATTACAAAAATTCCTTTTAAATCTTTTCTTATAGATTTACTTTATTTAGTACTCTTTATTCCTTTGTGTATACTTAATTTTCCACTTGAATTCTTTCTCATTCACCTGAAGAATCAAGCTTATTATTCATTGTAGTAGAAGTGGCAAAGAGTGAATTTTATCAGCTTTCTTTTTTTTCCAAAAATATTTTTATTTCACCTCATTTTCCAAAGATTATTTGGCCAGATAGAGAATTACAGGTTAAATGTTACTTTTTTTGGTTTATATCTTTGTTTCTACTCTTTAAATATACAATTCTGTTTTCTTCTGACTTTGTTTCTGAGAGTCTTTCACTTCCAGGATTATTTAATCTATCTCTAAATTCTTTTAAGACTTTCTCTATTACTGGTTTTCCATAATTCAGATATATTATGCCTTGCTCTTTGTCTTATTTCAGTTTCAATGAGCTTCTTGGTTTTCAGTGTATTGTTTTTTATTAAACTTGCAAAAACTTTAAAAAAATAAATAAACTTGCAAAAACTTTAATCCATAGTTAAGTTGTTTTGATGTTGTTTTCTGTACCCCACACCCGTCTACGGCCATACCACCCTGAACGCGCCCGATCTCGTCTGTACCCCACACCCTACTCCTTTCTTCGCTCCTTCTTGGTCTCCAATTACACAATTACTCTATTTATCGCTTGATTTTTTTCCATGAGACTGAGAATCTTTAATTTTCTTTTTTTCTTTGAACCTCTCAGTTTAAATCTTTTCTAATTCTGTATTTTTAAGTTCACTTATATTATCATAAACTTTATTTAATATTCTGTGGAGCTGTAATGACTTTATTTCATATATTTGATATGAGCTACCAGACTCCACAAAACATACTTGCCTAAGGCTTTATTTAAAGGCAATTGATAGAGTTGGGGGAAATTGGAAGGGGAGGTGAACCATGAGAGACTATGGACTCTGAAAAACAATCTGAGGGTTTTGAAGGGGCGGGGGTGGGAGGTCGAGGTACCAGGTGGTGGGTATTATGGATGGCACGGATTGCATGGAGCACTGGGTGTGGTGCATAAACAATGAATACTGTTATGCTGAAAATTAAAAAAAAAAAATAGAGGCAATTGATACAGTGCAAGAAAAGAGAGTAAAGGAAAGTATTGGAGAACTAAGAGACATCAATATGTATGCACTCAAGGAGCTAGACTGGAACAGACTAGACTGTCTTCAGGTTGAGACACTATCTTTATCAGTATTTGTTATAGGAATCTTAGCTTTGGGAGAGCTTAAAGGAAAAATTTCCAGAAGGTACATTTATCTCTTCTTGGCCTCCTGATCAAGCCAGTCTTTCCAAACTGAAGGTTAGACTGTATTAATCACATTTTTAACATTCTATATTTTACTATGCTTTGACAACTTAATAGGTCTAGTTGCCTAGGAAGTAACTGCCCAATGAAGGGCTAACTAATTATCAAGATATCAATTTCCTGTGGACAGGTCTTTCATAGGCAAACCAACCAATGCCAAGTTTACATCCTTATCCTCAACCACCTCTTCTATCCAACTTTCACACACCACACCAATTCTTCCCCTGCCATAAGCCAACCCAGGACCACAAACCAGAACACTAGAGACTACCACTTAGCCCAGAGCCCACAGATATTATTCAGATTAGCCAATTCAATAATAAAGTTTTGGGTCATGCTTTCCCTCTTGTTCCTTCTGCTTTGTGATCAAACCTGGTACTTCACCTCACATTCAGTCCTGCATGGCATGCTGTCTTCCCTTCTTTGGAGAACTATAAATAATAAATTCTTCTTTCAATGGCCTTGACCCATGTTACCACCTGGTTGCCCCCATAAGTTAAAATTCCATGGGTACAATTGGAACATAGACCGTTTGCAAAGCATTTAGTAAAGAAATTGACCTTTGAAGTCATCAGGGTGATTTGGCTTTTTATGCAGCACATCATAAATTCTTTTGTCCTTACCTTGAATAAGAACAACCAGATATCTAGACATGTCCAAAGATAAAGACAGAATTTTCCTATTAATATAATCAGCAGTATCTCTATAATTCAAGCTCTGACTCTTGGTCAATAGTCTTTTTTTTTTTTTTTTTAAAGATTTTATTTACTTATTTGACACACAGAGAGAGATCACAAGTAGACAGAGAGGTAGGCAGAGAGGGAGGGGAAAACCCTGAGATCATGACCTGAGCTGAAGGCAGAGGTCTAACCCATTGAGCCACCCAGGCTCCCCAATACACCATCATTTTAATTAGCTCGGAACTACTTCTTTTCTGTCATCTTTTTCACAATTTATACAATATGAAAAGCAAAAGAATATTAAATAATCTTTTGCATCATTAAATGAGGTACATATATTGCTTTAAAGAAACATCTCAATTTATCAACACAATTTTTTTCATGATCTTTTGAAGCATGACAATTTTTATAAATTTTGAATTTTATGAAAGGTATAAATTAGTTATCATATTCAATTAATCTATTATTAACTATTTCTAGGTCTTCTACTATCCAACAAGCTTCTATTGAAAAAAAATTATGTGAAGGTTTTAATTCAATTCTCCAATATATTTGATCATTAAAATCAGTATTAATAGTTTTATCAAAATCAAATTTATACCATCAGTTACAACAGGATTATACCAAATAGTAGTTAGACTAGTAACTAGACTGAGAACATTACAAAATAAGAATTATAATGGGATGTTCTGTACCTTCTTTTCTCTCATTGAACCTTCCTATTTATACCAATATCGTCACTTCAAACTCTGAATTTCTTATTTTAGTATCATATCAGATATAATAATTGTTATTTCAGATAAGGGTTATACTTTCCTCCCACTTGACTGCATACTAGGATACTTAATAACATTAAACGGACAATGGGAATATTTTACCATAAGAGAAGTCTATGATTATGTGGCATATTTCCTTTTATTTCCAGTAAAAGAAAGGTGTTAAATAAGATTATACCTTAGAGAAAATGTCCTAAGATATTTTCTTAACTCATTTTTCTTTATCTATTTGCTTTCTTAGTTGTTAAGAGATTTTAAAATATCAACTTTCCATATTAATCATTTTCTTCTCTTGTTCATCATACTGTTTTGCATAAGAAAATCTTCATGCGTTTGATGATCATTTTTTCTTACATAAATTTTAGCTTTCTACTTTTTGGGGATCCAATATTTTTCATTTTGTTTACATTAAAGGTAAATTTTGGAATTTAATGTTTTCTAGAGAAACATAACTCTTAGTATGCTCTCATAATTATAGCACGTATGAGTATTTTAACTTTCATAAAGATACTATTTATGAACTCTAAGTTTACTATAATAATTTTCTCATTTTGTACTAGAGGAAAGGGAATATGTTTTCTAATAGTTCAATCAGTTCATTCTCTTATCCAATCAACATTTAGTAAAGACATGTCATATAGTAATGATGCAGTAGATATGAATATTCAAAGATTAAAGATCTGGTCTCTATTCATTTAGCTCCCACAGTAATCAGAACTGTTTCATGTAAGTTATTACTCTGGTTCATTCTTCTTATGTTTTACCAAAGATACTAATAAATGCACAAAGAATACCTATTTCTACCTGCAGGGGATAAATTAATAAAATTTTATGAACTTATTATAGTAAGGATTTCAAGAATAGCTTTTTTGTAGCTGTAATTTATAAGCTTCAATTTTTAAGCCAAAATTTATTCACCTGTATAGTCTTTCTGCTTCGTATAAGATGCCCAATGATCATTGGATTTTTCCTAATTAATAAAGGTTCTAACCCATGCAATTATCTGTGTAAAGGTTATAGCACAAAATTAGAACATCTGAATACTAACAATTTCTATAATAAAAAAAATAAATCTGTAAATATCAGCAATGCATTTCTAAATGTTCTCCACAGTAATTCTTCTGCAAGACATACATTTAAGAAAAAAAATTATAATATTGAAATGGCTTTGACAACATGGAGATAAGGTATTAAAAATCACAAAATACAAGAACATATATTATCCTTGCATTGCTGTCACAAATGGATCCCTTAAATGAAAAAGACACTGAAGTTAATTTATTTATTCAGTTTGGCTAGTCAAGTAGCTATAATTACTAGTTGGTCTTAAAAGAATCAGTTTCTTTAAATTTAGCTTATTAATGATTCCTATGAATAATCATTTTCATTGCCCAAATGGAAATAATCTAATAAAGACTACATAACCCAAGTTATGAGTGCAAAAGGCATTTTGAACAATTTTAATGGGATTAGATATTTTAATAAATAAAAATAAAATGTTTTATACTCTAACAATACTTTTTAATTTTTTTCTTCATCAACTAGGTAAATGGTATCAGTATTTTTCTTTAAAATTTCAATGCTAGACTTCTGATTTCAGCTGTAATATATAAAAGGCTTTAAAATTATTAAGCCCACCTTTATAACAAGATAAATTAGATAAACTGAAATTCAATGAATTTTCTTGGACTACTCAGAAAACTGACTTGATAGCACTGAAAACCACCTCAGATTCTAAAGGAAGAGGCAAATCTAGAGAGTCACAGGAGAGATCTGTTTATTTGAAGCAGAAGCTACTGGAGCCACAAACTAACAAGAATACTTATGTGATAATTCTCACAAGCTGATGGAGATTTAGTACGGACTAGTGCAAGAGTGAGAAACCCCCAAGGGATGCAATCCCCCATACTTCGTGGGCTTTATCTCCCACAGATTCATTGGTTTTACTTTCATGGTTTTTACTTCCAATAACCCTACAAGCATATGATGATTAAAAAGCAAAGAAAGATTCCTGCTCCTTCATCCCTCATGGCTCTGGCTGTAAGAAAAGTATTATTGTGAAATAAGCAAAACATTCTTGAAAGCAAAGCCTTGCTCTCCAGGAGAATGGATTTCATCACAGGAATTTCCCACCTCATGAAATCCATTTCTCCCACTCCAGACAGCTTAAGATTTCCTGTCTCAAATAAGAAATTCCTAAAACCCGGGGCGCCTGGGTGGCTCAGTGGATTAAGCCGCTGCCTTAGGCTCAGGTCATGATCTCAGGGTCCTGGGATTGAGACCCACATCGGACTCTCTGCCCAGCGGGGAGCCTGCTTCCTCCTCTCTCTCTGCCTGCCTCTCTGCCTACTTGTGACCTCTCTCTGTCAAATAAATAAATAAAATCTTTAAAAAAAATAAAAAAAGAAAGAAATTCCTAAAACCCAAAAATAAGACAAAAACCTCAACCACATTCTTTGCATTAAAATAAGAAAAAAAAAAAAAAAGAGTAAAAACCTGAACAGACCCTTCACCAAGGGGGATACATGGAAAGAAAATACGCATGTGAAAAGATGTCCGATATTATTTTTCGTGAGAACTGTATACAAGAGTCAGATACAAATATAATAAAACCCAGTAGACTATCTAAGATAAAATTTTAAAATTGTATTGACAATTGCTGGCTAAATTGTAGAGAAACAGGAACACTCATTCTTTTCTGGTGTAAATACAAAAATCATAGTAACATTGTAAAGCAACTTGTTAACTCTTAAGAAAAATAAATATAATATTACTGTATAATCCACCAACCATGCTTTTGGGTATAACTGAACAGATCTGAAACTTGGGGCTACTGTCACATGGATGTCTAGGGCTGTTTTATCACCCAAAACCAAAGCTCTCAAGATGGAGGGTTCTGGGTCAGGCCTCCCCAAGATGGTCCACTTTGACATAAAGATTATTTTGAATTAAAACCCAATCAGAACCCAGCAGATTCAGAAAAAAAAAAAAAAGAGAGAGAGAGAGAAAGAAAAAGAAAAAGAAGAATCTATTTACCTTTATGCTCAACTGCCTAAAAAGAATTTTAGACACTGCTCCAGAAAGAGATGTATTGCCAAAGATAACTACATTATGATATAAACCAGGTATGAGAGACTGGGAGGAACCTAGCAAGTTCTGTTTGATAAAAGTCCTCCATGTGCAGTTGTTTCTGAGTGGTCCACTGAATACTTGTTTACCAAACATTTACCCTTTTTCATCTTTGTGTGAATTGCATTCCATTCCTTTGAAGTCTCAAACCCCTACCTTCTTCTCCTTAGTTCAGGATGATGTATAGATTCTATTTTGCCTGTCTTTAAAGTTTTCATGTCTGGGATGCCTCGGTGTCTCGGCTGGTTAAGCATCTGACTTCCGCTCAGGTCATGATCCTCGGGTCTGGGACTGAGTCTGGAATGTAGCTCCTTGCTCAGGAGGGAGCCTCCTTCTCCCTCTGCCTGCTGCTTGCCCCGCTTGTACTCTCTCTGACAAATAAAATCTTATAAAAAAAAAGGATTATTAAGAAAAATTTCCATGTCTGTGTGAATTCCCCATAGGTACAAAATTAAATTAGATTTTCTCCTGTTATTCTATCCCATATCAATTTGATTCTTAGTCTGGCTAAAAGGATCTTAAAGGGGACAAGAAATTCTTCTCCAGGAACTTTCAATAGTTGAAAAAATAAATAATATTCTATATATAGGATGTACATCTAAGTGATGGAATAGTAGAAAATGATTAAAAAATGAGTTATCAATTCACAAAGAGACATGAATGAGTCTTAAGTGCATATTGCTATAATAAAGAATCCAGTGTGAAAATGCTATATATTATATGATTTCAATTATATGAGATTCTAGATAAATCAAAACCACAGAAATGGTAGTCAGATAAGAAGTCACTAGCAGTTCAAATGAGAAGGGAGGGTCATTCAGGTGCAAAGAGATTTTTTTTTTTCCTCTGGTAGTAAATCTATTCTGTATGGGATGCTATAATGGTTGATATTTTTCATTATAAGTTTCTCAAAGCTCAAAGAACTCCACAGCACAAAGGGTGGAACTTTGTGTATACCAAATTTAAAAAAAAAAAAAAAAAAAAAAAAAAAAAAAAGATCAGTAAGATCAGTGAGGAGTTTGGGGGATCTCAGTAAGAAATGCAGTATGTGAAAAAATGATCTTTTATAAACATATGATACAATCTGTAGGGCCCAAGGGCAGGCCAACCCAAGATGGGCTACTTTGTCATAAAGATTACTTTGAGGTAAAAGCAACCAAAACCCAGATAATTCAGGAAAGGCTCTTTATCTGCCTTTTAACTACCTAAATTTACATGGGAAATGAGTATCTGTAGCAGGAAGAGAGCTATTAACTGAGATTCCACTTTACTTAGAAACTTATCTACACAACAAGGCAACTTTTACTTTCTAAACCTCTCTCACCTTCTTCCTAATAATCATCCTCTCCCTTGTATCTTCAGACCCTGTCCTCTCCTTAGCTCAAGGTGTCATATAAGCCTCACATTGCCTGAATGTCTGGAATTTCACATCTGTGTGGATTCCCATAGGTACCATATTAAATTTTATTTTCTCTTATTAATCTGTTTCATGTAAATTTGTTTAGTCCAGCTAGAGCACCTTAAAAAGCAGAGAAAATTTCTTCCTCACCAACTAAGAGGGGTGGCAGAAAAGCTTCAAACTTAAGTCTAAGTCACTTTGGAATGAGTTGTATCTGTTAAGACCAAAAGCAATACATAAGTTAATTAAGACAGTTGTTCATAACAACTTTACTCTACTTAATAAACCTATTTCCCCTAAAGGCACAGGTCAACAATTCTGATATGATTATACACGTATTCTGTAACTGCACCTAAGTGAATGATGGATGATGAGTCATTTTTCTCACTGTTGGGTGGTAGTTATTTGTAGAAAGTAAGAAAAGGCTAAGATGATCCATGCAGAAATGAGCTAGAGTTGGAGATATCGAAATGGGTTCATTTTAGCTTGATATAGAAAAAGAGAGTTACATATAAAAATATTTATATTAGTGTGCACATACACATGTTAGTACATGCATATATATTTCCTTGTTCTGTCACCTGGGAGGACCTTGAAACAGCAACCCTGTAATAGCAACAATTATACCTGGAGCCCAGAACTTGCTTTCAAATAAAATCTTCCAATAAAAGGAAGCAAGACTCCTTGCAAAATGGCTGATTTTAGGATTAGAACAGGAAATACACAAGATGAGCTTAAAATATCTTATCGTACCAGAAAATAAGATAATGCTCAAAAAACCAAATGAAAACGAAAAATCTTATATTATCATAGGTACATTAAAGAGAAGCAAAAGCCAACTGAAAGCGCTCCCAATGCCAAAGCTGGAAAAATTTGAGCAACCAAATGAATAAAGTAGAATTGGATTTAGCCCGAAATATAAAATAAGTATACATGAGTCCATGCTGATGAACCATCATGAGTAAATGGATGAATGAGGCAGAGGAAACAAACTTCAAGTACAGAAGAAAAATTCCAAATATTTTGTCAGAACTCTGTCCTCAAGACAGAAGAGCATAATTCTCCACTCCTTAAATCTGGCCTGTGCATAGTGACTTCTTTTCAGGGTACGATATAAAAGCACATGAGGGTGCAGCATGGCAGGAAAGTAACTTTGCAGTTGGAGAAGTCAGAAAAGTCAGAAAAACACTATCAGGTGATCAAGTTCAGCAGCAAAAGTGATAGTTCATCTTGACAGTATTTACTCTTTTTTTTTAATTTTTTAATTTTTTATAAACATATATTTTTATCCCCAGGGGTACAGGTCTGTGAATCGCCAGGTTACACACTTCACAGCACTCACCAAAGCACATACCCTCCCCAATGTCCATAAGTAGTATTTACTCTTGATATATGTTGAAATGGTTAACTCTAGCTTTTCTTCTAAAAGCACATCACCCAGACTAATGAGAAGGAAAACATCAGAGCAACTCCAATGGAGGGGCAGTCTACAAAATATGTGATCAGCACTTCTCAAAACTTCAGAAACAATGAAAGTTTGAGGGATGGTCAAAAGCAAAAAGTCTATAGAGATATAAGGACCAAATGTAATGTAATATCCAAAATAGAATCTTGGAACAGAAGGAAATTAGATAAAGTGAAAGTGAACAAAGTATGGGCTTTCCTTAATTTATCAATATTGATTCATTAATTAAAATATGTAAATTACTAACATAAAATATTAATAACATGGGAAATCGGGTATGAGTTATGTGATGTAGTAAAAAACTTTTAAATTTAATTCAACTATTTTTTGAGTTGAAAAAGCGATTTTTAGAAAGTGTTACATTATATATATTTATTATTAACTTACATTCATGCCGGACTGAAGAAGTAAATATTTTGCTAAAATATAGAATTTTATTCAGCTCACGATGTCACTGATATTTAGAAGAGATGAGCATAATTTTCTGCTTTAAAATGCATAGATTTTGGGGATACCTGGGTGGCTCAGTGGGTTAAGCCTCTGCCTTCAGCCCAGGTCATGATCTCAGGGTCCAGGGATGGAGCCCTGCATCCGGCTCTCTGTTCAGCAGGGAGCCTGCTTTTTCCTCTCTCTCTCTCTGCCTGCTTCTCTGCCTGCTTGGGATCTCTCTCTCTCTGTGTGTGTGTGTCTCAAATAAATAAATAAAATCTTTAAAATAAATAAATAAATAAAATGCATAGACTTTAAGAATCCTATTAAAATAGGCACAGTAAAATGAATGAAATTTCAAGTTTGTCTTGTATATATTATCTATTGTAATACATCACAGTACCATAAAATTTAGTGGTTTATACAACAATGAAAATGTTTCTCATTAGTTCTGTTGGTTGGCTGAGTGACTGCAGTCATCTGAAGGGAATAATAGAATATGTAAGATGGACTCAAATCACCCTGACAAGTGGAACTGGCTAATTTTGGGAGTGCCACATGTCCTCTCATTCTCCATGAAGCTAGTGGCCTTCCAAAAGCAGCCATCTCAGGGCAAGGTTAAAGATATCACATGTAGAGGCTCCCAGGGGTCTCTTGAGGCCTAGACCCCAGAACTTATATGGTATTCGTTCCAAAGATTTAGTTGATCAAAGAAAATCACAAGGTTTGCCTGTTGGATGAGAATAGCAAACCACATTGCAAAGTACCATGCAAACTGGGTGGAAGAAATTTGTGATCATGAAGCAAACTACCACATACATTGGCATTATGTATCCTGGCAATAACGGGGGATTCCTGTTTTGAAAGGACTGTTTCTCATGTTGCAGCATTTGGTCATCCTCATCATCTCTATTGTAGATTCAAATGTATATTAACATTTTCCTATGAGCAGGGACTTGTAAGTATATCCTGATTAACTCATTTGAGCATAACAAAAACTCTAGGACTAGTTAATGTTATGCTCATTGTAAACTGGTTGTGGCATACATGTTAAAAGAATGGTTTTATTTTAATTAGTTTGTTCGTTGATTGGTTGCAGTTTTTGCTTATACTAGGGACATGATTGAAAGCAAATTAATCTTTCTGAGCTTTGCATTTTATACTGACAAAATTAGGTAGCAATAAAAATGTTAAGGTCATTCCATTTCTGAATTTTTATTAATGCATTCCTATTGATCAAATGTCATGGATCACATATTCAAATATACTTATAGAAATGAATATTCTTACTTTCATGGCTCTTTCCCTTTTTGTTCTTATTATTGAAAAATATTTAAAATAATTCATTTAATGAAATATTGCATATGGTTGAATTTTGCACTGAGAGAAGCTGAGCTGAAAGCAGAAAATTTCATGTCTACCATTTTTACACTAGAATTTCCAAATTAAATAGCCTCATGGAAAATGAGAAAGATGGTTAGAATTTTGACCATTTCAACACTACGGTCTTTACCCTCCTTTTCCATCCAATACTATAAATGTTTTAATGCATTATTCACAATTAATTATTTTGATAATATTTTGTATATTTATATAATAAATGAACTATTTTAATTAATATTTAATGAATCCAGATATTTAACTACTGTATTTGAAATACATTCATTTCATAAACTACTTCCAATTGGATACTTTTCTAGCTTCTTAATATATTCTTAGTTCTACAGACAATCCTCATAATATTTCTCTATTAAAAGACAAGCCCAAGGCTCAGAGACTTTATATGACTTTCCTGGGACTACACAGCTAATGGGATTACAACTTTGAATCACAATAGCCACTTTACTTGTAATAAAGATGAAGTATTTTATATTAATTTTTCAAAATAAGTGTTTAAAAACATATTTCAAGTGATCTTTATGCACATATGTTTAAACTGCAATTGTCAGCTCAAAGAAATCTAAGTAGCATCTAAGAATTTGGCAATACTTATTTATTCCAGACATTAGGACTCCAAATCCATTAACAAAGAGAACCATAAAGGGCAAGTAAATATTAATGTTGTTTGTTGTATCTTTCCAGTTTAAATGTTTCATGATCAGAAATCAGAGTTGGCTTCATTTTAAAAAGACTATAGTGGAATTTGAAGAAATTGTATAAAATGTATAACTGTTTCCAGCTTTGTTTAATATTAATTATGACTATTGAATAACCATACTTAAACATTTAAAAATCCCCTAGAAGTAAAATTGCACTATTATTATAGGCCAAATTATATAAATTATGCAATGTTTGTGGATAAAATTATTTTATGGCTTTTCATGAAAACTGTCCCGATGTTGGACTAATGGCGGGAGCTATGGGATAGAGATGAATCATGATTTGCTATGAGTTTTTAAAAGTTGAAACTGAGAGATGTGTGCAGAAGACTCATTCCTCTATATCTACTTTCTTCTTTTTCTTTTTTTTTTAAAGATCTTTATTTATTTATTTGACAGAGATCACAAGTAGGCAGAGAACAGGCAGAGAGAGAGGAGGAAGCAGGCTCCCCGCGGAGCAGAGAGCCTGATGTGGGGCTCGATCCCAGGACTCTGGGATCATGACCTGAGCTGAAAGCAGAGGCTTTAACCCACTGAGCCACCCAGACACCCCTCTCTATATCTACTTTCAAAGGTAGTTTAATATTTTTGTACTGAAAGAGAGCATGTTTGGTCCTTGCACAGGGTATGCCTATTTAATATCTTCACTAGAGATCAATGGAAAATTAAATAAATATCATAATTAAAACTTGAATTATATAAAATGATCTATGGATAGACTTTGATATTTAACTTAAGTACCTGATAATGATATAAAAATGAAAATAAAGACTATTTTGGTTACCAGTCATCTTTGCTTCCTGGAATCTCTTATCCTCCTAGACATCTAATTCTGGTATAACTCCAGTGGAAACTATCCTCTCAGCCCATGTCTTATCGATAAACTTGACTGCACCTCTAAAAGCCAAGAGAGTAATCTTTGACCTATGTTAAACCCTTCAAGTCATTCCACTCTGGCAGTCACAGAAGTAACTTCTGAGATTGGTATGTGACCTAATGGGGGGCAATCAAGAAGGAATTGTGTGTGAGTCATCAGATCCTACATTACACAGGGACCTGGATATTGTGATGACTTAAACCTGGTACTTCTGGGTAAGAAATGAAAATCTTGGGAAAGGATTCTGGTGACACATTTGAGTCCTGAATAAACCGATGCTTGAAGCTATAACCACATTTTTATTTACATTTTTATTACATGAGGCAGTAAATATTACTTTTTAATGCATAAGCTCATTCGGAGAGGAGATTGTTCCCCTTACAATAGGACAAATCCCGACTAACATGTACATGTAAAAAGAAAGTGCTATAAAAGGTTGCTTCCAATCAAGAAGGTCATAAATTGATACATCAGACTTACTTATGAATATTTGATGAAAATGCTTAATATATTAAGAATTCGGGAACTTAAACTTAAAATTTGTTTTTTTTTCCTCTAAGATCTATAAATGTGTATTTGTTAGCCTTTAAGCCAAATATATTGGATATTTCTGTAGAAAAATGAATTATGAAGTAAAAATTTAATCTTTTTTTTCAAAGAATCTCTGCACTCTTAATAAAATAATATTGGAAATGATAAGGGAAAAATAGATCTGTTAAATATTTCTTACAAGTAAGCAAATTGAGAAAAAGAGTTAACTTTCAGAGTTAATGTTTGTGACTACATTATGTTACCTAGTTTTCTTATTCTCATTTGATGGATAAATGGTGGTACACGTGTAATTTTTATTTTTTTATTTTTTTTAAAGATTTTATTTATTTATTTGACAGAGAGAGATCACAAGTAGGCAGAGAGGCAGGCAGAGAGAAAGAGGAGGAAGCAGGCTCCCTGCCGAGCAGAGAGCCGGATGTGGGACTCGATCCCAGGACCCTGAGATCATGACCTGAGCTGAAGGCAGCGGCTTAACCCACTGAGCCATCCAGGTGCCCCACATGTTATTTTTAAAGAAGAATAAGAATTTCAGATCTCATACAGTAGGCTTGCTGGTTATATAGCAAGTATTTCAGAGTTAATAGTGTAATAGAACTCATAAAGATTTCTCATGTTTATGTTTAGAATATTAAGTGATAAAAGGAATATTTTGAAAATATCCATTTGTCAAAATTAACACTGAATTTCAGACTAAAGCAAATGTTTATATAAATGTAATATTTAAATGAAACTATATGCAGAGCTTAGACTCAAAAAAACACATTCATAACTCACATTGGTCATGGGAATTAAAGTTATTTTAACTGCATGTTAGGGAAATAATATTTCAAATGGTTTATATACAAAAATATTTTAAAATAAATTTTTATTTGAATATGGTTGACATACATTGTCACATTGGTTTCAGGTGTACAATATAAAGATTCATTATCTCTGTGCATTTTGCTACGCTTACAAGTGTAGCTACCATCTGTCATCATACAAAACTACTACACTATTATTTACTAGATTTCCTATGCTGTGCCTTTTATTCTTATGACTTATCTTATTACATAATTGGAAACCTGTATCTCCCACCTTCATCTTCAGCCATTTGCCCATCCTCCCCACCCCCTGCTCTCTGATAACCATCAGTCTGGCCTTCATATTTATAGTAAAAATAACTTTTGAAATAGATTTTCATGTGTCTCTTTCAGTTGGTTATTTCCATGATTCAATATAGTGTTTGCAAAAATTCAACAATTCAGAGTTAAATTAAAAGTTAAAGAAAAATGAGTAAGAAAACAGGAAACTTATATGTGTGATTTAATAAAAGTAAAAATTCTGAATTTCTAAAATATGCTAAAATTTTCTTCAAAAACTTTACTAAAAAAAAAAAACTTTACTCAAAACTACAGAAGTATATTCAGCTTAGTTAATGGTTAAAATAAAGACAATGTCTTCATAGTTAAGACCAAGTTAGATTTGTCACTCTTAATTTTCCAGGAATTTTGCATGGAAATTGTTGACCTCCTCATAGTTTTTACAATATAGTTGTTATAAAGGTTAAATTAATAATATATACAATGGAGTATTATACCTCCATCAGAAAGGATGAATACCCAACTGTTGTATCAACAAGGATGGGACTAAGAGACATAAGAGATTATGCTGAGTGAAATGTCAAGCAGAGAGAGTCAAGTATCATATGATTTCACTCACTTATGGAGCATAAGGAGTAACATGTAAAAGGCATTGGGAGATGGAGAGGAAAAGTGAGTTGGGGGAAATCAGAGGGGGATATGAACCACGAGAGACAATGGACTCTGAGAAACAAACTGAGGGTTTGGGAGGGGAGGGGGCTGGCAGGTTTGGTGAGCCTGGTGGTGAGTATTATGGAGCGCATGTATTGCATGGAGCACTGGGTGTGGTGCATAAACAATAAATTCTGGAACACTGAAAAGATTTTTTTTAAAAGACTGAAATATGATGAAATAGAAAAAAAGAAATAGCACAGTAATTTTCAATTAAATATTTTTTAAATGTAAAAAAGAACCATGTTCTGAAAAACTTTGACAACTGAATTAGTGCAATGGCAACATTAAAAAGAGGACTACTGAAATTTAAATTAGTTCTTAAGGAAAAAAAAAAAAACAAAGATAGATGAGTTTCCTGATCATTTTCCATGTTAAAGGTTCAAATCATGAGTGTAATTTTTCCTCCTGTGTTGTTCCTTTTGAAGATTGGAATAGGATTAAATACTGTCTTTTAAGTATGTAATTTAAAATAGTCATATGGTGACTTTTTTTGTTTTTCTGACATGATGGAGAAATTCTTTAGACTATAAATATGCATATGTGTATGCCTAAATGTATATGTGTATATATTTTTTTTAATAAATTTAGACTTAGAGTTAAGGAGAAACTATATTACCATGTTAAATTTGGTTGACTTATTGAGTCCAGAAAAGTATCCACTAAAGATTGTTTTTAAAAATTTATAATATTTTGAAAAAGGTACAGAATTATGAGCAAGCCAGAATTTTGCAGTCAACAATGCCCTTTTATCACATTTTGAGTATAAATTTAAAAATTAGTGTAATTTCTTCTCACCTTATTTAAGTCTGTTAAGGCCTAAAATGTATAATGAATGTGTGTGTTTCTATGTTTATGTGTGAGCACATGTGAAAATTTTCAATTAACATAACCTTGAATGTTTCTCCATGTACAATCCTGGTTATAAAAATTCAACCCTGTAAAATTCAATCCAATTCACTGCTTTTGTGTAAATAGATACTGTATCACTTCTTTATCTCTTCCTAATTATTATATTGTTTTCAGTATTATATATGTATCAAGTAAGGATGTGTTGACATCTGGGGGCAGTTAGAGTTTGAAATTAATTTTAAGAAAATTGACTGTTGCAAGTTTTCAAGACTATTTTTTTTTTTACATTCACATAGTAGCTTTGATTAAATAAGAGGAAACCAGGAGGCATAACCAATCTAAAAGCAACAAGATCAATAAAGACCGATGGGCTTGTTTCATTTAACAAAATGGGATTTCATGCACAGTGGACCCATTAATTCATTTCCTATAGAAAGCCTCTGGTCTATTACTTTTTGAAGCTTAGGTGAGCATTATCTTTTTCACACATATGGATAGAATAAATGTAAACATATTCCACCTACAAATCAATGCTTTAAATGCACAACATTTTCTATGGAGTTTCCTGTTATATATCGCAAACATATGAAATATTATAAATATTTTCATAATTTTAACTTAACTTATTTTAATCATAGTTTTAAGTCTTATTAGATTTCAACATTTCTGTAAAATATCATGTCTTTATTAAAGACATTAAATATGGGGGCACCTGGGTGGCTCAGTTGGTTAAGTGGCTGCCTTCAGCTTGGGTCATGATCACAGTGTCCTGCATTGGGCTCCGTGCTCAGTGGAGAACTGCTACTCTGCCTACTAGTACGTTCTCTCTATCTCTGCCAAATAAATAAATAAAGTCTTTAAAGACCTTAAATATGATAAATAAAAAATTAATGAGCCAAGAAATTCTAATATTATTAAAAACAAAATGTTA
Organism: Mustela nivalis; assembly: GCF_964662115.1. Lineage (NCBI taxonomy): Eukaryota > Metazoa > Chordata > Mammalia > Carnivora > Mustelidae > Mustela > Mustela nivalis. The sequence goes on along the minus strand of NC_139023.1, from coordinate 19,481,827 downwards.
TAAAATAGTAGTTATTAATCTATATACTGGTATCATCTAATACAATCAGACAATATCAGACAAAGTAAGTAGAAGAGTGATAATTCCAAAATGATTAAAGAGTACGATTTCCAACTCCTGTAGAACAGGTAGAATAAAAATTCAAAGTATTGACCAGGAAATTATTAGAGCATTCAGCATATTTCTTAGTTAGACATATTTATCAACTACTCCAAGGAGAAGTCCAAAAGGACTCTATTCTCACAGTATCAAGTGGATAGTAAACAGACAGAAATAACACAGCACCAGAAATACAATCTCAGAGCACACAGGTTAAAAAAAGAAAAAATCCACAAGGACGAAAATGAAAATCTCCTATAATCTGATTCTTCTTTCCTTTCTTCCTCCCACCTCTTCCTCCACTCCCTTCTTCCTTTATATTTTTAAAATTTGTACTGAATCTGCTCCCAGTTAAGAGTATATTCTAATGGTACATAGAAAAATCAATAGACTAGTATCCAATCATTAATAAATGTTATGACCAAGCTATTATAAAGTAATAAGAAAACATACACAGGCAGTTTAATTTACATTTGTTGAGACTAGAAGACACTTCTTGCATGAAAACTAGGCAAAGATGAGAAGAAATAGCCTGGTAAATAGAGGAAATAGTCTTCCAGACACAGAAAATTGTACAGACTATGGCTTAAAATTAAGGGGGTAAATCTATTATGTTGTGATATAAAAATTATAAAATATATATTATAGTGATATTAAGACTTAAAATTTTAGCCTGAATATACTCCTAATTTTATAAACATGCTACTACCATATTTTATAGCTATATAGTTACATAGTAATTATAATGTGATTCACATGGAGTTCTTAATATGTGCCCAGAATTATTCTATGTGCTTCCTTTAATACCCAAATCTTTTACATAAACTTGAACAACATCTCACCTTATAGATGTATTGTTTATTATTATAACAATTGTTAAAAATGGTAAATGTATTATTTGTCAATTACCTACTTATACTCTATTTTTTGCAAAATAAATTTTGTAAAATAGTTTACAAATTTATTTTCAAGTTTATATGATTTTAAGTTATCACTGAAATTGCCTGAAAGTGAATACTAAAATTAATTAATTGCTTGAAGTTCAAATGCAAAACTCGATTGAGGAAATATCCCTGAAGTAATATTTTTAAATAAAAGGAAGAAACAAAAAAGAAAGAAAAGTAAATAAAAGATGGATTAAGAGATATAAAATACACAATTACCAAAATTAATACATGACTATTAAAAAAGAAAAAAATTAAAATGGGGAAACTGAGCTATTTTATAAAATAAGATATATATATATTTTGGATATATTTTTATTTTTTTAAAGATTTTATTTATTTATTTGACAGAAAGAAAGAAATCACAAGCAGGCAGAGAGGGAGGCAGAGAGAGGAGGGAAGCAGGCTCCCCACTGAGCAGAGAGCCTGACACGGGGTTCAATCCCAGGACTCCAAGATCATGACCCAAGCCGAAGGCAGAGGCTTAACCTACTGAGCCACCCAGGTGCTCCTATTTTTTTTTTTTTTTTTGGTGTTCCAAAATTCATTGTTTACATACCACATTCAGTGATCCATGAAATATGTGTCCTGCATAATACCCACTACCAAGATCACCCAACCCCCACCCCATTCCCTCCAAAACCTTCAGTTTGTTTCTCAGAGACCACAGTCTCTCATGGTTTGTCTCCCTCTCTGATTTTCCCCAAATCACTTCTCCTTTCTACCTCCCAATGTCCTCTGTGGTATTCCTTATATTATCCCTTCTGTTATTCCTTCTGATCCACAGGTAAGTGAAACCATGAAAATTGACTCTCTCTGCTTGAGTTATTTCACTCAACATAATCTTTTCCAGTCCTATCCATGTTGACACAAAAGCTGGGGATTCATCCTTTCTGATGGAGGCATCATACTCCATTGTATATACAGACCATATCTTCTTTGTCCATTCATCTGTTGAAGAGCATCTTGGTTCTTTTCACAGTTTGGTGACTGTGGCCATTGCTGCTCTGAACATTGGGGTACAGATGGCCCTTCTTTTCACTACATCTTTATCTTTGGGGTAAATACCCAGTAATGCCATTGCAGGGTCATAAGGTAGCTCTATTTTTAATTTTATAAGGAATCTCCACATTGTTTTCTACCAAAGTGGCCGCACCAACAATACAAGAGCATTCCCCTTTCTCCACATCCTCTCCAACACTTCTTTTTTACTGTCTTGTTAATTTTGGCCATTCTAACTGGTGTAAAGTGGTGTCTCAATGTGGTTTTGATTTGAATCTCCCTAATGGCTAATGATGATGAACATTTTTTCATGTGTCTGTTAGCCATTTGTGTGTTTTCTTTAGAGAAGTTTCTGTTCATGTATTCTGCTCATTTTTTGACGTGATTATCTGTTTTGCGTGTGTTTAGTTTGAGGAGTTCTTTATAGATCTTGGATATCAGTCCTTTGTCATGTCATTTGCAAATACCAGCTCTCTTTACACCTTAAAACTGGAGAATCAACAACAAATTGAAGTTCAAATGCAAAACCACACACACGAAGAGAAATAACCAATTAGAGCCAAAATCAATGAAATGGAAACCAGAGATAAAGTATAACACATCAACAAAACTAGAAGCTGATTTTTTGAAAGAACCAATAAGAGCAATAAACCATTGGCCAAACTAATCCAAAAGAAGAGAGAGAGGATCCAAATTAATAAAAGTATGAATGAAAACAGTGAGATCACAACTAACACCAAAGAAATAGAAACAATCATCAGAAATTATTATGAACAGTATATGCAAATAAGTTAAGCAATCTAGATGAAATGGATGCATTCCTGGAAACCTACAAACTTTCAAAACCGAATCAGGAAAAAAATGACAGCCTGAATAGACCAATATCTAGTAATGAGATTCAAGCAGTGATACAAAACCTCCCAAAAAACAAGGGCCCAGGACCTGACAGATTCCCTGGAGAATTCTATCAAACATTCAAAGAAGAAATAATACCCGTTTTCCTGAAGCTGTTTAAAAAAATAAAAACATTTCTTTGTGTCTTCTTCAATTTCTTTCATGAATACTTTATAGTTTTCTGAGTATAGATTCTGTGTCTCTTTGGTTAGGTTTATTCCTAGGTATCTTATGGTTTTGGATGCAATTGTAAATGGGATTGACTCCTTAATATCTCTTTCTTCTGTCTTGCTGTTGGTGTAGAGAAATGCAACTGATTTCTGTGCATTTATTTTATATCCTGACACTTTACTGAATTCCTGTATAAGTTCTAGCAGTTTTGGAGTGGAGTCTTTTGGGTTTTCCACATATAGTATCATATCATCTGCGAAGAGTGATAATTTGACTTCTTCTTTGCCGATTTGGATGCCTTTAATTTCCTTTTGTTATCTGATTGCTGAGGCTAGGACCTCTAGTACTATGTTGAATAGCAGTGGTGATAATGGACATCCCTGCCGTGTTCCTGACCTTAGCGGAAAAGCTTTCAGTTTTTCTCCATTGAGAATGATATTTGTGGTGGGTTTTTCATAGATGGCTTTGATGATATTGAGGTATGTGCCCTCTATCCCTACACTTTGAAGAGTTTTGATCAGGAAGGGATGCTGTACTTTGTCAAATGCTTTTTCAGCATCTATGGAGAGTATCATATGGTTCTTGTTCTTTCTTTTATTGGTGTGTTGTATCACATTGACTGCAGCCCTGGAATAAATCCCACTTGGTCGTGGTGAATAATCTTTTTAATGTACTGTTGAATCCTATTGGCTAGTATTTTGTTGAGTATTTTTGCATCTGTGTTCATCAAGAAATGAAAAAATGTTTCATGCTCCTGGATTGGAAGAATAAATATTGTGAAAATGTCTATGCTACCTAAAGCAATCTACACATTTAATGCAATTCCTATCAAAGTACAATCCATCTTTTTCAAAGAAATGGAACAAATAATGCTAAAATTTATATGGAACCAGAAAAGACCTCGAATAGCCAAAGGGATATTGAAAAAGAAAGCCAACATTGGTGGCATCACAATTCCGGACTTCAAGCTCTATTACAAAGCTGTCATCATCAAGACAGCATGGTACTGGCACAAAAACAGACACATAGATCAATGGAACAGAATAGAGAGCCCAGAAATAGACCCTCAACTCTATGGTCAACTAATCTTCGACAAAGCAGGAAAGTATGTCCAATGGAAAAAAGACAGCCTCTTCAATAAATGGTGCCGGGAAAATTGGACAGCCACATGCAGAAAAATGAAATTGGACCATTTCCTTACACCACACACAAAAATAGACTCAAAATGGACGAAGGACCTCAATGTGCGAAAGGAATCCATCAAAATCCTTGAGGAGAACACAGGCAGCAATCTCTTCGACCTCTGCCACAGCAACATCTTCCTAGGAACAACGCAAAAGGCAAGGGAAGCAAGGGAAAAAATGAACTATTGGGATTTCATCAAGATCAAAAGCTTTTGCACAGCAAAGGAAACAGTTAACAAAATCAAAAGACAACTGACAGAATGGGAGAAGATATTTGCAAACAACATATCAGATAAAGGACTAGTGTCCAGAATCTATAAAGAACTTAGCAAACTCAACACCCAAAGAACAAATAATCCAATCAAGAAATGGGCAGAGGACATGAACAGACATTTCTGCAAAGAAGACATCCAGATGGCCAACAGACACATGAAAAAGTGTTCCATATCACTCGGCATCAGGGAAATACAAATCAAAACCACAATGAGATATCACCTCACATCAGTCAGAATGGCTAAAATCAACAAGTCAGGAAATGACAGATGCTGGCGAGGATGCGGAGAAAGGGGAACCCTCCTTCACTGTTGGTGGGAATGCAAGCTGGTGCAGCCACTCTGGAAAACAGCATGGAGGTTCCTCAAAATGTTGAAAATAGAACTGCCCTATGACCCAGCAATTGCACTATTGGGTATTTACCCTAAAGATACAAACGTAGTGATCCAAAGGGGCACGTGCACCCGAATGTTTATAGCAGCAATGTCCACAATAGCCAAACTATGGAAAGAACCTAGATGTCCATCAACAGATGAATGGATCAAGAAGATGTGGTATATATACACAATGGAATATTATGCAGCCATCAAAAGAAATGAAATCTTGCCATTTGCGACAACATGGATGGAACTAGAGCGTATCATGCTTAGTGAAATAAGTCAAGCAGAGAAAGACAACTATCATATGATCTCCCTGATATGAGGAAGTGGTGAGGCAACATGGGGGCTTAAGTGGGTAGGAGAAGAATAAATGAAACAAGATGGGATTGGGAGGGAGACAAACCATAAGTGACTCTTAATCTCACAAAACAAACTGAGGGTTGCTGGGGGGAGGGGGTTTGGGAGAAGGGGGTGGGATTATGGACATTGGGGAGGGTATGTGCTTTGGTGAGTGCTGTGAAGTGTGTAAACCTGGTGATTCACAGACCTGTACCCCTGGGGATAAAAACATATGTTTATAAAAAATAAAAAATTAATTAAAAAAAAAGAGTATGTTTAAGTAATTCAGGAAAGAAGTTAAGTAGCACACATGGTGAGTTTGAGATGTCTAAAAGATAATTAAATGAAGATGCTTAGAAAAACATTTTATTTCTAGAGATGCTGATCAGCAGAGAGGTCTGAACTAGAGAAATTGATAAAAGTCTTCAGTCTAAAGATGGTCTTCAATACTCAGGAGTAAATGAGGATTACCAGGATGATTGTCGGCGAGAGAGTCTCCAAGTCACAATCCTAAGGAGTATCAACACTTAAAGGTAAAAGAAAAAGAAGCCTGAGAAAAAGAGTAGGTACGCATTTTCAAAGCCAATGGGAATGTAATCAACAAAGTTAAATCCATCCACGGGTCAACAAATATAAAGTTGAAAATATCTATTTGCAATTATCTCCAAGGAAGCCTTCCCGAGGAAGACCAGAGTGAAAGCAGTTTCCCATTGGTCTTGAAGAAATAAATAATAAACTGAAAAATACAAAGTGAAAAAGAGACAACTTTTTCAAAATTTGTAGCCTTTAATAGGAAGAAACAGGGCATATTTGCAGGTGTGGTCTAAGCAGAAATTTCTTATTTTTTTTAAAGATGTATGTATTTGTTTTAGGCATAGAGGGGCACAGGGAGAGCGAGAGCCAGCAGACTCCCCTCTGAGCAGAAAGCCCAGCATGGGGCTCAATCCCAGGACCCCAAGATCAAAGATCATGACCTGAGCCAAAGGCAGATGCTTAACCAGCTGAGGCACCCGGGTGCCCCTCTTTTGATATCTGATCATCTTTTCAACAAATCAGTCAAAAAAGACAATGTCATGTATCTTCAGCATTTAAGCATTAGAACTAAGGATATAAACTTTAAAATGTTTTTGTCTCTGATCTCATTCATAATCTTCCACAATTTTTGAGAAAATTGTTTATTCTCTTACCTTTTAGTTACTATAGGTTACTTATATTATTGTCGTGGGTTAAGATTTCATGCTACTTCATAGTTTTAATTCTTATTTATACTATTTCATTCATAATTTCTTCTTAGTTTCCATTTTCTTTCTTTAAAACCACCAGTCAAGAAATCAAGAGTCAGATGCTTGTCAACTGAACCACCCAGGCTCCTCAAAACTGTTCTCTTTTAAGATTGCAGAGATTTAAGTATATGTGAGTACTTATGCTGAGCAGTTGAAGAAGAAATGTAGAAGATACAGGAAATGGAAGGGATAACTACTACAGCAAGAACTCTGAGCAGTCAGAAAAATAATCCAAGATCCAGGTCAGGAAACTGGCCCAAGATAGAGAGATCACGTTTGCTAAGGAATGAGAGAGGAAACAGGAATGAGAATGCAGGTATATGCAGATGGAACTAAGAATAAGAGATTTTCCATCTGATGGGTATAATTTTCCCCATGAAGCCAGTCAGTGCTTGGGCTCTCTGGTGCCGCCTTTGTACTTATTCTTCGTACTTACATATAATTATAGTAAATACTTTTAAATAGTTTTATCCTACTAATACTTTTTAAATAGTTCATAGCTTAACATATCTTAATAACCCATAGCCCATATAGCACCTATTATAATACCTCTCATATAACACAATAGGAAATCAGTAAAAACGTGATTTTAAAATCATCGTATTTTGTACTTGTGCTAACATCTCATTAAAGGTATATCAAATGATCTTAAGTGAAAATGAGTTCAAAGTTCTTCTAAAGTATTCTTCCTGTATCTATCACATGTAACAATTAAAGCAAAATAAAACTTGGAGACAAAAAAAATAAATAAATAAAAACAGAAGGAAAACTTCCAGACTCTTTTTATGAAGCCAGCATTACTCTGATCCCCAAACCAGGCAAAGACGCCACCAAAAAGAATTTTAGATCAATATCCCTGATGAATATAGATGCCAAAATTCTCAACAAGATCCTAGCTATTAGGATCCAACAGTACACTAAAAAGATTATCCATCATGACCAGGTGGGATTTGTCCATGTGATACAAGGGTGGTTCAACATTCACAAATCAATCAACGTGATAGAACAAATCTTAAGAGAAGAGAGAAGAATCACATGGTCCTCTCAATTGATGCAGAAAAAGCATCTGACAAGATACAGCATCTATTCCTGATTAAAGCTATTCAAAGTATAGGGTTTGAGGGAACATTCTCCAACTTCATAAAATCTATCTATGAAAAACCCACAGAGAATATCATCCTCAATAGGGAAAAGCTGACAACCTTCTCTCTGAGATCAGGAACACAACAAGGATGTTCACTCTCAACACTGTTGTTCAACATTTTACTAGAAGTCCTAGCAAAAGCAATCAGACAACAAAAAGAAATAAAAGGTATTCCAACTAACAAAGAAGAAGTCAAACTCTCTCTCTTCGCAGATGGCATGATATTTTATATGGAAAACCCAAAAGACTCCACCCCCAAACTACTAGAACTCATACAGCAATTCAGTAATGTGACAGGGTACAAAATCAATGTACAGAAATCAGTTGTTTTCCTATATGCTAACAATGAAAATATAGAAACGGAAATTAGATAATTGATTCCATTTACTGTAGCTCCAAGAACCATAAGATACCTGGGAAGAAACTTAATCAAAGAGATAAAAGATCTCTACTTGAGGAAAAACAGAACAGTCATGAAAGAAATTGAAGAAGACACAAAAAGGTGGAAGAGAATTCCATGCTCATGGATTAGAAGAATGAACATTATTAAAATGTCTATACTGCATAGAGCAATCTATACTTTCAGTGTCATCCCAATCAACATTCCACCAGCATTTTTCAAAGAGCTGGAACAAACAATCCTAAAATTTGTATGGGCCCAGAAGAGACTCCGAATTGCTAAGGAAATGTTGAAAAGAAAAACAAAACTGGGGGCACCACGTTGCCTGATTTCAAGCATTTCTACAAAGTTGTGATCACCAAGATAGCACGGTACTGGCCTCAAAACAGGCACATAGACCAGTGGAACAGAGTAGAGAGCCCTGATATGGACCCACAACTCTATGGTCAAATAATCTTTGACAAAGCAGGAAAGAATAGCCAGTAGAAAAAAGACAGACTCTTCAATAAATGGTGCTGGGAAAATTGGACAGCTATGTGTAGAAAAATGAAACTCGACCATTCTCTTACACCATACACAAAGATAAACTCGAAATGGATAAAAGACCTTAACGAGGCGGAAATCTATCAAAATCCTAGAGGAGAACATAGGCAGTAACCTCTTCGACTCGGCCACAGCAACATCTTTCAAGATATGTCTCCAAAGGCGAAGGAAACAAAAGCAAAAATGAACTTTTGGGACTTCACAAGATTAAAAGCTTCTGCACAGCAAAGGAAACAGCAGAACAAAGAGGCAACCCATGGAATGGGGATATATATTTTTAAAACCTAAGGATCTATAAATGAATCATTCCTGGTTTACCAAACAAATGAAATTAAGAAAATCTCATACCACAAGAAATTGTAGTGCATGTCCAAACTTTGGAAAGAGACTAGATGTCCATCAACATATGAATGGATAAAGAAGATGCAGCCATCAAGAAAAAAAGAAATTGTGCTATTTACAACAATATGGATGGAACTAGAGGGTATTATGCTAAGGGAAATAAGTAATCAGAGAAAGACAATTATCATATGATCTCACTGATAGGAGGAATTTGAGAAAAAAGACAGAGGATACTAGGATAAGGGAGGGAGAAATGAAAAAAGATAAAGCCAGGGGGAGACAAATTATAAGAGACTCAATCTCAGGAAACAAACTAAGGGTTGCTGGAGTGGAAGGGGGTAGGAGGGATGGGGTAACTGGACATTGGGGAGGTTATGTGCTATGGTGAGCACTGTGAATTGTGTAAGACTGATGAATTACATACCTATACCCCTGAAACAAATAATACATTATGTGTTAATGTTAAAAAAGTATATTTTTAAAAAATTGCAGTACATGTAAAAATACCAATACAAAATAATGAGTTTTTCAGAAATGACAAATAAACTGCTATTAAAAAACAAGAATAAGTTGATATTAAATTTCTCAATTGCAATTTTAGATGAAACACAGTAAGTTGTTCTTTTAAAGTATTAACCAATATGAACATTTAAATTAGTTACAAACATATTAGCATTCAATTTAAACAAAAATCTCAAAAACACAAGATCTTAGCACATGTACCAAAGACCCACTTGAAAAAATTTATTTTATATGTACAACTTAAATACAAAAAAAAAATCCAGAAAATTCTGCAGGAAATATATAAAGCAAGTGGTCAAATACTTTCATAAATTTCATAAATAAATTTTATAAATTTCATAAATTTGTCTTAACAAAATAAAAACCTAATACTAATAATTTCAAAAAGAAAAAAACTTTTTCTTTTTGAAATTATTAGAGGGCATAATATAATCTGAGAAATAAAATTCTATACAATATCAACATAATGAGATTGGGTTGGTGGAATATGTGTGGTCTGGGTATTGTAAGAGAAGTAAGGGGTTTTGTAATCATACCGAGATGTGTATATATATGTATGTATGTACTTACTACCATTAGTTGTGTGACCTTGGGCTGAGTGGGGATTCAATAGGTAGAAGTATTGAAACCTCTCTACCGGATACCTTCAGGCCATAGTTTCTTTGAGGTATGAAGCCAGATGTTCTACTTTTTCAATGAGGCCAAATATTCAGGATATTTTTAATCTCATTTTTACATATGGACAGCTAATATTTTTTATTGACATTGAGTAGACTAAATGAAACAGTTGTGGGCTAGATCCAATGGTTTTAAGGGACTATTCTATTATAAGATTGTTACTCAGCTCTGACTAATACATCGAAAAGGAGAATTTGAATACCATAGTTAGTCATAAAACAACATTCTTACTGCTTTCCCACATCTACTCAAATGCATTTGGTAGACTAGTACTTACTCAAAAATGTGAATGAGTCTTAGAGAGGAGAAGGGAGTTGGGATAAATTGGAAGGGGAGGTGAACCATGAGAGACTATGGACTCTGAAAAACAATCTGAGGGGTTTGAAGTGGCGGGAGGGTGGGAGGTTGGGGTACCAGGTGGTGGGTATTACAGAGGGCACGGATTGCATGGAGCACTGGGTGTGGTGAAAAAAATAATGAATACTGTTTTTCTGAAAATAAATAAATTAATTTAATTAAAAAATGTGAATGAAATCTGACAACTGTGTCTTTACTTTTCTTGTTATTCTCTGATAATAAAAGTATTAGTCACTTTAGTCACTAGAAAAATACAGTTCTGCAAAAATAATCAACACCATATATTTTACATAAGTTTGAAGGTTTCCCCCTCCCCTCATTTTGGCCTGCTTATTTAAACTGCTTTGAAAATATTCATAAAATGTTTGCAAAATTTGTCACGATATTTTCCCTCCTCTTGTCCATAGCCCTGCCAGACGCTAGAAGTCATCCATGTGAATTTCTTTGGGGATTAGGACAGTAGTTAAACATACAGACTCAAAAGTATTTATGAACTGGGGCTTGTCCCCTCTGGCTGCTTTAGAAATGCTGTGACATTCTATGGGAATGTGTCAGGAATAGCCTACTAGATTATGAGATGTGTAGCCAAGTCATTCCATTTGTCCTGACTGTCTGCAAGCCAACTACCAATCAATCTGGCCATCCTAGGTCATCCAGTCTGAGCAGAATTGCCAGCTGACTCTATTATTACCCATCAACTATGTGAACTATCAGGTTCACATTTTAAGTCATGATAAATAAATACTTATTGTTTTAATTTGCTAAGCTTTAGAGTGGCTTGCTACACATCAAGAGATTGCTGATACACTCTTAATTAAGACGTCATTTGCAAATATATGCATAAAAACTCTAACTTTGGCAGATGTTGATAGCTTACCCTTTCCTTTCTGATTGTTTTAGTGGGTTCTCTGGATTCCTCCTACTGCAACTCTTATGATGGGAGAAAGTGTTTCTTCTTGAATTCATTGTTTAACACTTCTAATACTTTTGTCATCTTAATTCTCCTGCATCTGAAAGTTCTTATCTACATTCATTCTGCTGAGTTGTTTTGCATCTGTCATATGCTTCTTGGCCATAATCTTTCAAAAATGACTTTTTATTATTAGTCCAACCATGGATTTCAGAGCTAGTCCCTGGAAATCATGTACCTTTTACCAAGTACATGAAGGGTGGCAACTGTTTTCCAAATATGACCAACGCCAAGCAGATTCAAGCCACATTAGCCCACTTTGGAGGCTCTTTTTATAACTGATAGTTTAAAACCAGCTCCATGTGTACTCAAATTACAGGGGGAAAAGAGGACTTCCCCAAACAATTTCTTCAAAATCTCTCTTAGAGCCAGATAAAAGAGGAAAACTATGTCATTCAAGATGATGGAATGGAGCACAGAGAAAAATTCCGCAAATAAATCCTACCTCAATTTTTACCACATATTTCCTATTTGAATGGTGTTATACTCCTGACATAAGGCTGAGTTATCAAACAAGATTTTGAACATGTTCTTTTCTCACAATTCTTAGAAAATCTATCCCCTTAACTTTCATTTATTATCATGGGGTCTCAATTTGAGAAAGAGCCAGTTTTAAAATTATGTTATATTCTGAAAGCTTTTTCCATTATTTGACAAAGTTATATTTTGGCCTAAACATGTGTACCAATCCTCTACCTTAAATTCAAATACTATATTGAAAAAAATAAAGTAATAGATGTATAATTGCCAAAGTCTGATGCATAGTTTACAAATATCATTTTCAACTTTTCCATATGTCTTGTTATAACCTTTTTGGTCATTTTCACACAATTAAACTTTTGAAAACTAATAATGAATTTTATATTAAGTAATGAATATCAGCTTATGTGTGAAATTATGAGTCATAACCACAAATCAAGTGCACTTGTAAGTCTTTTGTCACCTGCAATATCTCTGAAAATGCACGTACCCTCTTGGAGAGAATGTTTTCAGGGATAAAGGGCCTGGCATCAAGACCAGGAAGGCCTATCCTGAGTTGTCTTATGATGGGCATTATAATTAAAGATAACAAAAATTATGTTACACAATTTTCCTTCATCCCTGTTATCAAGAAATAGAATACGGCATGTGAAGCTGGTTGATTTGCATAGCTTCCCAGCCTGAAGTTAGAAGCAGGTTTCTCTTAGTTGCACAAAAATCCGCACTGCAAGAAGTGCTCTACTAGACAGCCCTTCCAGGATGGATCCCATCTAAGCCCTTACTAAGAGGCCCCCAGGATAAGCTGTACCTGTGATTTGAAGCTAATAGGATTTTGACTACCAACATCTGGGAGTTAACAAAGCCCATACCTGTCCTGAGAATTCCATATCAAAGCCATAATCTTAGCCTCATCATCATGCTACAGCAAACTTAGAACAGCTGCATGTGAGAATAAGCCATAAAACTCCCATCAGGATTAAAGAACTCATTGAGTTCTTTGCCATTACACCACCAATCTCCATATTTTAGAAAGCACCAATCACAGAAGGTGTTCAGCACAAGGCTCTTTCTTAAACCACTATTTAGCAGCTGTACTCCAAGAAACATTATGGTTTCACTTCAAAATACTTGAAAAACATGGTTTACAACTATGTTGATAAAGTAATGACTATGAAAGTTAGGATTTTAAGTAAATTGAATTGGGAACAATATGAATAAATTTTATTTTGTGAGTTCTTTGATTCAGAGTCAGGTGTAAGTGTGATCTTATTTAGCAGGTGGTTACAGCTGTTAGTGTGGAAATAGATTTCTGGCTAAATGGATAGGTTTCTTATTTATAAATTTGTTTAATTCATTCATTTTAGAGTGCCCAGGTGTTTCAGCAATACATGGCAAAATACATTTAAGAAGGATAAATACATGAAATCTAACACAACAAGCTGCATACATAAGAAATGATTAAATTTAAGCCAGGACAAGTGCAATAGCAGATAAATCAATGCAGGTACAGCACTTAATTTGTGAGACAAATGGCTGTGGTCATCAGAGTCAAAAAGTGCAGAAAGCAAACATAGTAACAGCAGGGCACAACCTACCCCCCTGACCCTGCCATAAAACCACATAAACATTGCAGTCAAAGGAAAGGGCTTTAAAGAACTGCTGCCTAGAATGAAATGGGGCAGTTGAATTTTCATATGGTGAGATTTTGATTGCAACCTCATTTGAATTTCAACTTGTAAAATTGTTAGTGCACAAAGTGTAATAAAAATGAATATTTTATACACACCTAGGAAGAATCTTGAGCTAAAATCTATTAAATAATGATGCTAATGGTAAACAGCTGAGTAATCTAGAATATAAGTGATATTAAATTTTTCTTTACAAAGAAACTAAAAATAAATGAGTACTGCTTCTTTTTTGTTGTTGTTAATTATTTATTTATCTGACAGAGAGCACAAGAGGGGGAGTGGCAGGCAGGAGGAGAAGCAAACTCTCTGCTGAGCAAGGAGCCTGAGGTGGGACTCGATCCCAGGACCCAGGTCATGACCTCAGCAGAAGCAGACGCTTAACTGACTGAGCCACTTAGGCATCCCTATATTTCAGATTCTTAAATAATTTTGTCATTTCATAGAATTTCTATGTTCTTTGCAGATATTCAGCCATAAATACTTGATTTAAAAATATGTATTACTTTTTAAATAGTCCATGTGATAAATTACTATGCTTGTTGAAACTGGCTACAGAGACTGATACATCTTTAAGCCTAAATCTGATTTTTCAATCGCAATGGACAATTATTTTTGGAATTATTTTCATTAGTGTTTTATGTAAGCAATTTTTTAAATGTTCAGTTAGCCAACATATAGTACATCTTTAGTTTTTGATGTAGTGTTCAACAATTCATTAGTTGCATAGAACACCCAGTGCTCATCACAGCACGTGCCCTTTTAAAGCAAATATTTTAACCAGTGAAGAGGTAATAGAGGAATCCTCCATTTTTATGTCTGTCTTATTTTTGAAATATAAAATCCTATAGGTGTCATACTACAGTCTAAATGAACACTGTTTAGTTTGCCAGATGAAATTCTGAAAAACCAAAATTTCCATTTCAACAGCTCCAACTGGTCCTATTATTTTCAATTCAGTTGATGACTAATACCTATCTTATTAACAACGATATTCACAGTAATACTGGGAATATTCGAGTATGACTATTAACATGGATCATAAGACAGTGAACAAATACTTTATCATCCAAATCTGAATAAGTCTTGAGTGAAAAGGTGGGGGGCATTATGAATAGTGTACTTGGGGACACTTGTAATAGGGAGCATTATGAATAGTCACCTCAATCACATATAGGTATAACAAATCTGTAAAAACAATAAAACTGGGACAGTATTGTCTGAGATAGAAATGTAAATAAGGATACACAAAGAAAGAGTAATAACTAAAGAAGTTGTATATATTTATTTCATAAAATTGTTTTCTTTAGAAAACAGTTATAAGTGGGATGCCTGGGTGGCTTAGTTCATTAAGTGTCTGCCTTCAACTCGGGGTGTGATCCTAGGGTCCTGGGATAAGTCCTGTAATTGCAATGGGCTTTCTGGAGCCTGCTTCTCCCTCTGCCCCTGCCCCTGCACCCTGCTCCTGCTTTGTGTGCCTGTGTGCCCTCTCTCTCTGTCACATTCTCTCACTCTCAAATAAATGGGTAAAATCTTAAAAAAAAAAGAAAAGAAAAACTGTTGTAAGTATTTTTATGTTCTCTGAAATATTAATAAAGTGCTTATTGATAATCAGGGGGAAATTTTGTTATACTAAAGGAAGAATGAAACTGGTCAGAATTGGTCAACATTGAATTTCTTTCTTAGAGGAACATTCCATCTCTGCACTAAAACAGACCATATTTCCCAAAAAGAATAAAAATAATTTGCATTACTATTTTCAAAACTACATGCTTGAGGAAATAAAAGAAGTACCTAGAATACTCAACCTGTAGCACTATAGATTTGTCTACAGTGTCAGAAACCCTTTTATCTGATTATATTTAAATGTACATTAATCTGAACTTAAATAGCACAGCCATTATAATTTGCAATCATACGTTGTGAAGAAAAAAAAAAA
This sequence comes from Mustela nivalis, assembly GCF_964662115.1. Taxonomy (NCBI): domain Eukaryota; kingdom Metazoa; phylum Chordata; class Mammalia; order Carnivora; family Mustelidae; genus Mustela; species Mustela nivalis. The sequence continues at coordinate 19,466,198 of NC_139023.1, read as the reverse complement.
AGAAAGAAAAAAAGAAGAGGAAACCTCTGGTTCTCAATGTTTAAATTAAATTCTCATTTCAACTCTGAAATGAAAAGAGGTTGGAGGATATCACTCTCATTTTTATAAGAAAAAGTGAAACAAAGTAAAAACCAATGGTTTTCCTTGAACACATCAGAGAACTGATACCACAGGTCAAACGACTGCCTGGAAATCTGAAGACACAAGCAAAACCACTTATCTGGTGCAGAAGCCATGTATGGGTATACTTAAATGGTAAGTTTGGCAAATTGCTGGAGCCTGAGTAGTACCAGCATAAATGGAAAACTCCTGGGGCCACAGTCTTAGGAGAGCACTTTCATAGATTTTACCCTAGAAACTACACCAAGTTTCCACAGTTAAAGAGCTAAGAAAAATCACCTACGGTTCTGATGGGAGAGAGAGATATTAATAACGCAATAGGATGAGAGCACACTTCATATTAAAGGCCTCCTTCCAGTAATGAAGGCTTCATCAGAACCTTATTCCACCTAGGTGAAAGTCAATTCTCCGACTCCAGTTTCTACTTCCGGTCTCTGCTATTGGTGGGGAGGAATGGGTAACAAAGTCTTGTCAAATTCACATGCCAGGTCCTCTGGAATGAGATACAAAATTAGAGAAAGCATCCTTTCCTTTCTACTTCAATACCAAAACAACAGAGCTCTAGCATAACAGTGGATCACAGCTCAAATAAGTTTAAGAAGCATAATTTTTGAGGAAAAGTACTTAGGAAAACCCAAAGTCAACAGAGAAAACAAATGAAAATTACACTAAAGGAATTTGAAGTCTTTGGTATATATAACTTCAGCAAACATTAAACACAAATCAAATTCTAGCCCTATTAGTATAATTTTTTTAAAATATTTTATTTACTTATTTGACAGAGAAAGAAAGAGATCACAAGTAGGCAGAGGGGCAGGCGGCAGGGGGGGGGGGGTCAGGGAAGCAAGCTCCCTGCTGAGCAGACAGCCCAATGTGGGGCTTGATCCCAGGACCCTGAGATCATGACCTGAGTCAAAGACAGAGGTTTTACGCACTGAGCCACCTAGGAACCCCAGATTAGTATAAAATTTTACACAGAGGCCAATTTACCTGAGATCCTATTACTCAATATATCATGTCCAGCCTTAAATGAAACCAGTCTGAAGAAGCAAAACAAGCATCAGAAACAGATTCCTATGACAAAAATGATGAAATTTTTAGAGAGTAATTTAAAATAACCCTGATTAATATGTTAAGGGCTCTAATGCAAAAAGTAGACAACATCTGCAAAAGCAGATGGACAATGTGAGGAGATAGATGGAAATCCGAAGCAAAAATTGAAATGAAATGCTAGAAATATTTTTTAAATGGTAACAGAAACCGAGGAATGCCTTTGGTGGGCTCATCAATTGATGAAACTAATGAGGAAAAATAACTGAATTTGAATATAGGCTGATAAATACTTAACAAACTGAAATGCAAAGAGTAAAAGAAAGATCCAAGAATGGAAAGCAAGTTCAAAGTATGTTTTATATTCCTCACTGGAACAATAGTGGAGAAAACAGAAACAAAAAGAAATATTTGAATTAATAATGGCCTTGAAACTTCTAAAATTAATGACAGAAAATGAATCAAAGATCCAGAAAGCTCAGAAAACTGAGTAAAATAAACACCAAAAAAGTACATTAAGGTACACCATATTCAAATAGTTGAATGCCAAAGACAAAGGAAATTTTGAAAAAAAGACAGACAAAACAAACAAACATATAAGGAAGGAAGGAAGGAAAGACGACCTTAACCATTAGAGGAATAAGGATGAAAATTATAATGGACTCCTCAGAAATCATGCAAACAAGAATAAAATATTTAACATGTTTAAGAAAAAGAACTTTTGTTTCTTCCTACATTCCCTTATTTAAACCTGAATTCTTGACAAAAATAATTTATGATTTTAAGAGATAACAGACATAAAAACTGAAAGTAGACATACATATATGTGAGAGACAAAAAAAAATATCCGATTTCCTACTCTTTGAAAGCCTTTTCTGATCTATTTTATTAAATTTATGTCTGCTTTTTCTGGTAAGCAGAAGTATACTGGCAGTTTACTCAAGAAAGAAATGTTAATACAGCCTTTGATATAGATGGTTTCAAAAATTCATTGAAGAAAATTCATCACACACACACACACACACACACACACACACACACACACACAAGCTCTTTGGCTAAAAGAGCTATTTGGGAATTTAGCATCCTATTCTCCCTCTACAGAATTGTTGATTTGAACTTTAGCAGTAAATGGCATTCCTCTCTTGTTGCCATTGACGTATTAAAGCTTCTGGCAGGTTACTGCTTTGTGTTAGGTTCTGTCACTGGGTAAAATGTTCTTGTCTAGGGAAGAAAATACCTGTCAGGAGCAGATGGGGGCTTAACATGGTGTCAGCATTGTGGAAAAGTCAACATTTGTTCTGTGGTTCACTGCAACACTAACAAAAATGAAAGGCCAGTCCAGCTGAGTGATAGCAAAGGACCAAGTAGTGGAGGGGACATCAGTGCCGGGTTCCTGAAACAAATTAATACATTTTATATTCCATTGTGTATGTTAGGGCTGTATAACAAAGTGGCTGAAACAATAGTAATTTATTGATTACCAGTTCTGGAGGCTCAGAGTCTAAGATTAAGATGTCAGCTGGCTTTGTTCCAGCTGAGAGCTGTGAAAGAAGAATCCGTTCTAGATCTCTTTCCGTAGCTTGTAGAGAGCCATCTCTTCCTAGGTCTTCATATTGTCTTCCTTCTATACCTTTGTCTGGGCCCAAATTTTCCCTCTTATAAGGACACTAGTCATATTATATGAGGGCTTACCCTAACAACGTCACTTTAGATTAATTACCTGTATAAAAACCCTGTGCCTATAAGGTCACATTTTGCTGTACCAGGTGGTTAAGGATTCAACGTATGAATTTGGTGGGAACACAATTCAACCCATAGCATTTTGAAACACAGAAATATTTTACCCAGAGTTTCCTGAAGCTATAGTTTCAATAGGTCGCTTACTAATATATTCATGTTATGTATGTGATTTAAGTAATTAGCTAAGAAAATTGCAGTTAACAATTAATCACATGTGGAAAAAATTGGTCAAAATTGTAACCTTATTTTTGTTAATGAGACATTTGGAAACACTCGTAAATGTGGATTTAAAGGTGAATCTTGTGGGTCTGCCTGATTATCTTTTGCCTTAAATCTGTAATTCAGATCACTCCCATTGGTATAGCACTTTTTTTTTTTTTTTTTTTTTTTTTTTTTTTTTTTGCTGTGGATTGGGTTGCAAGACATACATTTAGTTGTTAGGTTTGTTTTAAAACAATCAAAAAGGTAAGGTAACTCCAGTTAAGCTTTGTAAATCATTAGAATCACTTGTTTAAAATTATAGTAATCCCACTTTTGGGGAGGATGACATAAAAAGGACTGGGTTTTTTTCTCCTTGAAGCAACTAAGAAAATCAGGTTTACTACATGGAGAAATGATTCTCAGGACATTGAAACAATATCAGATTTTGTTTTCCCTTGAGAAATAGATCACATGAAAAGATATTCAACATCATTACTTATTAGAAAAATAAAAATCAAAACCACAATGAAGTATCCACTAGGATGACATAACCAAAAGTCAAACAATAAGTGTTGATGAGGAGGTGGAAAAATTTGAACTTCCCTGGACTGGTGAGGAAAATGGAAAACAGTACAATGACTTCATAAAATTGTTTGCCAGTTCCTCAAATGTTACACATCGCGTTACCATATTACCCAGCAATTTTACTCCTAGATATCTACCTAGAAATGAAAATATACATATATCCACGTAAAATCTTGTTCCAAATGTTCACAGCAGCACTGTTGATAAAACCAAAGAGTAGAAGGCCTAAAATATCTTCTACTAAAACAAAGAAATTTTTATATATCTCTACAATAAAATGTTATTTGGCAATAAAAGTGAGTAAGTCTCTACATGTTATAACATGGATGAACCTTTAAAACATTATGTTAAATGAAGCAAACAGATGCTGACACAAGTGAGGGTCCTTTTTAGAGAGATGAAAATGCTCTAAAATTAGACTGTGCCAATAAGTCTTTGAATATACCAAGAACCATTTACATTCACATAACTCTGAACATACTTAAAACAATTGGGCTATAGGCTTTAATTGGGAAAATTTTTGTGATATTTGAATTATCTCAGTAAAGCTGCTATAAAGAGAAAATTAAAATAAAGAAATGGTGGAGTCAACAGAAAAAGAAATGAAAACAGTATTTATAACAATATTCTATTTGTTGAGGATATAGAATGAACTAGCACGTAGAGACATCAAAATTAGAGAAAAAGAAATACCCAAAATGAAGCCTGGAAAGAAAACATAATATCCAAGATCAAACACACATTTGATGGAATTAATGGCCAATTAAACATTACAGATTATTATATTTGAGAACATAATAATGGAAGCTCTTCAAAGTTTAAAGAAGAAGAAGAAGAAGAAGAAGAAGAAGAAGAAGAAGAAGAAGAAGAAGAAGAAGAAGAAAAAGAAGAAGAAGAAGAAGGGGAAGAAGAAGAAGAAGGGGAGGAAGAAGAGGAAGAAAAATTTCTGGGGAAAAAGTCGAGAGCATCAGTGAACTCTGAGATAACTTTAAGCATCTAAAAATAAGTATGTTTGAGTTACTAAATTAAAGGGGTGACAAAACCATCTCACTAAAGACCATTTTCCAAACTTAATTAAAAAAATACATACATACACAAATATAATAAGTTCAGCAGCTTCAAACACAAGAAACAAAACTCTACCAGGCACATCACATATAAATTACTTAAAACTACTGGTAAAGAGAAAAGCCTTACATACTTATTAGAATAGCTCAAATAAAACAATAGGGGCAACATTAAATGCTGACAAGGATGTGGATATACTGGATCTCTTAATAATATTCGAAGATAGTTTGGCAGTTTTTTAAAAAGTTAAACCATATATGACCTATGTCATATAACCTAGTAATTGCAACCCTGGATATTTATCCCAGAGAAATGAAACTTTTGCATTCCCACAAAACTGTCCGCACAATTATTTGTAGCAGCTTTATGTGGAATATTGTAAAACTGGGGACAACAAAATGTCCCTCACCAGATGAAGGGTTAAACCAACTGTTGGGCATCTATACCACAGAACCCTACTCAGGAACACACAGCTTTGAACTACTGATAAGCACAACAATTTGGGTGAATCTCAAGGGCAGCATGATGAGTAAAAAAGACAATCTCAAAAGTACACATATTGTAGGATCCCATTTGTATAATATTTTAAAAATGACAAACTTATGGAAATGGAGAGCAGATTAATGTTGGGCAGGGTTTATAGCTGGTGGGAATAGGGGATGAGTGTGACTACAAAAGAGTATCAAGGGAGGTGTTTGTGGTGAGATCATGTTGTATCTTGACTATAGCAGTGGTTCATGAATGTACATATGTGATAAAATGACATGGACCTCTATATACATGTTATACCAATGCCAGACTCTGGTTTTAATATTGTACTATAATTATGAAAGATTTAATTATTAAAAGAAACTAGGTTGAGGGTACATGGGCTCTCTGTACAATTTTTCAAGTTCTTATGATTCTATAATTATTTCAAAATTTGAAAACAAAACAAAACAAAACTTTTATTTCAGTGAGAATCTTCCCTGCGTAGATGCTGACCCTTTTGCCTGGTTCAGGGAAGAGGGGGAAGGGTCATATGGAGTGGATCTGAGCCCAGCCCATAATAAGGAGCCACGTACCTCCCAGCTCCTTCTGGATTAGCTGACCTACAGAAGCATCATGGAGAATTAATTATTGCTTTTTAAACCACTGAACTATGAAGTCGTTTGTTTGTAGCACTAGTGTGAGAACAGCTGACTAATGGATGCCTACTTGCCTCACCTCCTCTCTACAACAGCAAGAGGATAGATGTTGGTCATTGGTGACTGTGGCAGAGACAGTTAATTGTCTTCCAACAACAGTCCTATGTATCTGTTACCCTAAGAAATCATCTCTCTGATTTTTATCTGGTCATATAGCTATCTAGATTAAGACTACATCTCTAGCTACCATCTTGTAATGAGTGTGGCCATGTGACTAATTTCTAAACAATGGCATTCAAGGGAAAGTACCATGTGACAGTTTCTGGGAACCCTCTCTAAGGAATAGCCACATTCATTTTGCCTCCCTTTTCTTAGCCCCTTTACTGCTTCCCACAGATTAAAATGCAGATGTGATTGTTGGAGCTAAAGTAGCCATCATGACATGTGAACTACATTTTGGGAATAGCAGGTAAAGCAACAAAATAGAAGAACTTAGGGTTCTTGTTGATCATGGAGATGCCGTAGCAAGACTGTGCTGCTTATATCTGAATTTCCTTATTATGAGAGAGGTATAGACTTCTAGCTTTTGTTTTAGGTCACTCACAGTGGAACTTAATCTTTATTTATACAGTGGCATTTTATTCAGGCTACTCTTTTTCATCAGCGTATCCTGGGCAAACCACCATACTAAGCATTATATGCCTTCTATCCATTAAATAAGTATTTATTCATTAAGCACTTACTGTACATCAGTCAATGTGACAATGTTGGGGAAATAGTAAGGAGCAATGGATATGGCCTTTGCCCTGAAGGGCATTAAAAGAGAGAGAGAGAGAGAAATCTTAAAAGCAGCTCAGCAAAAATACACAATCCATAACAGAAAAGCAAAAATAAGAATGACAGACGATTTCTTATAGCAAAAAAAAAAAAAAGCAAGCTGGGAGAGAGTGAAGAAATAGCTTTAAAATAGTGGAGGGGTATGGGTTATCCCTGTCAATCAACAATTCTTTAGCCAACAAAAAACAGCTTTCATAAATAAAGGCTTTTCCAGATATACAAAATGCCAAATGAATTACTAGCTTGTATAAATGTACTACAAGAATGTTAAAGATAGTTTTTAAAGTACACAGATTATCATACTAGATAGAAACCTGATATATACAATGTAACAGTGTCAAACTTGGTAGCTACATGAATAAGGACTTTATTTTTTATATCTCTTCCAACTACAACTCCTTGTTCAAACAAAGATAACAATAATGTATTGTGGATTTCATAGAGAGAAATCGAATGTGTGGCAATAGTATAAAGTCCATAAGGGGAGAAATGGAAGGTACTGTTGTATTAATATCATTACATTGTATGTGACACAGCACAGTATCAGCTGAAGGTCATCATTTTAAAAGGTCGTGCTATAAACCTCAAGACAACCTAAAGAGTTGTATCCACCTTAAAGACATGCCTCTAATAAACATAGAAGTAAAATTGAATCATAATACTTTAATCCAAAAGAAGGCAGAATGAAGAAAAAATTTTTTTAAATAGATGATACAAATAAAAAACAAATAGCAAGATGGTAGATTTAAACTACCATATCGATAATGACATCAATACAAATGGTTACTCCACAATTAAAACAAACAAACACAATATTGTTGGGAATTGAAAGCAACTCTATGCTACATACAAAAACTCTATTTTAAGCATAATGACACAGTTTGAAAGAAATACCATTCTGAGAAATATATAATTAAAAATAAAATTGGGAGATGTCTAGATTCAGTTCAGAGTTGTGGGGAGGCCTATAAATATTCCTCCTACCTTTACAACAAGGCAACACTGTACACAATTCAATTTAACAACTCCTGTGCACCCACACATGAAATCGGGATAAACGCAGGCACACGAATATATGAGCACTCTAGCATTTGCGTACCTGGGACAGATGCCACATAGCTCAACATTAACTGATAAAAAGGTACAGGTCAAATAAGAGTGTGAAACTCTGGGAAGTAATAAATACAGGGTTGTGGGGTCATACCTTTTGCAGACTTTTCCTCTGGGAACCCTACCAGGGTCTCATGGAAAAGACTGAATAAAAACCAGAAGAAGATTTTTCCATTGTGGGGGGAGGAACACAAGAGCTGCCCACCCGTGGAACATTGCAAAAAAAAAGTCTCCCCCATATTCCCACACATCACAGACCTTAATCCATAAGGGAAAAGCAATAAACACTGTTACCTAGAGCTCTCAGAACATTAGAGAAAACCCAGTGGAGCTGGGGAAAGAACAGAAAACAAAGCAAAACAATCAAAAACAAAACCGCACGCGGTCACTGGGGGAATGTAGAGGAATAACATACCAGGCCTGGAACTACAGCGGCAAGAGGGCACGTGGCACCCGTGAGGTCTGTGCGAGGGAGTCGCGGGACACAGTTCCAGCCAAGGACATCAGCCAACGGCTGCACCATCACCTGTCACTCAGTAAATATAATAATGAAACACAGCTGGGCGAACTGTTAGAGTTTGAAAAAGTCTCTCTAGGCCAACACCACAAAAAGGAAATCCCCGGCCAAGAAGAGAGCAGAAAATGGGGAAACAAACCAACATCTCTCCGAATGACACTGTCCCCACAGCCCAGCTGGTCACCAGAGGAACTTGAAGACTATGGTGCTGGGAGCGTGATGGTAGCAACAAAAGGCCTTCAATCCAGTTCAGCCCGGAGGAGATCACCACAAACCCATGGGTCACAGGCCTAGCAGAACCAGAGTTCAGAGTCACAAGCAACACAAAATATTTGCCTCAGTATCCACTGTCTCATACAATAACAGTTCAAACTTCTGACAAGAAAAGAAATTCTACAGCATGCAGAAGGGCGAGGAAAAACAAATTCTGAAGAGATAATGCAGAAATGAGGCAAATGTTAAACACAATCCAGCAATTTGCCTCAGGTGACTTTCATAGAACATTCTAATCCACATAAGCAAAATACACGGTGAACTCATGTAAAAGTGTTCAACATCATCAATCATCAGGAAAATGAAAAATAAAACCGTAGTAAACTACCATTACATACCCTCCTGAATGATTAAACTGAGATATCACCAAAAGTTGGTGTGGAGCAAACCTAACTCATACAATCAATCACTGTGGGAAAAGTTCTGTCAATATCTAGTATAACTAAACATGCACTTACCTAATGATCCTGTAATTCCAGTACTAGGTAACTACCCTTAAAAATGTAAACACAGGCACAAAAAGAGATGTGATCTCAAATGTTCCAAAGCAGCTTTACTCACAAGGGTTAAAAACTAGGGACAGTAGAGTCCACTAACAGGTGGATGTATTTTGAACTTATGTACATCCATACAATGAAATACTGCTCACCAATAAAAAGATATTATACTATTGAACTTCATGTATTTCAAGTTCTGAAACAGACTCAGGCAATATCTGATCTAAGAACATCAGACTAGTCCCTCTTACAAGAGGTATGAGTTGAGTGGAAATGGCAAGGCCAGACTTTTGGGGATGATGGTTAATCTTCTATATCTTGATTTGTTTTACATGGCTATGTGCATGTGTCAAAACTCCTCTGAAAGCATATACTATCATTTGTGCAATTCATTGTGTGTAAAATGGTGTTAGAAGAAAATAACTGCCTATAAATATTGATTTCTATTCAAGATCTGCATGCTGAAATATTTAGAAGTGTTCTGATGTCTGTGAGTTTGTTTTAAATTCATCAAAAAATAGGATGGATTGGTTGATTCATAGGGGTATGGGTGAAGAAGATGGGCGTCTGATAAAGCAAGAGAAGAAAAAGGTTTGTGGTATAATTTAGGGATATGTGTATGAATGTTCACTATACAATACTTTCATTTTGATACATATTTTAGTGTTTCTATAATAAAATTGGAAAAGCAAAAGAAATGTGGAAGAGGCTGACCACTGTCTCTAAACACAGCAGGCATCTAGCTGAATCAGAGTTCAGAGTCACAAGCAACACAAAATATTTACCTCAGTATCCACTGTCTCATACAATAACAGTTCAAACTTCTGACAAGAAAAAAAAATTCTACAGCATGCAGAAGGGTGAGGAAAAACAAATTCTGAAGAGACAATGCAGAAATGAGGCAAATGTTAAACACAATCCAGCAATTGTGTTGTCATATGACATATGGAGAAGGTACATATGGAGAAGGTACCTGTATTTCCAAAGTTTACAGTTTTCACAGGATGCTTGAGTGGCTCAGTCGATTAAGTGCCTGCCTTTGGCTCAGGTTATGACCCCCGGATCCTGGAATCAAGTCCTGCACCAGGCTCCCTGTTCAGTGGGGAACCTGTTTCTCCCTCTCCCTCTGTCCCAACCCCCACTCATGCATGCTATCTCTTTCAAATAAATAAAATCTTTAAAAAAATCTTTATCATTTTCATTTTTACATGAGAATGGATATTCTAACAATCATAAGGGAGGAAAAGGAAAAATCTTTTCCTTCTACCCTTCTAAGTTCCCAGCAGGAGCTCCATAATAAAAGACAGATTACCAAGAGAAAACATACACATTTATTTAATATGTCACAAGGGAACCTTCAAAAGGAAATGAAAACCCAATGGAGCTATTAAACCTCAGCATTTGAATGCTAGATTTGCTGAAGGGTGGAAAGTCGTAGAAAAATGGAATAGGGCAAAAGGATATGAGCAAAGGGTGATAAACTAGGCAAAGCTTAGCAAGGTCTGATCATTTGAACTCCTCTCTCAACATCCCCTAGTCTTTAGAAATAAGACTACTTGTGTCCTCTGGATAAAGTGTGGTCCACAAGCCCCCAAAGGGCCTTATGACCTACTTCAGAGACACGGGGGTCTTACGACCTACACGGAAAGACAAAGAGCCTCAGAGGGTCCTTCCCACATATACCAGTTCTCAGACTTCTTCAGCTTAAATATTCACTATGCCAAGGTGACGTATTATGAAGTAGCGTATCCTGAACCCCATCCTTCAGAAATAAGATCTAATTGTGTCTAAAGTAACCAGAGTACATTTTCTTGTCTGAGAGAGTGAACAGAAAAGTCATAGATCTTGCCCAAGGTATCATCCAACAGACAGGGAGGAACTCACCAAACATAACAGGTTTAAAAGGACAGTTGTGGGAGGAATAAATTCACTTTATCATTACATTCTATTGTATTTTTCTTTTCAACCCAGCAGTTCTACACAGATTTTCCTGGCAAGATTAAAGGCACAGTTTAGATTAAATGTTATATAGTTATAGTGTCTCCGATCCATGCAGGGGTGTGATTTTTCACCAGTGGAATGAATTATTTTGTAGTGATTAAATAAAGAGGCATTACAGCCAAACTGCCTAGTATCCTCTGCCGACTCTATGCTCGGTGGCTGTGGAACAAAATTATCTAACCTCACAGAATAGGATTGCTCATCTGCAAAATGGAGATGATATGAGCACATATCACATAGGGTTAATTTGGAAACTGGCCCCCCACCCGTGGAGGGATAGGAGAGGATGAGGCTACTATTTGATATAGTAGCTAAATGAATCTCTTTTACCTTTATACTATTTATTAAATTCTCTACTAATGCCAAAGGTATAACCTATCGGGTCAAACTATTTGAGTAAACTTTTAAAAAGTATAAATGGAACAAAAAGAAAAAAATGGCTAATATAAAATTACTTCTTTACAATTACAAGAAATTAATGCTTTTTCTTCAAGGAATTCACAAATCTGTCACACATAGTTTCTCGTGTCAAATGATTTTCCAGCCTTAGCATCAGATTTTAGTTTTAGGTACACTGTTTTAAGTACATACACTCTGTGCTGGCATATATTTCCTAATGTTTAAAATGTTCATTTATATTTTCAATGTTATACTATCATTGACTTGATATGCAGCACATATATACATCTATACAGATTTTAATTTGGTAGGTATAGCATTATTGTCCTGTAGACTGGTTTTAATACCCTAAATTACATATTCTCAATTAATTTAACACAGATATAGAAATTTAGCGTCCATGCAGTGGCCACACAGAGTAACAGTTGATACAGCATATCTCATCACCATTTCTTTGACCAAAACTTCAGATTCTCCAGTAAAGATTTTGCAATTGTCTATGATACCTTCCATTGTAAGTCAGGGTCTCGCCCAGGTTGAGAAGCTTAGTTTTATAAGACATTATTGACTGCGATTATCCCCCTCCCTTCAGAACTTAAAATACTATTCAAAAACATATAGATAATTCCTTCCACCAGCTTCTGTTAAAGAGAATGTTTGTAACATTGGATTCTCCACTTGTTGGCTCAAACTCAGTATTAACATAGATCCCCTCTTAGGAATGGGCAGGAAAGGGGCACCTGGGTGGCTCAGCGGTTAAGTGTCTGCCTTCAGCTCAGGTCATGATCCCAGGGTCCTGGGATTGAACCCCTCATCAGGCTCCCTGCTCTGTGGAAAGCCTGCTTCTCCCTCTCCCAGTCTCTGTGCTTGAGTTCCATCTCTTGTGGTATCTCTCTCTCTGTCAAATAAATAAAATAAAAATGGACAGGAAAGCCGAGTTTGCCCAATGTTTCTTCCTGTAATTAGTGACTCTCCATCTTTATTTCTGACTTCCTAGAAAGGTCTCCTCTTTGCAATGTTCTAGAGTTTAGATGGAGCTGAACAACAACAGAGCAACTGGTTCAAACAAACATCAGGACGCTGCGTGCTTTCCCTCCCAGTAGTTGTAAGCACATTCCTCTCTGCCCTCCCAGTGGTTGCCAGCCCGTTCCTCTCTGGATCCATTCCTGCTCCTTGACCCATAGTCAGGAGTGTGGGAGGAGGTAATGACACTGACACATACAGACCAAGTCGCAATGTTTACTTTCATTTCTCTGGTTCTGGTTCATTATTTCATGTTGCTTTGGTTGTTGCTATTACTTTAGCCTAGTACATTGTTGTGGATTCTACACACTTTAATTTCCATGGCCAGGGAAGTCAAAGATACAACTAAATCTGTTCCAGTAGAGAGGATTTTTAAATGCATGTCACTGGGTATGTACCTCCTGGGGACGAGAGACATGTATTCCTCCTAAACCCAAGGATAGTCATACTTCACTTCTGGAAAGTTCATGTTATGAAACATTACCTTTACAAAAGACCGTATTAGTATCTGCTTTCACTAACCAAAAGAAATCTGTAGAGAGGGGTGCCTGGGTGGCTCAGTGGGTTAAGCCTCTACCTTCTGCTCAAGTCATGATCTCAGGGTCCTGGAATCAAGCCCTGCATCAGGCTCTCTGCTCAGCAGGGAGCCCGCTTCCCCCTCTCTCTCTGCTTCTCTGCATCCTTGTGATCTCTGTCTGTCAAATAAATTAAAAAAAAAAAAAAAACTAAAAAGAAATACAAAATCTATAAAGAAGTTTCACCTATGGGGGGGGGGAGGTGAAAACAGAAAATAGTGTTCAGGGTTCGTCTTGCAGGGAGCAATTAGAGAGGCAGTTCATATCCGGGGCAGTGAGAGGGAGCCGCCAAGTCCTTCCTCCGAACTCAGCATCAACCTGCTGTGCTCTGGAACTGTGTCTGTGAGCTTATGTGTTTTATCTTGATTTATTTTGTGACTCTATCAGCGAGGTGTGTCCTGAGGTATCGGAAAAGCCTATGACATGTTATTTTGGGGGGAGTCTAGGAATGCTAGGAAATTTTAATATAAATTACTGATAACTGCTTCTTTACACCATTTTGGCTCGTGAAAGTTTTCATAGAAACACTCTGCTTTTGGAGAGTGGAGGGAATCTGTGTTTTCAAAAAGTGAAATAAAGATGGCTTTCATTAGAATGGTATTTTTCATTACACTTCTAAATTGTAGGAAACATTATTATGATGTAAAGGTAAAAGAAGGATCTTGGTTTCCTGATACAGCCATTCAGCAATTTACTTAATCACTCTAAGTTTTAGTCCCCTGCTCTACAAAATAGAAAGTAGTAGCTATTATTAAGTGCTCTGGATTTTCAATACAAATTTCACATCTCAATTCAATGCAAAACATAAGAATAAAGACTTTTTAAATGGACTTAAATAGATGTGCTCAATGTATATTTATGAATTGAGCCAAATTTGGGCAGAGTAATTGATACTAAAGGGAATTCAATTGACGTTCAAATAGTTTGAAGAATTAAAAAGGTAGATATAATTATGACCGGTATTTCAATTAGATAAAACAATATTTCAACCACTGAATCATTTGGCACTGTTTTAAGAAAAGGCAAGACTAGCATTGAGATGCAACCTAGATTATTCACATAATTCTCCATCTCGACAACAAAGGGGCTTCTGCTAAAACACAGTGTTCAGGAAAGAATCGATGGAATTTGGAACTTTCCCGCATCACTAATATAGGAGTTTAAACAGGCAGACTCTAAGTAAAACTTAAAAGACACATTAGCCTTTAGCCTGGTAGTAGACATTAAGTTTGCAGGATCTTGTACCAGGGAAAGTTCAATCCATTTTCAATGAGAAGTAAAAAATCGTGATTTGGCTAAACCTTATACAGATGCCTGAAAGAACTTTCTGGCTGGTATGATGGAGAGATGTGAGACTTGAGTTCCCCATAAGATTGCAGATTCTCATTCCTTAAAGATAAAAATAAGATGTCTACCTTCTTAGGATTACTTTACTGCAGACCTAGGATTAAGGCAGGGAGATGAATGAAGTCGGCATTAAAGTTTCATTCCAGGCCTATAACCCAATGAATTTCTTGAATTCACCATTTTCGCCTTGTAACAGATTCAGCAAAGCAGCAAAATTACCAGGCAACCCAATTTCTTAGGGTTGTTGCAATGTCACAGATAATTAAATAGAAACTGGGGTTTTGTCCTGGTTTCAATAAATTGGCCAGCTGGACCAGCAACATCTCCCTATGCAGTTACAGAGATCTAGCAGTGTGTTAATAAAAGCCTCAGGGAGGGCCCACAAACTATTGGCCATTTTCTACAGGAGATACAGCTCTGGGCAACTTCAAAATGTGTATCTAGTACTTTTGTCCCAGTAAAACGAGGAGCATATGCGTACACGGTGTATGTGTACATTAATGCGCATGTGTGTTAAGTGACCTATGAAGTATTGAAAATTAATGAGACATTATAGGAAAATGGCTAACTTCCCGCTCCCCCTACCATATATAGCTCTGCTAACCCAACAACTCACCAGCTGTTAATACTTAAGACTCAAAGGAAGAACACATTTACAATTTAATTAAAGCACAAGGTGGTAGTTTCTATTTAGAAAATTCATGATAAAGGCAATTTTCTCTCCCCACACCATTTTTTTTTAAACCAACCTAATACCTGACATATCTCATATATGACTAGCTAGTACTGTTAATACTGAAATTAGTCTAATAGCAATAATAAGTGAGAGGATTAAAAATAATAAAGATAAGATAGCAATTTATATATGATTAAATTCAATGATATAATTAAACATAATATAAATAATATCATTCAACAATTGTGAAGAATTCAATTAGCTTGAAGTTGACTATGGAGGAAAACTAGATGGAGAGATAAAATCCCATGCATTTTTTACTTTTTGATCATGAGCTAAGTACTGATTATATTATTGCTCATTTTTCCAACAATTCAAATCTATAATACTAATAATTTTAATTTCTGTAAAAAGTTAAATATTGTTATATTTCTGAAATTTCTGAAAACAACAACAACAACAAGAGTAATAATAAAATATTATATCCTAATAATGTCATTTCTGCTCCGCTTGTTAAAGAGAAAAGAGCTCTAATTATAAGAGCCTCTCTCCAGGGAACCAATCCTTAACTATAAATTTTAATGGCAATTTTCCCCACTTATCAGAGCAATTTGGAAATTGCACACATCCATTTTTAGGTCTTTTATTTTTCAATCTAGACATCCAACCCTTAAATATTTTAATAAATGTTAAATTGACATTTCACTATCTTTCAAACTAAAGTTTTGAAATATTTCCATTACCTAAATTAACTTTAAGTGTGGATCTCCATTTCGTATCTATGTTTTCTTATCTGCATATGTTATAAATATTACTACAAAAAAGTGCATATTCTAACAAAAACCTCCACCATAAACAGTCCCTGTATTTGTGGCATTTTTGTCTGTAAACATTTTTTTAACTAAGAAATTTCTAAATCAAACATACTCCTGTAACATAGTGTAGAAACTTATGAGACACTATTTTACTGGTAGGTAGCCCTAGACGATAGACAAATTCTTCTCAGCATTGATCAATCAATAAAGAGACATATATATATAGAAAGAGATATATATATGTCATAAATACATATATACGTACCTGCATATATACATATAGAAGACAGTTGACTTAAATATAAAGAGAGATCAGTAAGAGTTAGTAATGCAATGTTAATGGCTATCATGGTGGGATTATACGTCAAATATTATTTTCCTTTATATATTGATAATTTTTAAAATTTTCTATAAGTATGTATTACTTTTATAATCATAAACATAGGCATTACATTTTAAGAAATAAAAATAGTTTCATGAGTAATCTCTGAACATTCAACTGATAGCATTGAATACAAAATATTTTTCATATCCACAATATTCCTGGTAAAAATGGAATTCCTATTGCTAACTCTTTCTAGTTTCTTATGCATTATAGGTTTAGAAATGGAATATCATACATAAATCTAGCCTTACTTTATAATTTAAAAGCCTCCATAGTAAAATTTTTAAATTTTTTTATTTGATAAATTTGATGTTGCATTTTGTAAATTTAAGGTATACACCATGTTACTTTGATACATTTATATATTGTGATATGATTTCCAAAGAAGCAACATTTAGCACATTATATCATAGTACAACATTATAGTCTATATTCATTATGCTGTATATGAGATCTCTATGGCTTATTTATAACTTGTTACAAGTTTATAACTTTACATACCATCAGTCTTATCTCCTCATCCTCCATCCTCTAGGAACCAGTATTTTATTCTCTGGAGGTTTTTTGGTAAGCTTAACATTTTTAGATCCCACATTTAAGTGATGTCATATAACACTTGTCTTTGTCTCATTTATGCTGCTTAGCATAATGTGCTCAAGGTGCATTCACATTGTCACAAATATCAAAATAGCCTCCTTTCTCGTAGTTGATTGTGTATTTCTACCACATCTATAGTATCCATTCATCCACTGGTGGACATATGGGTTGTTCCCATGCCTTGGCTGTTATGAATAATGTTGAAATAAATATGGGAGTTTATATGTCTTGTCAAAATTCTGATTTAATTCCTTTTGGCTATGTATCAAGGAAGTGGAATTGTTAGGTTATAAGGTAAATTATTTTTTAATTCTTTAAGGAAACTTCAAATTGTTTTCACTAGTGATTGGACTAATTTTCATTCCCATTAATAGTATGTAAGTTTTCCCTTTTCACCACAGCCTCATCAACAGTTGTCTCTTGTCTTTTTGATAATAACCGTTCTAAAGAGTGTGAGGTGATATCTCATTGTGGTATTTCTTTGCATCTCCCTGAAGATTGATGACATTGAGCATATTTTCCTGTGCCTGTTGGTTATTTTGATGTCCTCTTTTGAAAAATGTCTATTTAGTTCTTCTGTCATTTTTAATCATTTTTAATTATACCACATTAGTTCTTTTTTTAACATTTATATATTTATGTTAAAGAGAGAGAGAGAGAGTGAAAGCAAGACAGCAGCGGGAAGAACAGAGGGAGAGGGAGAGAATCTCAAGCAGACTCCTCACTGAGCACAGAGTGCAACATGGGGCCTGACCCCAGACCCTGAGATCATGACCTGAGCCAAAATCAAGAGCCTGATGCTTAACTAACTGAGCCACCCAGGAGCCCCACTTTAGTTCTTTATATATTTTAAATAGTAACCCCTTATCTGATACATAGTTTGAAAATATCTCTCATTCTATAAGCTAACATTTCATTTAGTTAATTATTTATTTTGATGTGCTGAAGTTTTTGCTTTTGATGTCGTCCCATTTTTTGGCTTTTGTTTGTTGTTGTTGTTGTTGTTGTTGTTGTTGTTGTGCTTTTCAAGTCATGCCCAAAAAATCGTGGTTAAGCTAATATTGATAAGCTTCTTTCCTATTCTTTCTTTTAGGAATTTTAGAGTTTCAGGTTTAAGTTTTTTTAATCCATTTTGAGTTGATTTTTGTAAGTAGAATGACACAGGAGTCCAATTTTATTGTTTTGGATGTTTCTCCAATTTTCCCACCATCATTTGTTGAAGAAACTATCCTTTCTCCACTGAGTTTCTTGGCCCCCTTGTCAAATATCAGGTGACTAGACATGCCAGAATTTAATTCTGGGCTCTCTATTCTCTTCCATTAATCTATATTTCTATTTTTGTGCCACTACCTTTATCACTAAGGTTTCATAGTATAGTTTAAACCAAGAAATGTGATATACTTGGCTTTCTTTGTTGTTGTTGTTTTGTTGTTTTGTTTTGTTTTCCCCCTCAAGATTACTTGGCTATTTGAGGTCTTTCATGGTATCACACAAATTTTAAGATTGTTTCTTTTATTTTTATGATTTGATGGATTGCACTGAATCTGTGTATGGCTTTGGATAGTATGGCTTTTTAAACAATACTTATTCTCTATCCATGAACACAAGATATCTTGCCACTTCTTTGTGTCTTTGATTTCTTTCAGCAAAATCTTGTTGTTTTCATCAGACAGAACTTGAATTTCCTTGATTAACTTTGTTCCCACATGTTTTATTATTTTTGATGCTATTGTGATTGGGATAGTTTTTCTGATGCTTCATCACTAGTGTAAAGAAATACTGCTGATTTCCATTAATTGATTTTTAACCTGCTACTTCACTGAAATCATTAATTCCAATTGCTTTTTGATCTTCTCTGAGATTTCCCGTATATAAGATCATATCATCAGTAAATACATACAATTTTGTTTTTTGCTTCTCAATCTAGAAGCCTTGCATTTCTTTGTCTTGCCTAATTTCTCTAATGAGGACTTCAGTACTGTATTGAATAGTAATGGTGAATATGGACAATGTTGTCTTATTTCTGTGGTATCCCAGGGATAAGTCCCGTTTGTCATAGTGTATAATCATTTCAGTGTGTCCTTGAATTTCATTTTCTAATATTTTGTTAAGAATGTTTACATCTAAGGCACCTGGGTGGCTCAGTTGGTTAGGCAACTGCCTTTGGCCCAGGTCATGATCTTAGGAGTCCTGGGATCAAGTCCCACATTAGTCTCCCTGCTCAGCAGGGAGTCTGCTTCTCCCTCTGACTTCTCCCCTCTCATGCTCTCTCCCTCTCTCATTCTATCTCTCTCTCTCAAATAAATAAATAAAATCTATTTAAAAAATAAGAGTTTTTGTATCTAGGGACACCTGAGTGGTTCCGTCGTTACTCAAGCCCTGCGTCAGGTTCTCTGCTCAGCAGGACACCTGCTTCTCCCTATCCTACTACTTCTGCTTGTGTTCCCTCTCTCACTCTCTCTCTGTCAAATAAATAAAATATAAAGAAAAAATTTAATTTTGCAATCATATTTATTAGGGATATTGCTCTTTTGCTTTCTTGTGATATCCTTACAGTGGTTTTGATATCAAGGCAATGCTGGTTTCATAGAATGAGTTGGAAAGGTTCCTTCTTCTTCAAAATTTTGCGAGAGTTTGAGGATGACTAGTATTAATTCTTTAACTGTTTGGTAGTATTTATCAATGAGACTATCTGACCTTGGACTTCTCATGTTGGGAGTTTTTTAAATTACTGATTCAATATCTTGATTTGATATTGGTATTTTCAGATTCTCTATTTTTTCCTGATTTAGTTTTAGTATGTTTTGTGTTTCTAGAAATGTATCCATTTCTTGTAGATTATGTAATTTTTTGGCATTTAATTGTTCTTGGAAGTCTCTTATAATTCACTGTATTTCCGTAATGTTTCCACTTTCAGTTCTACTTTTCTTTGGTTCTTGTCCTAGTTTTCTTATTTACTCTAGCTAAAAGTTTGTCAATATTGTTTATCTCTTTGATGAATGAGCATTTAGTTTTGTTGGTTCTTTTTGTGTGTGTGTGTCTCTATTTCATTTGTTTCTGCTTTGATTTTTATTATTTCCTTCCTTGTGCTTAATTTTGGGCTAATTCATTCCTTTTTTTTTTAGTTTATTAAATGTAAAGTTGGGTTATCTATCTGATATATTTCTGGTATTTTATTTTATTTTATTTTAAGATTTTATTTATTTGACAGAGGGAGAGAAATCACAAGTAGGCAGAGAGGCAGGCGGAGAGAGAGAAGGAAGGAAGCAGGCTCCCTGCGGAGCAGAGAGCCCAACGTGGGGCTCGATCCCAGGACCCTGGGATCATGACCTGAGCCGAAGGCAGAGGCTTTAACCCACTGAGCCACCCAGGCGCCCCTCTTTCTGGTATTTTAATACATATATTTATTGCTATAAATTTTCCCCTCAGAACTGCTTTTGCTGCTTCAAAATGTGGTATGCTGTATTCTCATTTTCATTTGTTTCAAGATAATTTTTGTCTCCCTTTTGGCTTCTCTTTTGACCTATTTGTTGTTTAGTGTTTTTGTTTAACTTCCATGTATTTGAAGATCTGCTTTTCTCTTGCCAATTTCTCATTTCATGCCATTTTGGTCAGTGAAGATATTTGGTATGATTTCAGTCTTCTTAAATTTGCAAAGAGTGGTTTCTGGCCTATCATATGATCTATCCTGGGTAACATTCCTTGCATACTTGAGAAGAATGCATACGCAGCTACTGTTGAGATGCAGTGTTCTATAAAACCTGTTAAGTCCATTTGTTCTACAATGTGGTTCAATTCCATCATTTCCTCATTGATTTTCTATCTAAAAAATCCATCCATTGCTGATAGGGGGTATTGAAATCCCCTAATATTATGGCATTTCTGTAATGTTATCTATTTCTCCCTTAAGATCTATTGGTATTTGCTTAAAATATTTTGATCAGATCTTAGGAGTACATATATTTGTGATTGTTATATCTTCTTAATGTATTGATCATTCGTTCTGAAGAAAAGATTCATAGCAGCCATACTCTCAGTTTCAAGGGGGAAAACACACACACACACACACACACACACACACACACACACACACACTCACATACAAACATACATATACTTTATTGGTATTACAAAAATCTAATAGAAAGAGAACGAAGGGGAAAATCTATGCATAGATGAGGGCAATAGTAATCAGTATAGGAGAATAAGACAGAGTTACATCAAATAGGGTCCTTACAGCATCCATCCTCATTAGCTGGTGAAGCCTCATGGAGACAACCAGTCTGGAGTCCCAGTGGAGAGGTCTGGACAGAGCATTCCTCTTCCAGGTGAGACTTCTAACTAATCATCCCCATAAGGGCCAATGTAGGGCAAATGACAGGGTCTGAAGTTAAATGTTTGTTTGCCTACTTGTAGTTTGGAAGGAGCTATATTTCTGTGTTATCATGCTTTTACATATTCAAAGAGCCTGGACTAGGTGTGCTTGCCTCTCCTCCCAGATTCCATTCTGGGGGGCCAGCCCAGACTGGAGCAGGAGGGAATGTAAGGCAAGATTGACAGCTCTTGGCATCCAGACCAAGGGCAAATTCTCACCTGGCGGGCCAGCTAATGTCAGCTAACCAGGCTCCCAAGGTCACTTATGCAGCACAAGTCTCCAAACAGCATTCTTTAGCCTGCCTGCATAAGTGCAGATCAGGGTGGTCCATTGTGAAAATTCCATCTATACAACACTTTATCATTATACGATGACCCTCTTTGTCTCCTGTTACCATCTTTGGCTTGAAGTCTATTTTATCTGATATAAGTAGGGCTAACCCACTTTCTTTTCGTGACCATATGCTTGGAGTATTATATTCCATCCCTTTATTTTGATTTTATATCTTACTATATGACTGAGATGAGTCACCAGCAAGCAGCATAAAGTTGGGTCTTATTTTTTGATCCATCCAGATATTCCCTGCCTTTTGATTGGTGAGTTCAGTCTGTTTACATTTAGGGTGGACTTACTACTGTCATTGTATCTTTTGTTTTCTGGTTGCTTTGTATCTCCTTGTTTATTTTCTGTTTGTTTCGGTTACTATTTTAAATTGGTGGTTTTCTGTGATGATTTCTCCTTTTTTATGGTTTTGTGTCTTTATCCTACATATTTGTTTTGTGGCTCCCTTGAACTTTATATAAAACATTTCATATATAAAATAGTCCTTTTTCTATTGATAGCAATGTATCTCCATTTGCCTTTATGGGTTCTGTCATTTTCCTTTTCCCCTTTCAATTTGTCACAAACTACTCCTTTTTATGTTGTAAGCTTGTTACCAAATTATAATAACTATAGTTATTTGTTTAATTTTTAAAAATAGTTATTTATTTTAGAGTGGAAGTGTGTGTGCATGCTCCTGTGAGTAGGGAGAGGGGCAGGGGGAGACAGAAAGACAGAGGAGGACAGAGGAAGACTCCCCACTGAGCACAGAGCCTGACACAGGGCTCAATATCATGACCCCGAGATCACAATCTGAGCCTAAACCAAGAGCTGGCCACCTAAACTACTGAGCCACTCAGGCGCCTTGTTTTATAAATATATATATATATATATATATATATATATATATATTTTTTTTTTTTTTTAAGATTTTATTTATTTATTTGACAGAGAGAGATCACAAGTAGACAGAGAGGCAGGCAGAGAGAGGAAGGGAAGCAGGGTCCCCACTGAGCAGAGAGTCCGATGCGGGACTCGACCCCAGGACCCTGAGATCATGACCTGAGCCGAAGGCCGTGGCTTAACCCACTGAAGCAACCAGGCGCCCACTTATATTTCTTTTTAATGCCTTTTTCCTTCAACCTTTATGCTGTGTAGTGTATTCAAGATTCTATTCTATGCTGTACCTGTGTATTCAACATCCTATTCTAAAATACAGTTCTAGCTGCTTATCACCTTATTCAAAGTTTCATGTACTTTTCAGGTAGAAGAGCTTCTTTCAACATATCTTGTAATACAAGTTTAATGGTGATAAATACCCTCAGCCTTAGTTTGTCTGAGAAAGCTTTTATTTTTTCCTTCCTATCTGAAAAAAATAATAATAATAAGTTTGCTGGGTAGTATATTCTTGGCTGGCAATTTTTAACCTTTAAATACTTTGAAGGCATCCTTTCTACTGAGAAGTCTGCTGATAGGTTATTTTCTTTTATTTTCCCTGGCTGCCTTTATGATTCTTTCTTTATCATTGACTTTTGACAACTTCATTATAATGTGTGTTGGAGAGTGTCCTCTAGTATTGTGATAGTATGGTAATCTATTAGCTTCATGGACTTTTATGTCTAGTTCTTTCCCCAGGCTTGGGAAGTTCTCAGCTATTGCTCTTTAAATAACTTCTCCACCCCCTTCTCTTTCTCTTCTTCTTCCTAGGATACCCATTATTCCTATGTTAGGTCTCCTAGTGGAGTCTGATAGCTCTCATAGGTATTCTTCACATTTTTAAATCTTAGTAATCCCTTCTCTTCCATCTCAATAATTTCTAGATTCTTATCTTTCAGCTCATCAATTTTCTCTTCCATCTGATCTGCTCTATTTCCAGTGCTTTCTAATGAATATTTCATCTCACTTATTGAGTTCTTCATCTCAAGAATTTCTGTTTAGGGTCCTTTTTAGGATTTCAATCTCTTTTGTAAAGTACTCCTTTTATTCATTAATTTTATTCCTGAGTCCATTGAATTGTCTCTCTGAGTATTCTTGTAGGTCACTAAATTTCTTTTATAACATCTATTTGAATTCTCTGTCTGTTGGATTCCAATCTTCTATGACATTGAGTTTGATTGCTGTAGAATTGTCTCTATTATTAGGTAATTTAATTGTTTGTAAAGAAAGTGAAGACATGTAACTTTCTTCAGAGGAGTTATCTGAGATTAGAATATGTTGTTCTCCAGGATCAGATGTCAA
The DNA here is from genome assembly GCF_964662115.1 of Mustela nivalis. Lineage (NCBI taxonomy): Eukaryota > Metazoa > Chordata > Mammalia > Carnivora > Mustelidae > Mustela > Mustela nivalis. Next base: position 19,442,318 of record NC_139023.1, on the reverse strand, counting down.
AAGTACCGGGACTATTTAGCGACATTTGTCTTTCCTTCTCTTTCTCTTATCTATCTTTTATCTTAATAAGCCAATATTCTGTTTATTCTGCTTTCCAAATATGTTCTTCTTCTATTATCTTTACTGGCTTCCAGCCAGTCCTCCTCTAATTTCTGGTCTAAAGAACAGTGACTGGCTCCTACCTGTTATCCTTGATATTAACTTCGCAGCCCAGTATCCCATCCCTCCCATCTCAAAAGAGTTAATTTCTAAAACAAACGTTTAGTCATCTGATACCCTACTTAAAAAAGGTAACGAGACACTCTATTATTCATGTCAGAAGCTCCAATAATATTTGTATAGCCCTCAAAACCCATCAAACATGATCTCAAATAAACTTCCAACTTCTTTCAAGTAACAAATTCTATCCCACCACATTTGCACTTACAATATACCTTGTGCTTCTTTCATTAATTTCTTCCCCCAGATTTCCACTGTCCCCTGCTCTTGCACCCACTTAACCTCTGCCAACATTGTCTCCATAATGTCTTCACCTTGTCTAAGTGACGGCTTTAATTCTATCACACTGGAAAAAAATTTCTTGGGTACCACCACTCTTTTCCCACCCTAAAAGAAGTTATGGCTTCTTTAATCTGCAATCCACCATCTTTCATAAAAACTTTCACTACAAAATTTAGCACACCTTCTCTCGGTTTTCACAACTGACATCTTCATTATGTTATGAACTCCTTCATGATGATAATTATATTGACTTCGTGTCATATCAAAGATTAAATCTATCATATTCTTCTTTTATTATGTATATTTTTCTGAAAATGCACTCTTTTTCTGTAATTCACACAGCTTAAATAAACTGATTTTCCTTGTAATATATTCTATTTATTAACCAATATGATCTAACCTTCCATTAGAGAGATCATTTCTAAATATTCCTGAATAAATTTCTGCTTAAATAGGATACAATTAGAATGAAGTTCATTTGGTACTTTTTTAAATTGGCATTTTTTAAAAGACAAGCAGAAATGCAATTTTAAACACTTCTATTGCACATAACATATATACCTAGTAGTTCTTCTTTTCTCAAAGCTAATACTCCCATCCTTCTTAATACACAATGAAAAAAAAAAAAGAAAGAAATACAAAGTACTTGAGTTTTATAAGTGAAAAATAATGCTTCTGTGGATTTGGGGAGTGCTTTACCAGTGCCTACTTTTATCTAGGGAATAATTTTAAAAGAGAGAAAAGTTAAATGCAATCATTTAGAAATGTTTGGTTTTAGTGTTTAGAAGAACTAAACTTGCACATTTTCTGAAACATTACTTTTTTTAAATCAAACTTGAACTCATTTTATTTTCTCTTTTCAATATGTCAATAAGATAAAAGCTTATTTTCCCCCCTTTATAAATGACTATTTTTACTGTGGATAACTGAAAGAAACAGCAGAATCATAGAAATTCAAATTTCCAATGTGGGAAGTCTTTTTATAAGGAATAACATCTGTTTGAGATTTCTTTTTTTGGAAATTAAACATGAAAATGGTAATTATTTTAAAAAATTTCATGGATATTGCTGATGTATATTTTCATGATCTTTGTTTCCACAGTACCATAAAAGGAAAACAAAAATGTGCCTGCTGTGAATTTACTTAAATAGATGAGACAAGAGGATTTAGAAATATTCTAAGAGAAGGTGGGCAGTATTATCAAAAAAAAAAAAAGTAGTATGATATATGAAAAATGTGGGTTCTATTTGTGTAGTCAGTGAAATATTTTTATTCTTAATAACAAAACTCTATCTTTGAAATAAAAAAAATTGGTTTTTCTTTGTCATAAAAATACTTAAAAATTTAAAATAAAAACATTGGTATTTAAGTGACTTGTTTCCCATGCCAACATCTTGAAAATAAGGTGAAAGGAAAAACATTATGACCTACCCTTTCTATAACAGTTAATATCACCAGATATCTTGTTCTTACCGGTTTCCCTCTGGCTCAAACTTTGCAGGACAGGGCATGCCTGGGTGGCTGTCAGTAAAGCATCTGCCTTAGGCTGAGTTCATGATCCCTGAATGTCAGGATCCAGTCCCTACATCAGGCTCCCTGCTCTGCCCCTTAATTTTGCAGGAGGAATTCCTGGATGTCTCAAGACCTGCCATCTTTTTCTCTATTATTTTGTAATTTCCTGGTTATTAAATAGATGGAATGCACCCATGACTCAATATATACTTGCAGGGTGGCACCTGATCCCAAGGAGTTTGCAAATAAAGGGAAGTACATCTTTCTATCTGTTCTGCCTTGATAGGATAGCATCAGATTCCTAGGTGAAAACAAAACGAAATAAATCTTTGTCCTAAAAAAAAAAAAATAAGATTTTATTCATTCATTCATTCATTCATTCATTTCTTAATTGGAGAGAGAAAGTGGGGAGAAGAGCAGAGGAAGAAGGACAAGCAGACTCCACGCTGAGATCATGGCCTGAGTAGAAATCAATAGTCCTACACTCAACCAACTAAGCTACCCAGGCACATCATCCTCAAAATTCTTACAGCATGTTAAATAAAGCAGTTACAGTAGCAGCAATAACAATGAAAATGAACATCAATCAAACAATGTAGAAAATGCACTACGTTTTGGGTTTCAAAATAGTTCAAATCATTCTCTTAGAAATTCCGGTCATACAAAGGTTATTGTACTTATTCTTGACTACAATCCATTTTTCCTCAGAGGCAGACACCTGTCCTAAGGGAACAAGTCTTGACACTTGAGTGTCACAGCATCAGGTCAAAGGAACAACATGCTAAAATGCTGCAATCCAGAGAAGGAAAAGAAAGAAGGTGTCTGTTCATAGAATAGAAAGTACTTCACTAGGACTGAAGCTTTGTAGGAGAAAGGAAAAGATGACAGAAAAAAGTAGAGCTGATTAGAAAACAAATCATGAAGACTCTTGTAAGACTTTTTAGACTTTATGCTCAGGAACAGTCAAAATCTTAAGAACAAAATATGGACTCATATTTGAGTTGTAAAGAGACCATTTGGGTTGGTATTTAGAAAATGTGAGTGGGGCAGCACTTGCGTGGCTCAGTCATTAAGCCTCTGCCTTCGGCTCAGGTCATGATCCTGGGGTACCGGAATCAAGCCCCGAGTTGGGCTCCGCTTTCAGCAAGAAGCCTGCTTCTCCCTCTTCTACTCCCCCTGTTGGGGTTTCCTCTGTCTCTTTCTCTGTCAAATACATAAATAAAATCTTCTTAAAAAATGTGAATGGGAGGTAGATAGATGGATAGAGAGCAAGTATCACGTTGTTGGAGTTATTGAGGTGACAGGGGTCTGATCTAAGGCAGAGTTTCTCAATCTCAGCACTGCTGATAGTTTGGACTGGGTAATTCTCTGCTGTAGGGGCCGTCCTGTGCATTGCAGGATGTTTCGCAGCATCCACGGCTGCTACTAATTAGATGCTAGAATCGTTCCCACCCCTGCTCCGATAATGGAAGAGATCTCCAGTCTTTTTCTCAAATGTCCCCTGGAGCAAAGACCTTCTTCTTCCACTGCCTCCTCCCCTTGAGAACGCTGGTATGAGATAATGGTAAAGGGAATAGATAAAGGAGGTGAACTAGAGTAATATTTAAAAGAAACTATTGACAGTAAAATGATGTTGGATAGAGAGTTTGAGGGACAAGAATAAGATATTTGAATTAGAACAAGAAAGTGCATCCACTACTGGGTATTTACCCCGAAAAGCTAAAAAAAAAAAAAAAAAAAAAAAAAGTAATGTGAAAAGATATATGCACTCCTGTCTATTGCAACGTTTTTTTACAATAGTTGATATATGATAGAAACTCAAGTGTCCACCAATAGATGAATAAAGATGTGGTACACACACACAGATGCACACAGGAATTTACTCAGCCATAAAAAAGAAAAAAAAAAAAATGATGAGATCTTGCCATTCACAACACCATGGATGGCCCTAGAAGGTCTTATGCTAAGTGAAAAAGTCAGACAGAAAAAGACGAATACATGTAAAAACATGTGGCCTCACTTACATGTAGAATCTAAAAAACAAAATAAATAAATACACAAGCAAAATGCAGAAACAGACCCATAAATACAAACTGATAGTTGCCAGAGGGGAAGGGGGGTGGGGAAATGGCAAATATGGGTGAAGGGAATTGAGGGATATAGGCTTCTAATTGTGGAATGAATTAGTCAAGGGAATAAAAGGTACAGAATAAGGAATTTGGTCAAGAGAATTGCAATAGCGTCGTACAATGGCAAATGGTGGATACACTTGTGGGGAGAACAGTGTAACAGATGCACTTACTTGAGAGGAGAAGGCAGTTGGGGGAAATCAGAGGGGTAGACAAACCATGAGAGACTGTGGACTCTGAGAAACAAACTGAGGTTTTATGGGTATTATGGAGGGCACCTGTTGCATGGAGCACTGGGAGTGGTGGATAAACAATAAATTTTGGAACACTGAAGAGAAATAAAATAAAATAAAATGAAAAAAAATTGAATTAACTATACGTACACCTGAAACTAATATAACATTGTGTGTCAGCTATACTTCAATACAAATAAATAAATAAATAATTTCTTAAAATAATATTTCACTGTCCACTGGGAATGAAGTAGTTTTTAAATAGGAAAGTGGTGATACCAGATTTACATACTTGTAAAACGCACGTGTGTGTGTGTGTGTGTGTGTGTGTGTGTGTACGTGTCTGTGTATGGGCCCATATACACGGGTTATGACGCTATTACAAAATTTCAGTGTGAAATGAAGAGGGTCTCAACAATGACATGATAGCTGAAATAAAAGGAAACCCAGTGGGAAATGTTTTGATGATCTACCGGGGCGATGAGTTAGACTTATATCCTGGGACACTCCAGTCTTTCTGGTTTGGAAAGCTAGATGTATTATGTCAACATTAACTATTTTAGAAAAATATGCAACAGATTTGGAGAGCTGGAAATCAGAAAACACACTATTAGCTACTCGTCACTAGCAATGTTCGGAAAGAATATAAGCACTTTCCTTTAGGGGGTGTCTATGATTTTAGGAACATAATACAGAAAATAAAAGGACAAAAATCCTTTAAAATATTTTTTAAAAATGGCAAATATTTATAATTTTCATTTTTTATATTATGGCCCAATGCCTTTATTTGTCCAGAAAGCATAAGTGAATATAAGCAACAAAGAGGTATCTGGACATCTGGAGAGGAAGGAATTTGCAGAGTAGAGCAGAATGAAAGCATATGATTATTCTTGAAAGACTATTAGAAGAACCTGTCCTCGTGCTGTCATATAGCATGTTTCTGCTATAATAAAATATTGCTCTATCCAGTCCTATTAGGCATTTTAGCTTCACTTTTCCTACTTCTAATGGTAAATGTAGGATATTGTTTTTTAAAAACCTGCAATTTTTTGCATGCCAATTCACTATTTTCTCTGTAAGCATAAAAAGAGAAACTAATACTTTAAAAAACTTATTATTATTGTTCTTCTTAGTAGACTAGCAAGAAGCAAAGCAGCATCTTTTATGAAGCATAAGAAAAACACGAAGTGTTAATATTTTATTTTCAAAATAAGTAATTTTGGCAAAGATTATTTAACTTTTAAAGGATACTTTTAAAGGGTACTTACATTTTAAGTCTGAAGTTTTCAAAAAATGATTGAATAAAATGAGGAATACTTGGAAATTATAAATTTCATTATTTAAATTTAGAGAATAAAATTTTAGCTTAAATTTTAGCAAGATTAGATTCTCTAATCTTGGGTTATCTCAATCTGTCATCACACTTCTAACAAAATATTTTTAGAATAATTTTTTTTATTCTATATGTTTAAGAAATAAATGCTTAATATAAAATAGTCAAAGAAAGATTACACAGTATTAATTATGATTACCATTTGGTGCATAGGCTTTCATATTTATACTGATGTATCAATATTTCTAAAACTATGTTTCAACATGTTTCAATGACTTTATACATATATTTTTTTCAGTAAAGAGATTGAAATTATAATTTTGAATCATTAAATCCTATTCTATTTAAAAATATGCCAAAATTTATTTAAACCCTCTTTTTAAGAGTGACATGTAGGAGGTACCTGGGTGACTCAGTCAGTTAAACATCTAACTCTTGATTTCAACTCAGGTAATGATCTCAGGGTTGTGAGTTCTACCTGCGGGGCTTGGAAACTGTTTAAGGTTATCTCCCTCCCTCTTCCTCTGCCCCTCCTGGTCCTCTGTCTCTCTATAAAATAAAAATAAGATAACAAAATAAATAAACAGAAATTTAAAAACCGAGTGACATGAAGAAGTTATATTCAATATTTGGATATTGTAGACAATGTCAATCAGATCATATTATGAAACCATTTATGGTTTCTTTGTTCAAACCTTCATTGCATGTTTCTAGAAAGAAATTCCTGGGCTAAAAGTTTTATATATATATACATATAGTAATATAGTAATATATATATACATATAATATGTATATGTATATACATATGTATATACTATATGCATATTACTATATGTATATATATATATGAATTATTTAAAACTGGTTAAAAGTCATATAAATATGTAAATATATTTTATATATATATATAATATATTTAACATGGGGAAACTGTATTGATTTGTTCTTATACTGACTGTGAGTGATTTTATCCACTTTCTTACCTCTTTTACAACAGCAGCCTATTTCAAGTGTTTAGATTGTGGAAACAATGTAGACAGAGTCCTGAATCCATTATGAATAAGCATGAACAGTATGTCCCACATCCAGAAGACAAAATGAAATAAAACACTTTGCACTGAGAGATAAACTATAAATAATTGGGTCAGTCTGTCTAGTTGTAGACTCCAAGCTCAATAAAAATCCCAGGCATTTTCCATAAATTGTTAGTTCTCTTAAAAAAAAAAAAAGACAAAAAAACCCAAACTAAACAAAACTCTATCCTTGATTTTCCCACAGGTCATATCTGAAGAAAAGACTTTATCTTTGTGGATACAATGATGACAATGTGAGAAAAAGGTTGTTTTTCTTTTAATCTTAAACCAGCTAACTATAAACTCAGTGTATTCAATAATTCTACTGCACTTTAATTTTTTCAATAACTTGTCTTTTTAATTTGATGACAAGTGCTTTTATTTTTAAATCATTTTAAATATATATATTTTTTGAATTTATGAGAAAGAGAGAGAGAGAGTGAGAAAGAGACAGAAAGAGAAGGAACAGAGGGAAAGGGATAAGCAGACTCCGTTATACAGAGTGTGGAGCCTGACAAGGGGCTCAATCCTAGGCTCCTGAGATCAGAACCTGAGCCAAAATCAGGAGTCAAACACTTAACTGACTTAGCAACCCAGATGCCCCAATGACAAGTGCTTTTAAAGCTTGAACTTCTTTTCCAATTTTTTGAAAGCAAACTTTTTTTAAATAAATGTTTTGGTCTCTGTATCTTTCTTTCACAGATATTTACCCATCTCATAGGTTAGAAAAATGATTTTTTTACATTTAGAGCAACTTACATACTTAATCACTAGACATTCCAACATCCTTTTACAGATCAGTGATTCATTTGTATTTCCTCTCTTGCAAATGTCTTTTACATATCTCTAGCCCTGTTTCTATTGAGTGTTTTTTTAATGGATAACATTGGTTTCCTATACCTGAAAAATGTTGCTATTTGACACATATGACACTGATTTTATTGTTTTGCTTTTTGCCAATCATTTAAAAATATTTTTGCAATCAAATCTATCATTATGCTCGGAGGAGCCGAGAGCCCGGGGCCCTGCTCCTCAGTGCGCCCTCGGAGAACAGCGCCCAGTTGCTCCCGTCTGCCTGACCTCCGGCTGCGCTCCGAGCTCACCGAGCCTGCGACCTGTTCAAGGTAATGGGAAGGTTGATTTTGATAAGTTGATGGATGGTGTGAAAGCTCTTACAGGAAGGGAGATTGATGCCAGTGATGTGGGAGACAGTCTAGGAAACATGGGACTAGAGCTCACAAAAAAGGAATTGTTGACGCTCCTGAAAAATCTACCAGTAACTGCAGATGGAAAGATCTATCAAAATAGGCTAATGGATGCTGTTAAGTCTCTTAGAGGAGGAATGGTTGATGTCAACAAGCTGGACACAGTTCTGGGAAGTATGGGCATGAGCCTCACAGAAGAGGAACTTAAAGATCTGACACAGAATCTTCCAGAAAATGTTGATGGGAAAGTTGCTATGGAACAGGTTATGGATGCAGTAAAATCTTTCACAGGTGAAAAGGTTGATTTGGATAACTTGGAAAACGTACTGAAAAATATGGGGATTCAACTCACTGATCCTGAATATACAAAGCTGGTGAAAGCACTGCCCGTTAGCGATGATGGAAAGGTGTATCAAAATAGGATATTAGAGGCCATGAAGTCTTTAAAAACTGATGGAAAAGCTAATCTGAGTGACGTAATGGATGGAGTGAAAGCTATTACAGGAGAAAAGGCTGATCTCAACAGTGTGAAAACTGTTCTGGAAAACCTGGGGAAAGATCTCAAAGATAAAGTATTCTTGGACCTGATAAAACGTCGTCCTTCTAAGGAAGATGACAAGATCTTTCAAAACAGGTTGCTAGAAGTTGTGAAGTCTCTAAAAGATGGGAAATTCAATGCCAACGACTTGAGTGCTATCCTGGATAATATGGGAATCAAGATATCAGATAAGGAACTTAAGGCTCTGACTAAAAATTTTCCTGCTGATGTTGATAGGAAGATTTCAATAAAGAGATCAATGAATGAAATGACAGCTAACTTTACAGGTGAGAAGAGTGATCCTAGTGACTTGAAAAATTTCCTGGGAAGTCTGGGGATTTAGCTCACAGATGAGGAAAAAGAGAAACTGCTGAAAACCCTGCCAGTTGATGCTGCTGGGAAGGTATATCAGGATGGGTTGCTGAAGGGTATGAAATCTCTCTATGGGGGAAAGGTTCATACAAATGAGCTGGACAACACTCTAAAAAAATTGGGAATTGAGCTCACAGAAGAGGAACTTGCAAATCTCTCAGAAAACCTAGAAGTTGATGCTAATGGGATGGTTGGTCTGAAAAAGGTGATGGATGAAGTCAAAGTTACTACAGGAGGGGAGGTTGATGCCAAAGATGTGAAAACTCTTCTGAAAAACATGGGAATAGAATTCACAGATAAGGAACATTTGAAGCTGATGAAAAGTCTGCCTTTCAATGATGAAAACAAAGTCTTCAAAAACAGGTTGCTAGAAGGTGTGAAGTCTCTTAAAGGAAGATGTTGCTGCGGCTGAGGTCGATGAGGTTGCCTGTGTTCTCCTCGAGGATTTTGATGGATTCCTTTCGCACATTGAGGTCCTTCATCCATTTTGAGTCTATTTTTGTGTGTGGTGTAGGGAAATGGTCCAATTTCATTTTTCTGCATGTGGCTATCCAATTTTCCCAGCACCATTTATTGAAGAGGCTGTCTTTTTTCCATTGGACATTCTTTCCTGCTTTGTCGAAGATTAGTTGCATGGAGGTTCCTCAAAATGTTGAAAATAGAACTGCCCTATGACCCAGCAATTGCACTATTGGGTATTTACCCTAAAGATACAAACGTAGTGATCCAAAGGGGCACGTGCACCCGAATGTTTATAGCAGCAATGTCCACAATAGCCAAACTATGGAAAGAACCTAGATGTCCATCAAAAGATGAATGGATCAAGAAGATGTGGTATATATACACAATGGAATACTATGCAGCCATCAAAAGAAATGAAATCTTGCCATTTGTGACAACATGGATGGAACTAGAGCGTATCATGCTTAGCAAAATAAGTCAAGCAGAGAAAGACAACTATCATATGATCTCCCTGATATGAGGAAGTGGTGATGCAACATGGGGGCTTAAGTGGGTAGGAGAAGAAAAAATGAAACAAGATGGGATTGGGAGGGAGACAAACCATAAGTGACTCTTAATCTCACAAAACAAACTGAGGGTTGCTGGGGGGAGGGGGTTTGGGAGAAGGGGTGGGATTATGGACATTGGGGAGGGTATGTGCTTTGGTGAGTGCTTTGAAGTGTGTAAACCTGGTGATTCACAGACCTGTACCCCTGGGGATAAAAATATATGTTTATAAAAAATAAAAAATTATATAAAAAAATCTATCATTACATGTTCTTGCAAAATTTCGTGCTTTAGAAAGCCATTTTAACCCCCTCAAATTTGAAACATTTATCTATTTTCTAACACATTCATGACCTTATTTTTAGCATTTAAATTATTTACTTATTTGGCATTCAGCCTAAGGAGAACTGGTTTCAAATATCAGCTTTGTCCATTACTCACTCAAGGTCTGGACAAGTTCAGTGTTCTTTGAGGCTCACTACCTCACTTATGTTGATAGTTTCCAACTCCTAGGTGTTTATAGAAATAATTAGATGATGCATAAAAGTGGTCTAGTATGCTTTCTGTTGATAGTACATAATAAATAATGAGGAGGAGGATTTATGGGTTCATACACAAAAAAGTGCATATAAGTATATGTAGATCACATACTTATGGACCAAAAAAATCTATAATTTACAAAAACTTATTTAAATGTAGAAGTTTAATCCTTTGGACAGCCAAGACATATATAATGTCAAAACAGACATGAATAAGATTTGAAAGTAATTTCATTATATTGTTTTCAGTCCCATTTGAACAGAATGGCAAATGAAGCAGGGCTCATGAATAGTGGATATACAGAGAAACTTCCTGTGCATGAAAGCGACTTTGGAGTTTGGAGTTCAACTCTTTGTTCTACTACCCTTTTTAACGGAATGATAGGATAAATAATGAATGTTTAACAGTGATGGCAGATCAACAGGCAAAGATAAACACAAAAATGATACAAGACAGAGTGTTCCTGTTCAATATCCTCCAAGTAGTTGCAGATTTAGATTGCTTCTAGGCATCCAGGCATCTGAGCTATCACAAGGAATATCTAAATTGCTTTCTCACAGTTTCTACAAAGCACTCTCTTTACTTTATCTACTCATTTTAGATGGCACCTCATTGAATTTCTCCTAGCCAATTTACTTTCTGCAAAGCTCACATTTCTCTTACAATAGAGAAATTTCTTTAGCTCTACTCTTTTAACTTTAGCTTAATAGCATGGGGGCTTTCGTTAAGTTTCACTGTCAGCAGAACAGCACAAATTTAACATTTACGTGATCCATTTCTACTAAATAGCAAAAGGAGAAAGTGTTATGCCAAGGGCAATGTGAGTATTAATTTTCTCTATGGTTTATACAATTACTAGAATGCATCCCCAAATAAAACTAATATATTGATCAAACCTAATTAGCCTTAATTTACATAAAATCATAAAGTGAGTTACTTCTATGCTTTAGAAAAACAAAAGGTTTAAGTGAAAATAAGCCATGGGAATTTAGAGTTCAGACTCATCTGGCATACAAAATATCTAAAGTATGAGCAATATGAGACCAAAATTCTAATCTTATTATAAGAAAATTATTTAATGACAAAAATAATATGAAATTCTAATTGTTTTTAAATTGCTGTTATATAACACATTGTATATAAGTATCTGTATTTAGTTTTTTAAACAAGTGGAAAACTAGAAATTAAAAAAAAAATTCATCAAATAATACCATCATCCAAAGAGATGTGTGGTGATACTTCTTCCAGACTTTTTCTATGCACACGCACACACACACACATATGTAATATTCATTCCACTCATTCAGTTTTATAATCTTTTTTTCATTTAATATGAAGGAATTAAGATGTTTTCTTGTCATTTCTTCATGCAACAAATACTTAACAAACATCATTTGCCACAACAATGCTACTTATGTTGTAAACAAAATTTATAGAACCGTAATTGTTACTTCCTTGTGGAATTTATATTCTTTTCTTTTAAAGATTTGTACTTATTTATTTGTCAGAGAGAGAAAGAGAACAAAGCAGGGGGAGAGGCAGACAGAGGGAAAAGTAGGCTCCCCACTGAGCAAGGTGCCCAATGTGGGACTCCGTCCCCAAACTCTGGGATCATAGGCAGTCGCTTAACCAACTGAGCCACTCAGGTGTCCCTGGAATTTATATTCTGAGTGACCAGACAGATAATTACCAAGAACAATTGAAGAAAGAGCTAAAAAATGTATTTCTGTGTATTTATATGAGCGTAATTACAAATAACATAGGAAATTATTAATAAAGGATAATCATGAACTGAATAGAGTAACTACAAAAATAAGCTGGCTAAAGATGATATTTTACAGGTGACATCATGTTGGGCTTTGAAATATTAAGAAACAACAACCTTTATGCTGTGTCACGTAGGAGAGATCTAAGCACAGGAAGCAAGCATGAAGGTCCTACATAGCAAAAGCTTTATTTGGGAAAAGCAATAAAAATATACCAATTCTACTGTACCTGGTTAGAGCTTAGAGTGGAGGCCACTGGATGGCCAATGACTCACAAGTGTAGGTAGTACCATGCAAAAGGGACAAGTCTTTTGCTAACACAAGGTCTCTGGCCCAATGGTGGAGTTTGTTAGTAACTCTTGCTGCAGTTATAAAAAAAGAAAGAAAGAAAGAAAGAGAGAGAGAGAGAGAAAGGAAGGAAAAAAGGAAAGAAAGAAAAAGAAAGAAAGGGAGAAAAGGAAAGAAAGGGAGAAAAAGAAAGAAAGAGAGAAAGGAAGCAAGCAAAAAAGGAGGAAAGCAAGAGAAAAAAAAAGAAAATAGTTCTCGAGTCTAGGGAAAGGAGAAGACAGAGGGGAAATAATTAAGCAGTTATCAAATCATTCAGGATTTCATTGTTTGGCTTTCTAGTAAGATTGAAGCACACGAATTGAGCTAAATCTTGACTCCTTTTGGCCAACAGAATGCAACAGAAATGATACTGGGCCTATTCCAGCTCTAGGCCTTAAGAACTTTAGACTATCATTTTCACTCATGAATCCGATTGTCCTGTAAAAAGTTGAACTGCCCCAGCTAGCTAGCCGCAAGGAGAGGCCTTGTGGAGGAAGACGGAACATCAGATATAAAAGAACATTCTCTGTGATGTTCCAGCCCCGCCGAGTCACCAGTTGAGTGCAGCTAATTGAAGAGCCCCCACTAATAAAATATAAAACATAACCACCCAGTCAATCCCTGCTCAACTTCCTAACAAACCAGATTATAAAAAGTAATAAAACCATTGTTTTATGCCACTTAATCTAGCAATACTTAGTTACACAGAAAACAGTAAACCTGTACAAGCAGACCTAATTTTATTGCACTTCGCTTTACTGTGTTTTGTGGATATTGTATTTATTTTATTTATTTATTTACTTATTTAACTAACTGAAGGTTTGTAGTTATCTTGCATGAATCACGTGTAAAGTCACAATTTTTTTAACTGCATTTGCTCACTTTGTGTCTCCGTGTTGCATTTTGGTAATTTTTGCAATATGTCAAGCTTTATTATTAATATTATATTTGTTATGGTGACCTGTGGTTATGACTCTCTAAAATCTCAGATGATGGTTAGCATTTCTTAGCAATAAAGTATTTTTTAAATTACTTACACTTTTTTAGACACAATGTTATTGCACACTTAATAGACCATAGTATTGTGTAAATAAAAATTTGTATCCAGTAGGAAACCAACAAAAATCATTTGACTCAATTCACTGAGATATTCTTTATTGCAGTGGTCTGGGACGAAACCCACAATATAATGTTTACAATAGCATAAAATAAAACTATACAGTATACAATATGCTTCCATAATATAATTTCAGGTACTGAGATTATTTGTTCATCTTTCCTAAACAAATATGATCTATTTACATGTAAAATCATTTTATTTATTGTACATGGTTCTTTTATAACATAATTTTGCTCTTCAGAAATTTATATTAGCACAAAATAACTATTAGCAAAAGAGGGTTAAAGACATAGATGATTTAACTAATATGAAAATTAATTTTTCTACAAAATTGTCTTAAAGTTCTGTTAAACTAAGTTTAGAGTAACTAAACAGTGAGTTAAAGGCAGTAGCAATACAATTTAAATATATCCATTATTTGAGTTTAGTTTTGCCAAAGAGACGTGGCGTTTAGTTTCCTATCAATAGCAATATGATTTTAAGTTCAAAACATCTTACGTATTCATATTTACCTTTATGGTCTTTAGTAGTGAATGTCATTTTTTGAACAAGTGTTGGGAAACATAATTGAAAAGACATGACCGCCAGTTGACCTTAAGCTGGACCTCAGCACTCAGAGGCTCCTCATCTCCTCCCCTGTCCTTGGACTGTGGTTCCATTGCATTTCCTGCTCCCAGAGGCTGCTCCAAGGATTTAGCTTTGAGTTGATGATGTGGTGTTGAGAACAGCTGCACAGTGTAACCCAGTTAAGACCTCTTAATAAAATTTTAAGATTTGGCAGGCAGGAGTGGGGATCCATTGTTCCTAATGCCCAAGAAAGCCCCATATGTAAGTTTCATTTGCATACTAAAACTGCCACCTACTGGAGCACCTGGATGGCTTAGTGGGTTAAACTGCTGCCTTAAGCTCAGGTCATGATCTCAGAGTCCTGGGATCAAGCCCCGCATTGGACTCTTTGCTCAGTGGGGAGCCTGCTTCCCCATCTCTCTCTCTGCCTGTCTTTCTGCCTACTTGTGATCTCTGTCAAATAAATAAAATCTTAAAAAAACAAACAAAAAACCCTGCCACCTACCAACCTAGAGTGGTTGGCCTCTTTCTTCGGCCTCTCCCTTCCCTCCATGTTTGGGGGGGGGGTGGTTTTAAATCAAACCCAGGAGTCTCCTGAGTGTTGTGAACCAACAAGTGGAATAGCTGGAAATAACTTTATTTTTTCTCTGCATAGTTAGTATTATTAATTTCCATTCATAACTCTATGTAAGGTATAGTTGTTTCAATGAGGTTGTTGACGTTAAATATAATTAATACAATGAAAACTCAGTGACAAGAATTCATATGTTGGCTGACAGTGTGGTCTCCTAGTGACATAAATTGGACATGCGACACCATAGCAAACTTTCCATGACTCTCAATGACATCTGCCTTCTGATGTTCATGCTCTGTAATCCCTTCCTTTTGAGAGTAATTGGGTTCTGTGACTTGCTTCTAATGCATAGAATAGGGCGATGGATTCCTCTCCTATGATTAGGTCACATTTTATGGCAACAGTGATAGGATGTCACCCTGTGATCATGTTATATGAATCTCCATCTCACTAAATTTACTGTTGCTCTCTGCTGCCTCTGAGGAAGCAAGCAGACAAGTTGTAAAGAGCTCATGAAGAGGCCTCCATGGCAAAGAGCTCTAGGCCACCTACTGGAGCTCACAGTCTTAACTAACACAAGGACGTACCTTCTGGTAACAACTAGAATGAGCTTAGTAGGAGAATCTTCTACAGTTGAGCCTCCAGATGGGAATATCACCATGATTGTGAGACTCTGACACATGAAAATGAAGAGAAAATAAACCTGCTCTGTTTTAAGCACTAAGTTTCTGGTATTTGTTACTCAGCTACAAAAAACTAACATGTGATACACCTTTGTTTAGACAAGTGCTGTTCAGGAGAAATAAAATTCCAGCTGCATGTGTTATCTCAAAAATAATAAAAAGAAAACTTTATTTTAATAATACATTTCATTTCTATATCATATATTTATGTTATACATGTTTATATGTTTATATAGCATATCAGATACAACATAAATGCATCTGATTATGATAGTAAATATATATCATATGATTAGTATTATTCATATACTATGTATTTATATTTTATTTTACCCAATGTACTCAAAATATAGTCATTTAAATATGCAATCATATTATCAATGTATATATATGTGCATGTGTATATATATATACACACACACATATGTATATACACATTTTTTCATATCAAAACTTCAAAGTCCAGTGTGTACTCATATACAACATGTCATTTCAGGTATGATATCTTTATCATAGATGATTATTCTGTATTTAAGTTTGTTTTTTTTTTTAAGATTTTATTTATTTAACAGAGAGAGACACAGTGAGAGAGGGAACACAAGCAGTGGGAGTGGGAGAAGCAGGCTTATGCTGAGCTAGAAGCCTGATGTGGGGCTGGATCCCAGGACCCTGGGATGCTGACCTGAGCTGAAGACAGACACCCAACTGAGCCACCCAGGTGTCCCATCTGTATTTAAGTTTTATTAAATATACCTAAAAGCTTTATATTACTTTTAAATTTAAATTTAAATTTAAGTTAATTATTTTGTGAGTATTTTATAATTTATATAAATGTGGAATTACTGTTGTACAATGGAAACTAATAAAGAATTGTATGCCAACTATACTTCAATTTAAAAAAAGAAAAAATAGTTCATTATAAATATAGAAAGTCATAAATTCTGTTTGTCACATCAGACATAATTTCAGTACTCAATAGCTACACTAGGTGGTGGCTACTAGCCACCTAATAGAGTTAGACTATGGGGAAGAGTTAGACTATGAATTTCATGGTACCTGTTCTTAAGCCCATGTTGACACTTCACACTTGAAGTAATTTTCCTAAATTTTGTGAAATCTAACAAACAAAATGAGTACTTGTTGTGAATGCAGTTTGCTAAGACACCACCCACTCACCTCATTCTGATACCATAGATTAGTAGTTGGTTTAGGTAATTAAGGTGCAAGTGGTCTTCAAATTCACAGTCTGAGAAAGGAATGATAATGGAACACCTACGTGGAACAAAGATGGAGTGGGGAGTGGAGATTGGTTTGCCTTAATGCCTGGAGCTCATGTGGGTATCACATATTCCAATCTTTTTTTTGGCTCATAGAATAGCATGTTAGTCCTAAAATCATAATCCTGGGAAATTTAAAAAACAAAATAAAACAAAACTCAAAGAAACAAATCCTAAAGAGGAGACTGTCCTTAGCACGTGCAGAAAAATAGCATTTCCCTTTGCCCCAGCTTAAATGTTAAATATATCAGTACAGAGGAACTTCGAGCTGTAAATCTGGGGTTTATAATATGCCCACATCACTGCTTCCTTGGCTTAACCTTATTTCATTTACTTTCATTTTCAAGTTACCATTCACCCATCTGACTCTTAAAAATAAATGTAGAACAGAGCTTCATTCTTTTTTTTTTTTAAGTTACACAAATTTTTTTTTAATTTTTTATTTTTTTATAAACATATATTTTTATCCCCAGGGGTACAGGTCTGTGAATCGCCAGGTTTACACACTTCACAGCACTCACCAAAGCACATACCCTCCCCAATGTCCATAATCCCACCCCCTTCTCCCAAACCCCCTCCCCCCAGCAACCCTCAGTTTGTTTTGTGAGATTAAGAGTCACTTATGGTTTGTCTCCCTCCCAATCCCATCTTGTTTCATTTATTCTTCTCCTACTCACTTAAGCCCCCATGTTGCCTCACCACTTCCTCATATCAGGGAGATCATATGAGAGTTGTCTTTCTCTGCTTGACTTATTTCGCTAAGCATGATACGCTCTAGTTCCATCCATGTTGTCGCAAATGGCAAGATTTCATTTCTTTTGATGGCTGCATAGTATTCCATTGTGTATATATACCACATCTTCTTGATCCATTCATCTGTTGATGGACATCTAGGTTCTTTCCATAGTTTGGCTATTGTGGACATTGCTGCTATAAACATTCGGGTGCACGTGCCCCTTTGGATCACTACGTTTGTATCTTTAGGGTAAATACCCAATAGTGCAATTGCTAGGTCATAGGGCAGTTCTATTTTCAACATTTTGAGGAACCTTCATGCTGTTTTCCAGAGTGGCTGCACCAGCTTGCATTCCCACCAACAGTGTAGGAGGGTTCCCCTTTCTCCGCATCCTCGCCAGCATCTGTCATTTCCTGACTTGTTGATTTTAGCCATTCTGACTGGTGTGAGGTGATATCTCATTGTGTTTTTGATTTGTATTTCCCTGATGCCGAGTGATATGGAGCACTTTTTCATGTTTCTGTTGGCCATCTGGATGTCTTCTTTGCAGAAATGTCTGTTCATGTCCTCTGCCCATTTCTTGAGTGGATTATTTGTTCTTTGGGTGTTGAGTTTGCTAAGTTCTTTATATATTCTGGACACTAGTCCAGATATGTCTGATATGTCGTTTGCAAATATCTTCTCCCATTCTGTCAGTTGTCTTTTGATTTTGTTAACTGTTTCCTTTGCTGTGCAAAAGCTTTTGGTCTTGATGAAATCCCAATAGTTCATTTTTGCCCCTGCTTCCCTTGCCTTTT
Organism: Mustela nivalis; assembly: GCF_964662115.1. Classification (NCBI taxonomy): domain Eukaryota; kingdom Metazoa; phylum Chordata; class Mammalia; order Carnivora; family Mustelidae; genus Mustela; species Mustela nivalis. The sequence continues at coordinate 19,424,026 of NC_139023.1, read as the reverse complement.
GCGTTGTTCCTAGAAAGATGTTGCTGCAGCAGAGGTCGAAGAGGTTGCTGCCTGTGTTCTCCTCAAGGATTTTGATGGATTCCTTTCGCACATTGAGGTCCTTCATCCATTTTGAGTCTATTTTTGTGTGTGGTGTAAGGAAATGGTCCAATTTCATTTTTCTGCATGTGGCTGACCAATTTTCCCAGCACCATTTATTGAAGAGGCTGTCTTTTTTCCATTGGACATTCTTTCCTGTTTTGTCGAAGATTAGTTTACTGTAGAGTTGAGGGTCTATTTCTGGGCTCTCTATTCTGTTCCATTGATCTATGGGTCTGTTTTTGTGCCAGTACCATGCAGAGCTTCATTCTTAGCTTTATGTTATTCTTGACTTAGTTATAAATCCTAAGAGATCTCCTCTACATCTAAAATTCCTGCTACCACTTAATGCTGATGGCTACCAAAACTTTATTTTTTTAGATCCATATTTGTAAATTGTACTTGTTATCAACATTTGAACAACTCATAAATCACAGGTAACTCAATGTCTAAAATGAAACTTATTTTACTTCCAATTATGCTTAATTCTCTTTATTTTCGCTCTTCCTAAATGTACTATTATCCATAAGTCAAAACTAGACATCAGTGATTTATTCTTGATGATTTTTCCTTCCCATTTTCTTCTTTACTCACTGAAGTCTAGAAGTTTTTAGGAAAATTTTAATCTCCCTACTTTAATTCACAAAACCGCTTATGGCATAAACCATACTTATCTCTGTCTTATGCAGTACCTGCTGCATATCATGTGCACAGAAAAATCCAGAGAGTTTATTTGGATTCTTAAAAATCAGAGAAAATAACATTTTTTCCTTTTCCTTTTATTGATTTTCAAATATTCACTTAAAATTAACCAGGAAATTTACTTGAAAATGACAAACATCTGATACTACTTATTAAATGAAGTTATTTACAAATCTATATTATGTAAACAAACTTATCATTATAATTATTTTGACATAATAAGCCAAGTATTTAGAAAAAACTTTCTTAGAGGGTTTTAAAAAAAATAATGTTATTTTTTTACTGTATGGAACTCTAACATGACATAGTGGACAGACTACTGGATTGAAATTCAGAAAACTTAGGTTTGGGTTGTAATTCTGCCAATAAATAGCCAAACAACTTCTGTCAGATAAGCAAACCTCGGTAAGTCTCAGCTAACAGCTTTCTTATCTGTGAAATAAGTTGCTTGAACTAGATAATCTGTACGTTTCTTTCTACCTTATTTTATCCATGTCAGTATTGTTAAATGGAATAATGCTCTCTGCACCAGAAGACCTTATTGATTTGACTCTTAAATATGACTACTAGTTCCACTGGAATCTTTATCAAGTGTTTGCCATGTGTTAAACCTAAAGCTGTTTTATTTTCTTGATATGAGATAGAGATAAAATAAAATGCATATATGAATATTGGATTTACAAATTATATTTGTCTATGGCAAACAAAAATATGAGCTTTATAAATGGCATACAAAGAATTTAGTACTCCTCAGTCCTCGTACTCTACCAGATAGCATCATTCAAAAATGTGATCACGCACTCAGCAGTGTTATTTTTTTCCCTAGTAAAGAATTTATATATTTCATAACCACTCTTATTTTATGGTGATATTAGTGGTCAAAATAATTACCACCCAGAATCTGAATGTTCTCAAAATTTCCTAGAGCAATATAGATAAAATTTTCAAATATTCTAAATAATAATGATATAGAAAAAAATCCACATTACAATTTATTTGTTGAACATGTATTTGCCTAGTAAATTAAAAAAAACACACACACATTTCATTTCAGATTGTCACCAGTTAGACCCCAAGACTTGACCTTTACTTCCCACCTGCTAGTACCCACAGAGTTTTGTCCCACATTTTTCTTTAAGTTCTTCTTTCCAGCTTATCCCTTAACTCAGGCAAAGCATCCAGTGGCCATAATATCCTGTGATGGAAATCAAAACAAACCCTCACACAACAGGGACTGCCCTGAGGAAGAGCTCTGGCCAGCTCAGACAAGTTTAAGCTTAACCCCCAAATCACACCTGCATAAAAGAACCTTAGAGTGACCTATGGATTAGGACATTTACCTTTACTTTGTTATTATACCACAATATCCGCCCAAAGAAGACCGCAAGCTTCATTTACATAACATACAATATTTGTGTGTACATGTTTCCTTACGGAGCTTGTGCAACTTTATGCTTTCCTCCACATACAATGGCACGTCTCCCCTATCTAAATATTCATCCTAACCCTAAATAGAAGGAACTCATTCACCCTTGCCTGGAGAGTCACAGCTTTGGAAATTATTCCTGTGAACTTCTTACTTGCTGAAAATAAAGTTTCTTTTGTTGGGACAACTCTATCTGGTGTAGTTTCTATCTGTGATTCATCAAGGAGGGAACCCATGTTAGTTTGGTTACAAAATAGAAAACTCTGCTACGAATTATACTCCAGAGTTTTCATTTAAAAAATACAATGGTATTTGTCAACTTAGCAGTTAAGTGTCTTATAATTGGTAAAGATATTCCATATTGTTACTTTATTACTTTTGCCAGAGAAATGCTAGGAAGTCATAAATAGGAGAGTCTGTAGAAACTACTAGGTTTCTAATGCAATAGAAAATGATTATTATAATAAAAAAGAGCTTGGACTGGTAAGTAGAGGCAATATTGATGAGTTTTCTAAGTTAGACCCTTGTTATAGAAACTTATCAACTAATAAAATATTTTTATGGTTCAATTTCACAATCTGAAATTTTAGCCAGAGAATAAAAATCAAACGAATATTCCTAATCATTATTTTCAACTATAACAAATTTGTTAAAGATGTTATTCAGTTGATCGATTTCCACAACAGCTTCAGTGAAGGTTGAAATTTAGACTTATCAAGGGAGTTACTTACTAAAAGAAAACTCCGTTCTCATACATTACAGTGCTGTGAAAGAGGACTGCCAACACTTGCTTTGGTTTCTCATTGACAAGTTGTTAGGATGCTCAGTTTGCATTTTAAAAAGATGAAAATGATTCTGGTGGAATGGAGAACATGAAGAGTCCTCTATGCAAGTCAGCAATGTGAACATCTTGCAGATGCCTATTTTACAGAAGTATAAGAATTATAAATAAATCTTGAAAGATGTATATCCATTACTCAAAGCTGTCAGAAGATCAGGTTTGAAATACTATGTCAAGTTTTAGACTCTAATGAAGAACAATGATTCAAATTCCTAAGAGAGTATACAGGAGAGCTATGAGATTAATCAAGGATAGGAAGTCTGCTTTATGAGGAAAGGTTTGAAGAAATGAACTTGTTCCAAGAAAAATATAATAAACATATTTAATCATGAAACAGAGTGAAAGGAACCTGAGATAAAATACTGAGATATATCTGAAAAAGACGTTCTGATTAAAATTCATTATAAATATACCTGGGAAAAATGTAAAAAAATGCATTTCTATTATATAAATTTATTGAAATATTTATTTTTCAAAAGCTTTTTCAACTTTTTTTTTACTTGTAATAACTGCTAAATAGGGACACTTTAAATTTCATAATATTATAAAATTATAATTTTTAAAAAAATTTATTTGTTGAACAGACAGAGATCACAAGTAGGCAGAGAGAGAGGAGGAAGCAGGTTTCCCGAAGAGCAGAGAGTCCGATGCGGGGCTCGATCCCAGGACCCTGGGATCAAGACCTGAGCCAAAGGCAGAGGCTTTAACCCACTGAGCCACCCAGGTGCCCCTAAAATCATAAAAGTATACAAAATGATATTAGGTACACAATAAATAGCATATATAATATAAATAAAACAACACAAGTGCTCAGATTAGGCTACCCAAAAGTTAAAAATATAAGTTTTCTGGAATCCAGTCTGATACCAAATAAATTCTGTATAGCAAAACACTATAGGGGAGGAAAACTAATTTTCCTTCCACCCTTCTAGGTTCTTGGCTGAGAGACAATTGTAATAAGTTTAATAATGTGTGTACCCCTGTATAACATGGAGGAAACATAGGAAAAGAGCAATTCCCCCAAATGGCACAAACCATCACCTTAAATACATTTAAAACATTTAAAGAAAAAATAAGATGTTGTGGGGGGGGTGGAGGATGGGGATCCAATTATAGGAGATTTTCAAGCAAAACATGGTAAAGCAGCGTGGGGCTACCTATGCAGATTTAAATCTCTGTCTTCTCCATTGATGAGGTTAAGGGATTTGGTCATTCCCCTCTTCCTGTTATAGCCAAGAAGAAACTCTTACAAATACAACTTTCTCCTATAAATGTAAATACAAAAGGGTAACTTCTCAGTTTTCAGAGTGTTTACCATGGCTGCTATTTCTTAAAAAATCAACTTAAAATAATTCTTAGGCCAAAAAGGCATTTTTTGAGGTAGCAAATTTTGCTCTCCTCCAACTTCATATTTGACCAGAATAGTACAACTAAGCTTCTTGATGTGGAAAATGACTAGGAAGACATTTAGCCCTGCATAAATAAATACAGAAGTATATAAATGATAGAATTTAAAGCAAATACGGAAAATAAGACACAAACAAGACATCACTTTCCATGGAATGAAGTAAGTTTACATACTATTTTTAAAAAATGGGGCAACTGGGTGGCTCATTGGGTTAAAGCCTCTGCCGTCAGCTCAGGTCATGATCCCAGGGTCTTGGGATCGAGCCTGCATCGGGCTCTGTGCTCAGCAGGGAGCCTGCTTCCTCCTCTCTCTCTGCCTGCCTCTCTGCCTACTTGCGATTTCTGTCCAATAAATAAATGAAATCTTTAAAAAAAAAATTCAACAGAGTAATTTTGAAGATCTAATCGGCTTTATTACATGATTCATGAATGGGGCAGCATCCTATCAGCAAGTAGAAAACATCCCCTAGTTGTGTAAGAGGAAGGTTTTTATAGCAAGGAGGGTGGGCAGGAAGGTTTTATTAAACAAAAGAATTGTTCCAGGCCAGGTCACTTTCCCTCAGGGGGAAGTAAAGGGGGACTTATGCAGATTACCTTATCTTCTTGGGGCCAGGGGATAGAGTAGGCCCGTGTGACAGATTACCTCCTTGATACTAATCAAAAAATTTTGACTGACCAATTAAAATTCACAATTCTGGTGGAGGTTGAAATTGCAATTAGAATAGGTATGAAGCTTCGGTTTCATGGCTTGCCCTTACACCATTTGGGACCTGTGGTTTTCTTTTTAACAACATATCAAACAAAGTTCTTATAAAAAGTAGGACTACATTAAAATTTTTAAAAACTACATAGGATTGTCAAAAATTGAGTTTCAAAATAATATTTTGTTTATTTGACAGATAAGTCAATATCAGCATTATCAAAATTGTATAAAATATGCAGCAGACATGAGTATAATTACAGACTTTAAAATATATATATAAAGGGCACCTGGGTGGCTCAGTGGGTTAAGCCGCTGTCTTCGGCTCAGGTCATGATCTCAGGGTCCTGGGATCGAGTCCCGCATCGGGATCTATTCTCAGCAGGGAGCCTGCTTCCCTCTCACTCTCTCTGCCTGCCTCTCTGCCTACTTGTGATCTCTGTCAAATAAATAAATAAAATCTTAAATTATATATATACACAATTATATAAATATAATACATATATATATATAGTTATTCTCTGATACAATTCTACCAGTATCTCCCCAGTAGAGGAGATAATAAACTGTAATTAGCATGTTTAAAGAAACATTCCTTGTCTGGATATTCTTCTGACGATAGTGCTCTGTGCTTGATGTCTAGGTTTTTACTTCCAACACTTATCACTAACCACAGTCATTGCATAGAACTGCTAAACATTTTTTTTTTTAAAGATTTATTTATTTGAGAGAGAGATTAAGAGAGAGAGCAGGAAGTGGGCAGAGAAGAGGAAGAATTTTCAAACAAATTTTCCACAGAAACTGAAGCCTACGGCAGGGCTCTATCCCAAGACCCTAAAATCAGGACCTGAGCCAAAACCAAGAGCCTTGACACTTAGCCCACTGAGCCACCCTAAGACTGGTCTCTAAGTATATCAGAGTACTATCAGTTTATTTCTGTGTATGATGTTGTTTTCCATGATTATATTCTTCAAATTGCCACCTGTTTATTGAATAATGAGATGGCTAATCAGTGATGCAATTTCTCATTAGTTTTTATAGCCTGACTGTTCAGTGCATTTATAGCCTGACTGTTCAGTGCATTTATTATTTCTGGTAGTTGCATTTTATCTGCAAGATTAGCATTTTCTGCTGTTGTTTGCAATTAAGAAAAGATATCCTTTTCTGATAGGAAGATCACTCTCTACTTACAGAATAAACTGAGATGAATGCAGCATAATATTATCTATGCAAACTGTATTCTTTTATATGCAATAAATAATGGAAATAGCAGTTTACTCTTTATACATAGGTAAAATAGACTTAGTTTTCAATGAATGCTTGTATTATTATTAGCATTAGTTATTATTCTTAATTTTGCAGTGTTATGCTAGGAAAGCATTGAGTGATATATCCTATTTAGGGAATAAATCCTTCTTTGACAGCTTTTGTACATTTCTGTTTTTAAAAAATCATGTAGGTAGCTGAGGGACTGCACTCTTCTACATCACTTGTCATCCTGGAACATGCCAATCTCTTCTCCAGTGCATTTTCCCACTACTGTCATCACCTCCCCTTATAATGAAAGGGGTGTACCTAAATAAAATAATAAATGTGCGTACCTAAATATAAGGTGTGTACCTAAATATCTAAGATAAAATATCTAATAATAAAAGGCATGTACCTAAATATCTAAGATATGCTCTTAATTTACATTTACATGAGTCTTTGTAAAACAACCAGCCAATGCTATTTTGCATGATTATGCATATACAAATACTACTAAGGGTCATCATTATTTTTTTCCCCAGTTTTCTCATTCAACAATTTGAATGCTCTGTTACTGTATGCCTATTGCAGATTATTGCTATATTGCTTCAATTGCATGAATTCAGTACAATTCACTTAACCATTTCCCTGCTAATAGATGCCTAGAGGTCTCCAGGAGCTTGAAAATATCTTCTTGGTTGATAATGCCCTTCTTTTATCAGAAACTTTGATTTGGATGGAATACAGTTTATTGATTTTCATTTTGTAAGGTCTGTACTTTGGGTAAAAACTTTTCCATTTTTCCAGTATACAGATATTTTTGGGGGGAATTCTCCTTTATATAGGGTCCAGAACCAGGGTATTAATTTATAGTTTTTCTATAGAGAAATTTAGTTTTCCCAGCTTTATCTGCTGAACAATCTAGCATTTGTCCATCGTCATATATATAATTCAATATATTATGTACATTAATATGAATTTATAATTTGTATCCATACAGACATTTTCCGTGCTTTTTAAGGTAATAATTTTATACATGCAATTTCTCTTAGGAAAACTTAGCTACTTTCTATAAGTTTAATTTTAAACATTTCATGTATAGGGGAACAAAATCTGCCACCCCAAAAGTGTCTTTTTGACATGCGGATTATTTTAAGCTGATTATTTTTAAGAAACAGAAGACTCTAGAAGAAATTTTTACCTTTCCCTTAATTGCCTAAAAGAATTTAAATAATGGACTTTCTCCAGGAAAGGAAATACCACCAAAGATAACTACAAAATCATATGAACTAGATGTGCCTGACAGGGAGAAATTTAGTAAAGTCTGTTAAAATTCTTCTGTATGTCCCATTGTTTCTCTATGGCCTGGAAAACTTTTGTTTGCCACTTACTCCTTGTCATGTGTGAATTGTGTTCCTTCCATTTGAAGTCCCTGACACCTACCACCTTCTCCTTAGGTCTGGGTGGTATATAATTGCCTCACAGCTTGTGAGTCTCACATTCTTACGGAGACCCCATAAATACATAATCAAATCTGATTTTCTCCCATTAATCTGTCTCATGTCAATTTTATTCTTAGTCCTGCTAATAAAAAAACTATGAAATATAGGAAAACAGTTTTCCACCAACACATGTGTAAGAATTTAGTCAGACTTGCTGATCTTGGTTATTAGATTTTTTTCCCTCATTCTATTTTGTTAAGGGAATGATTATATAATCAACATATAATAACATTTTCCCCTTCCTTTCTTATATTTACATATGTGATATTTTTCTTATAGCATTGACCACAGGCTCCTATACTAAATTAAAAAGTAGACACATGGTCAGCATTGCTATGGAATATTTGTTTTTCAAGATAATATATATAAAGTTTCTCTATCAAGCATGAAAATATTTTTTTCTATTTCTTCTTGTCTGAGAAGGTTTTTTACTTGTTCCTGTTTGTTTGTTTATTATTTTTTTAGCTATGAATTGGGTTGAATTGAGTCACTATAAATTATTTTAATCTCTTTAACTATGACTTTGTTGTTTTATTAAAATGATATATTGCATTGCTATATATTGTAGCTTAAGTCTCTTCTTACTTTTATGGGATAAACAACACTTGATTAGAATTTTTTTGTTTGTTTGTTTTTTAAGATTTTATTTATTTGAGAGAGAGAGCATGAGTGGAGAAAGGTCAGTGGGTGAAGCAGACTCCCTGCTGAGTAGGGAATCTGATGTGGGGCTGGGTCCCAGAACTCCAGGATCATGGCCTGAGCAGAAGGCTGTTGCTTAACCAACTGACCCACCCATGCATCTCACATTTTTGAGTTTTTAATCTAATTGCTGGTACAACTTATATAAAGTAGTTGATCTATATATTATATTAAAATAGTTGGTATACAACTATATACAACTATATGAAATATTTGCTGTGTGTTTTAGTTGATTTAAAAAAAAAACTGTAAACAATTTGTAAGATATAAGAATTTTAAAGTAGAAGATTACAAATCCTTGAGGTGCCTGGGTGGCTCAGTTAGTTAAGCCTTCAACTCTTAGTTTGGGCTCAGGTCATGATCTGAGGGTGGTGAAATGGAGTCCCACATTGGGCTCGATGCTCCATGTGGAGTCTGCTTGTCCTCCTCCCTCCCCCAATTTGTGTGCCCTTTCTTTCTGGTTCTCTCTTTCTCAAATATATACATACATACATAAAATCTTTCAAAATTTTTAAAACAAAGATTACAAATTCCAACTTAGTGTAAAGACAAGTAGCCATGTGTTTACATGTGTTACAAACATTTTTATTTAATACTCACAATAGTATGTCCTATTGCTGTCAGAGAGGTTAATTAACTTGCCCAAGGCCACATGGCTAATAAGAAGGCCATATAGCTAACCAGAATTTGAATTCAGATAGCTCTTGGCCTTTGATTATAACCATTATCTTAAAAACCATCTTCTTAAAAAGAAGATTTTAAAAACCTATGAAATGTTTATTCACTAAAAATCTTGGCTTCAATATCTAAATTTATTTTTATTCATAGATTACCTCTCAGTCATCTTTTAGGAAGCACTTGCCTCCTCCACGTCTACCACATCTACTCTTTCTCACTTTCTGCATCTGGATATGGAACTACCTTTGCAGATAAGGAAATAGTTCTATATACTCATGGTCTTGAATGTTGTATAGTTATGAGGCTGTGTAAGACACAAAATACAAGAGATCAACTATGGACTATATCCTATCGGCATGCTAAAAGCTATCCAAATTTTACCAAGTACCTATCTATCTTGTCCAGTCCTGGCTCCTTTCTTGGTAATATGGCCTTGAATAAAATGTTTACATTCCTTGCATTTCAGTTTTCTCATTTGTAAAGTGGGAAACAGAATGTCCACTTATCACATAGAGCTTATGTTAGATTTAACAAATCAGTACACACAGGGCACCTGGGTGGCTCAGTCATTATGGGTCTGCCTTCAGCTCAGGTCATGATCCCAGGGTCCTGCTATGCAGGAAGCCTACTTCTCCCTCTCCCACTCCTTCTGCTTGTATTCTCTCACTAGCTGCGTCTCTCTGTGTCAAATAAATAATTAAAATCTTAGAAAATAAACAAACAAAAAGACAAACAAACCAGTACACCCAAAGAACTTAGAATAATACCTAACCAGTTAGTATGTAGTGCTTAAATATTTCTTGTTCTTAAGACATATACCATTTGAATGCTGCTATAATAGAGATTTAAGTAAATAGTCTTTTTATCTAATTGAGGCCAGTGTTTGGTAACAATGTGGTGTGTTTTTTTTTGAACAACCCCCTACCTGTCTAGCACTATCACCTGCCCCAGCACTCAAAACCCAGTAAATAATTATGAATGTGAAAGTAAATGAAGACAACATATCTGCCATTATTAAGACTACTGTTCACTTACTACTTACTTTCAGATAAGTATTATTTTCATTTTGCCTCCCTAAAAATTTAAAAGAAGAGAAGGGAGACACTCTGGTATTGAATTTTTAAAAATTGACAACTTATGAATTAGAGTATTCAACTGACTTTATTTCACGTTTTAGGAGAGAAAAGTACTAGAATGTTAGTATGATAAAAGAGTGGCAATAGAAGAAAACTTCTACTTATTATTTAACATCCTTCAAGTGTAAAATAGGTACAGGTTTCTTCTATTTGGAAATAAACCTCTGGAGGTCACCTGAACCTAAAAGAAGAATTGGTTTGATATGTTATAAAAGTAAATGTTCCTAATACAATATTAAAAATTGGGAAGCCAGGACCTGGGATGATTCTCGCTGCAAGTGTGTGTTTTGTAGTAGTGGAAGATTTACTTCACCATGAATGATCTCAGTTTTTCCATTTCTTGTAGAGTTATAAAGTTCAGGTCTCTGTCAGAAAGCACTAGCTTGAGGCAAGAGCCTAGGGGCAATCATATGGTAATATAAGCCTCTGATCCAAACCTTTAAGTAATTCCCTTCCATAGAAAGATTTAAGCTCTTCATATTGATAGGAAGTGTTAGAGATTAGATTGTAGACAGAATGGCTTATGTAAAAGAGCCACTGAGCAGGCAATTATGATTTATAATAGATGTGTCATAAAATTTAAAATACAAACTTTTTTCAAAGTAAAAAATAAAAAACAAAAATATCTTTGGGAAAAAATTTATTTCAGAATCATCATTAATATTCTTAGTGAAATAAGAAGCAATAGCACTGGTTATTTGCATGGCATCCCTCCAGTTCCATTTGTGAATCATTTTTTATAAAATGTCTATTACATGTACTTACATCATTCTTAATTAATCAAAGTGAGCTTGAATGCTGATAATGCAATGCTTGTGCCCAAGTTTCATCCATAGGAAACTCCACAGCCTGACTCATTCATTCAGTCAGTCAATTACTGAGCAGTTACTATGTGCCAGGCAGATGCTGACTGCAGGGATTCAATGTGTTTTCCACCATCTTAGAACTGGGGGGTGGGGAGATATCATTCAAATATTTATACGAAAGGGAATAAATTTGTGACTGAGAAAATTCAGAGAAAAAGAAAACATACATGGCCATAAAAACATAAAATAGCTATTTCTCATAATCCAAGAAGATAAATGAAACTTTTCCAAGGGATTTGAAACAATTCCTACATTAAAAAGAAAGACATCTAGTCATGTTCATTAATCATCTTTTTTTTTTCATTAATCATCTTAATCTAATATTGCTTAAGAGTGCTCTATGACAAGTCTATGGAAAATTATAATTATAAACACTTATCATTATTGATTATTAAATGTACTTATATTCATCTAAAAATATATTCCTTTTATCTCTCTCGGTTGCTCTCTGTATACATGCACACACATACACATAATTGTAAAACTAATGTTATGAAACTAATATAAATCTTACTATTGCTATAACTTGAGTTAGCCACCTGCGTAAATTAAAAGAGCACGACTGGAGACTTAAGTATGTTTGAAAATACTAAGGATCAGTCAGGTTTCATAAATAACTTTGGTAGATTAAAAGACTTTGTGGAAATTTACAAGGTTTCTTTTCTAATCAATATCAACACAAAGTGCAAAATCAATTTTGATTGCTCCCATTGCGGCAACACAGAAACAAGCCACCCTGTCTACTGGCTCTGCTAAGATAATAGCATACACTAAAAAAAGAAATGAATAAATAAACAAGAAGACTAACATTTCCAAAGTAACCCCAAATATTAACTTGATTTTTAAAGCATATATAATTTTATGAATGATAAAGTGAATATACTATGTTTAAAAGAAACTGTCAGGGGGCACCTGGTGGCTCAGTGGTTAAGCCTCTACCTTTGGCTCAGGTCGTGATCTCAGGGTCCTGGGATCGAGTCCCACATCGGGATCTCTGCTCAGCAGAGAGCCTGCTTCCCCTTCTCTCTTTGCCTGCCTCTCTGACTACTTGTGATCTCTGTAAAATAAATAAATAAAATCTTAAAAAAAAAATGAAACCCTTAGGATCAGGTTTTATTATTAAAAGAAATGGGAGATGTGTCACACATTCTATGACTTTTGCAAACAATACTAGAAATATAACATTATTTTGATGATAGGGATATTTATTTTTGTTAATGCTATAGTTTTTAGAAACATCTCTCAAAAAATTGTTCAAAGATGACACAATAAGGCATTATTATTCAAATAATTACTAATCCAAAAAAAATCTTGCAGAATAAATATGTTGTTTCTTAATGTTTTTTATGTCTATAATAGCATGCTCACAATTGGTTTCCAATTCATTTTAGGCATAATTTAGTAATGTTAAAATCAGTTATATTTTTGAAATTTCTAAAGAAAAAATATATGCTTCTCTAGAAATAAAAAAAAATTGGCTGCCTTCAAAATTTGACATAATAATGATAATAATACTGACATTTATTGTGTACCCACTGAACTCTACATATGCATTATTTAAACTCTCTATGTATAGTAACTCTTTAAACTCCAAAATAACCATATGAGAGATAATATTTTTATCCTAAATTTACAAAGAACAAATTGAAGAACAGAAGGTTTGGGGCACCTGGGTGGCTCAGTGGGTTAAGCCACTGCCTTCGGCTCAGGTCATGATCTCGGGGTCCTGGGATCGAGTTCTGCATCGGGCTCTCTGCTCAGCAGGGAGCCTGCTTTCTCCTCTCTCTCTCTCTCTGCCTGCCTCTCTGCCTACTTGTGATATTTCTCTGTCAAATAAATAAAATCTTTTAAAAAAAAAATTAAAAAAAAAAAAAAAGAACAGGGGGCGCCTGGGTGGCTCAGTGGTTAAGCCGCTGCCTTCGGCTCAGGTCATGATCTCAGGGTCCTGGGATCGAGTCCCGCATCGGGCTCTCTGCTCAGCGGGGAGCCTGCTTCCTCCTCTCTCTCTCTCTCTGCCTGCCTCTCTGCCTACTTGTGATTTCTCTCTGTCAAATAAATAAATAAAATCTTTAAAAAAAAAAAAAAAAGAACAGAAGGTTTAACTCTTGTTTAACTCATTTACATAAGGCCACAGAATTCCTAACGGCTGAGTAAGAGTTTGTATTAAAGGTCCAAACCCAGAACTTACAGTTTTACTTACTGAAAGTTTCAGTTTCTTTCTTTGTTTTTTTTTTAAACTTTATTTATTTGGGAGAAAGAGAGAGAGAGAGAGAGAGAGAGAGAATGAGCTGAGGGGAGGGGTAGAGGGCCAAGCAGACTTCCCTCTAACAGGGTAGCTTGATGCAGGCCTCCATCTCAGGACCCTGGGATCATGACCTAAGCCAAAGTCAGATGTTTTAACTGAGTAATCCACCCAGACATCCCTAAAAGATTCAGTTTCTATAATTTGTGTAATTTAATTACAAAAATTACATTTTAATACCTTTGGGAGCAAGCACACATAAGGCTTTTTTTACCAAACACTATGTTTATAGTATTAAGAAAAAACAATAATATAGTTTACATTTGTTGATATTTTTATTAGACCTATGAAAAATAAGTAAGACTGGAACCATCTTGAAACAGATCTCAACTGGCCCTTGCAGAGAAACTGCCTTACCCACTTTTAAATGGGCCAGCACTTCTGGACATCTAAACAGCAATCTGAAGCAATGGCTTGAGGAGTTAGTGAGAGAAAGGATCGACTTACTACAAGACTGATGATGGTTGTGGACTTCCTGAAGATAGAATGAGTCATCAATCAATACATATATAACCCATATATAGCTTAGCTTGTTAATACCCACAGAAAACTTTGTTTTTCTTTTCTTCCATGCATGTAGAGACCCCTCTTCCTCATTAAAAAAAAAAAAGAAAAGAAAAGAAAAGAAAGCCTTTGCTTTTACCCCACAAGCAAGACACTATTTGGGTATCTACCCAAATCTGTGCTGCCCAGATTACAATTCTATAATCCCAAATAAGTGCTTATTTGCCTCTCATTACAGTTCTTAATTTTCGGGTTAGCAGATCATCTCTGCATATCTTTCAGAAGTTGTATTGTCATAATCTGATTCATAATTCTTCAAAGCAAGTACCATATTACTGTGATTACCTAAAAGATTAGAAATATTTTCACAGTTCATTATTTCTGTTTTATCCTTTAATTTTAACTTTATATCTAATTTTTTAAGTTTTTGCTGTTGTTTTTTTTTTAATAATCTCTACATCCAATGTGTGTCTCAAACTCACAACCCCTAGATCAAAAGTTGAATGCTCTTCCAACAGAGACAGCCAGGCACCCCAAATTTACATCTAAATAAATTGATTTAACTTTTAAATAAAGTGAATGCAGGTCTATCTGTCAAAGACAAGAAAAGTGCAAATTGTCAGTTTCTGCAACATGGCTAAAGTGACTTAGTGATTGGCAAACACAGCATCATCAATGCTAAAACTGAAGTTGTTGCTTGTCACATCCCTTAGCTGATTCAGCAAGAATAGTATTGATTGGGAATACATTGTTAAATATAAAGCTTTGGATTGAGCAGATGAAAAAAATACTCATATGACTTAGACATACATACTACCCAAAAAGTTTTAAGAATTGAGTAGGACACAAAACTTGGACACAACATAATACAAATTAGAAAGGGAAAATATGAGTAATTCTGATGTATAACAATTCATTGGTAAACTTAGAACTTTTCTTTTAAACCAAGATATCAGAGAATTATTTGCCATTTTAAATTTTTATTTTTAATTGTGGTTGTTGTAAATACTACTTTATGTTAAATGTCAAGTAGAAAATGCATATATATGTGAAATCAAGAGATTAAAATATTTCAGTAAATAACAAAATATCTTTTGATCATGTTATTCAACAGGGCACTATTAAAGGGAATATGAGGGATAATAAGATTTATAATACATTGCCCTTACTCTCAATAAATTTTCACAAGCCTTACCTGGAATACTGTTTCTTCCCCTCCCTGTCATTCTACTTCACAAGATGAAATTTTATAAATATTTTAAAGCTTCAAATCTCATATTGCCATTTTAGTTTTAAGTCTCTCTCCAACATACTTTGGAGTCAAACTTTTTATAAGAGAATAAGAATGCACTTGTGAGAAATAAGTCCCCACTTCTTAGTGTTCATGCCATTGAATAACCCCCCTTTCCTGAGTGTCGGAAAGACCTGGGACTTACTTCTGACTAATTAAATATGGCAAAGATGATATGGTGTCATTCCTGCGATTATGTTTTGTTTTGTAAGACAAAGTATTAGCGGACTACAGCTAGACCCTTTCTTTGTGGGTGTGATGAAGTAAACAGCTATGTTGAAGATGTCCATGTAGCAAGAAACACCAAAAAATCTATGGTCCTGAGTCAGGCAACTACAAGGAAATTAACTCTGCTAACAACCTAAAAGACTTAGAAGTGCATCCTTTCTCCAGATGACAAAGCAGTATGGTCAACGCCTCGATTACAGTTTTATGAGACTCTGAACAGACGACCTCCCCAAGCCTAACCCAGAGAACCTGCAAGACAGTAGATTATATTCATTATGCTGCCAAGTTTGCAGTATTTTTTTTTATTAATATATAATGTACTATTTTTTTCAGGGGTACAGGTCTGTGATTAATCAGTCTTACATAAACCACAGTACTCATCACAGCACATGCCCTTCCCAATGTCTATCATCCAGTCACCCCATCCATCCCTTCCGTCATTCTACCTCCCTTCCGTCATTCTACCTCCAGCTACCCTCAGTTTGTTTCCGGAGATGAAGAGTCTCTCATGGTTTGTCTTCCTCTCTGGTTTTAATTTTGTTTCATTTTTCCCTCCCTTCCCCTATGATCCTCTGTCTTGTTTCTCAAATTCCTCATATCAACGAGACCATATGATAATTATTTTTCTCTGATTGACTTATTTCACTTAGCATAATACCCTTTAGTTCCATCCATATCATTGTAAATGGCAAGATTCTGTGTTTTTGATGGCTGCATAGTATTCCACTATATTTATAAACTACATCTTCTTTATCCATTCATCTGTTGATGGACATCTAGGCTCTTTCCATAGTGTGGCTATTGTAAACACTGCTGCTATAAACATTGGGGTGCATGCGTCCCTTCAGGTCACTACATTTGTATCTTTAGGGTAAATACCCAGTAGTGCAATTGCCGGATCTTAGGGTAGCTCTATTTTCAACTTTTTGTTTTCTGGAGTGGCTGCACCAGCTTGCATTCCAACCAACAGTAAAGAGGGTTACCCTTATTCTGTATCCCACCCCCCCAACACCTGTCATTTCCTGATTTGTTAATTTTAGCCATTCTGACTGGTGTGAGGTGGTATCTCACTGTGGTTTTGATTTGTATTTCCCTGATGCCAAGTGATGTTGATGATGTTTTCATGTGTTTCTTGGCCATTTGGATGTCTTCTTTGCAGAAATGTCTGTTCACATCTTCTGCCCATTACTTTATTGTATTCTTTGTTCTTTGGGTGTTGAGTTCGAGAAGTTCTTTATAGATTTTGGATACTAGCCCTTTATCTGATACATCATTTACAAATATCTTCTCCCATTCTTTCAGTTGTCTTTGGTTTTGTTGACTGTTTCCTTTTCTGTGCAAAAGGTTTTTATACTGGGGCACCTGGGCGGCTCAGTGGGTTAAAGCCTCTGCCTTCAGCTCAGGTCATGATCCCAGGGTCCTGGGATTGAGTCCCACATTGGGCTCTCTGCTCAGCAGGGAGCCTGCTTCTCCATCTCTCTCTGCCTACTTGTGATCTCTGTCTTCCAAATAAATAAATAAAATCTTAAAAAAAAAAAAAAAAGGTTTTTATACTGATGAAGTCCCAATAGGTCATTTTTGCCCTTGCTTCCCTTGCCTTTGGTGATATTTCTAGGAAGAAGTTGCTGTTGCTGAGATCAAAGAGTTTGCTGATTGTGTTCTCCTCTAGGATTTTAATGGATTCCTGTCTCACATTGAGGTCTTTCATCCCTCTATTTTTGTGTGTGGTGTAAGAAAATGGTCCAGTTTCATTCTTCTAGCTGTGAATGTCCAATTTTCCGAGTGCTGTTTGTTGAAGAGACTGTCTTTTTTCCATTGGACATTGTTGAAGATTAGTTGACCATAGGTTGTGGGTCAATTTCTGGGCTCTATATTCTGTTCCATAGATCTATGTGTCTGTTTTTGTGCCAGTACCATACTGCCTTGATTATTACAGCTTTGTAATAGAGCTTAAAGTCTGGAATTGTGATGCTGCCCGCTTTGGTTTTCTTTTTCAACATTCCTTTGGGTATCTGGGGTCTTATCTGGTTTGACATAAATTTTAGGATTATTGGTTCCATTTCTTTGAAAAAAGTTGATGATATTTTGATAGGGATTGCATTAAAAGTGTAGATTGCTCTAGGTCTAGGTAGCATAGACATTTTCACAGTATTTGTTCTTCCAATCCATGAGTATGGAACATTTTACCATTTCTTTGTGTCTTCTTCAATTTCTTTCATGGGCACTCTATAGTTTTCTGAGTACAGGTTCTTTGCCTCTTTGATTAGATTTGGTATGTTATGGTTTTGGGTGCAATTGTAAATGGGATTTACACCTTAATTTCTCTTTCCTCTGCCTTGTTGTTGGTGTATAGAAATACAGCTGATTTCTGCACATCGATTATATGTCCTGGCACTTTACTGAATTCCTGTATGAGTTCCAGGAGTTTGGGAGTGGAGTCTTTTGGGTTTTCCACATAAAGTATTATATCAACTGCAAAGAGTGAGTTTAACTTCTTCTTTGCTAATTCATATGCCTTTTATTTCTTTTTGTTGTCTGATTGCTGAGGTTAGGACTTCTAGTATTATGCTAAATAGCAGTAGTGATAATGAACATCCCTGCCATGTTCCTGACCTGAGGGGAAAAGTTCTCAGTTTTTCCCCATTGAGAATGATATTCATGGTGGGTTTTTCATAAATGGTTTTGATGATATTGAGGTATGTACACTCTACCCTTAACACTTTGAAGAGTTTTAATCAAGAAAGGGTGCTTACTTTGTCAAATGCTTTTTATGCATCTATTGAGAGTTTCATATGTTTCTTGTTCTTTCCTTTATTAATGTATTGTGTCACATTGATTGATTTGCAGATGTTGAACCAACCTTACAGCCCAGGAATAAATCCAACTTGGTTATGCTGAATATCCTTTTAATGTGCTGTAGGATCCTATTGGCTAGTATTTTGGTGACAACTTTTGCATCTGTGTTAATCAAGGATATTAGCCTATAATTCTTTTTGATCGGGTCTTTGTCTGGTTTGGTGATCAAAGTCACCCTGGCCTCATAAAATGAGTTTGGAAGTTTTCCTCCTATTTCTATTTTTTGGGACAGTTTCAGGAATATAGGTATTAATTATTCTTTAAATGTTTGGTAGAATTCCCCTGCGAAGCTGTCTGGCTCTGGGATCTTGTTTATTGGGAGATTTTTGATGACTGCTTTAATCTCTTTACTTGTTGTGGGTCTGTTCAAGTTTTCTATTTCTTTCTGGTTCAAATTTGATAGTTTATACATCTCTAGGAATGTATCCATTTCTTCCATATTGTCAAATTTGCTGGCATAAATTTGCTAATATGTGCTTATAATTGTATTTCTTTGATGTTGATTGTGCTCTCTCCTCTTTCATGAATGATTTTATTTATTTGGGTCTTTTCTCTTTTCCTTTTGAAATGTCTGTCCAGGGGTTTATCAATCTTATTAATTTTTCCTAAGAACCAGCTCCTAATTTTGTTGTTCTGTTCTACTGTTTTGTTTGTTTGTTTGTTTGTTTGTTTGTTTTGTTTTGGTTTCTATTTCATTGATTTCTGCTCCAATCTTTATTATTTCTCTTCTGCTATGTTTAGGCTTTATTTGCTGTTCTTTCTCCAACTCCTTTCAGTGTAGGATTAGATTGTGTATTTGAGACCTTTCTTGTTTCTTGAGAAAGGCTTGTATTTCTATATACTTGCCTCTCAGTACTGTCTTTGCTGTAACCCAAAGATTTTGAATAGTTGTGTTTTCATTTTTACTTATTTCCTTGATTTTTTAAAAAATTCTTCTTTAATTTCCTGGTTGACCCATTAATTCTTTAGTAGGATGCTCTTTAACCTCCATTTATTTGGGTTCTTTCCAACTGTCCTCTTGTGGTTGAGTTCTAGTTTCAAAGCATTATAGTCTGAAAACAGGCAGAGAATGATCCCAATCTTTTAGTACTTGTTGAGACCTAATTTGTGACCCAGAATGTGCTCTATTCTGGAGAATATCCCATGTGCAGTAGAGAAGCATTTATATTCTGTTGCTTTGCAATCGAATGTTCTGAATACATCTGTGATGTCCATTTGGTCTAGTGTTTCATTTACAATCTTTATTTCCTTGTTGATCTTTTGCATAAATGATCTGTCCATTTCTGTGAAGGGGGGGGGTGTTAAAGTCCCCTACTATTATTGTATCATTGTTGATGTGTTTCTTTGATTTTGTTATTAATTTATTTATATATTTGGCTGCTCCCATGTTACAGGGGTAGATATTTAATATTGTCAGCTCTTCTTGTTGGGCAGACTCTTTAAGTATGATATAGTGTCCCTCCTCATCTTTTATTGGCTTAACATCTAATTTATCTGATATAAGGATTGTCACCCCAACTTTCTTTTTCTTTTCTTTCTTTCTTTTGATTTTTTTTAAATTTTTTTTTTATCCATTCTGATACTGTCTTTGATGGGAACATTTAGCAAATTTATATTCAAGGTAACTATTGAAAAGTATGAATTTAGTGCCATTGTATTGCCTGTATATTGTCTGTGTTCCTTTCTGGTCTACTACTTTTAGGCTTTTAGGCTTTCTCTTTGCTTAGAGGATTCCTTTAAATATTTCCTTCCAGACTCGTTTGGGGGTTTGCAGATTCTTTTAATTTTTGTTCATCCTGGAAGATTTTTATCTCTCCTTCTATTTTCTATGAAAGCCTAGCTGGATATAGTATTCTTGGCTGCATATTTTTCTCATTTACTGCTCTGAATATATCATGCCAGTCCTTTCTGGCCTGCCAGGTCTCTGTGGATAGGTCTGCAACCAATCTACTATTTTTACCATTGTAGGTTACAGACCTCTTTTCCTGAGCTGCTTTCTGGATTTTCTCTTTGTGTCCAAGACTTGTAAGTTTTTCTATTGGACAATGGGTTGTGGACCTATTTTTATTGATTTTGAGGGGGATTCTCTGCCTTCTGGATTTTGATACTTGCTTCCTTCCCCAAATTAGGGAAGTTCTCCACTATAGTTTTCTCCAATATACCTTCTGTCCCTCTATCTCTTTCTTCTTCTTCTGGGATCTGAATTATTCTAATATTGTTTCATCTTATGGTATTACTCATCTCTCCAATTCTCCCCTTATCATCTAGTAGTTGTTTATCTCTCTTTTCCCCAGCTTCTTTATTCTCCATCATTTGGTCTTCTATATCACTAACTCGTCTTTTGCCTCATTTATCCTAGCAATAAGAGCCTCCATTTTTTTTTTACACCTTATTAGATTTGTTAAAAGTTTCAACTTGTTTAGATTTTAGTTCTTTTATTTCTCCTGAAAGTGATTTTCTTTCTCTAGAATGGGATCCTCTATTATATTCTATGCTTTTTTCAAGCCCATCTAGCTTCTTTATAACCATCATTCTGAACTCTAGTTCTGACATCTTATTAATGTTTTTATTGATTAGGTCACCAGCAGTTAGTATTGTCTCTTGTTCTTTCTTTTGAGGTGAGTTTTTGCACCTTGTCATTTTGTCCAGAGCAGAATAGATGAATGAGAGAACAAAATGCTAAAAGGGTAACAACAACCCCAGAAAAGTATACACTAAATAAATTAGCAGAGACATGAACCTGGGGGGAGAAGAAAGAAGGGCAAACCTGGGGGAAGAAGAAAGAATAAAAGTATATGATTAGGCTGGTGACTAGAACAGAGTCACATACTTGATTTTGGATATATTATGGTCTGTTAGAATAAACTGTCTCCCAAATTCTTAAATTATATATAATTTCCTTTCTTTATATATATATATATATATATATATACATACATATATATATATATATATATAATGTAGATAATTGCTCTGATTTATCAATATCTATATATATATATATATATATATATATATATGTATATGATGAGGAGGGAATGGAATATGCCTGTAAAAAGAAATTTTAAAAATATCTTAAAAAATGAATGGATAAGAAGTTCATTGGAAAAGGAAAAAAAACAAAAAAAACAAAAAACAACCAGAGAGAATGTGATAAGGTTGGAGGCTAGAACAAGACCATACACTAGATTTAGGGTATATTTTGGTCTGTTAGAAGAAACTATTCC
This sequence comes from Mustela nivalis, assembly GCF_964662115.1. Lineage (NCBI taxonomy): Eukaryota > Metazoa > Chordata > Mammalia > Carnivora > Mustelidae > Mustela > Mustela nivalis. The sequence continues at coordinate 19,402,335 of NC_139023.1, read as the reverse complement.
AAAATTTTAAAGAATAAAAAACCAATATGCACACAAAAAAATAAGGTTAAATATAATGAAGAGATAGGATATGACTATACAAATGAAAATTTAAAAAGATTTATTAGAAAGGTTTGATAAGATAAAATAGTTAAAATAGGAAAGAGGAAAAATTTTAAAATATAAAAAAGGAAAAAATAACAAAAATTAAAGAAAAAGAAACTCAGAAAGACTAAAGAATCATGAAAAAAAGCCATGAATTCTATGTGCTGTTTTGCAGTTTTGTAGTTCTGATGTTTTACAGCACTGGTGTTTTGCAATTCTCATTGATTGGCAAACTTGGTCTTGAAGAAATGTTCTTGCTGATCTTCTGGGGGAGGGGCCTGTTGTGGTGATGCTCAAATATCTTTGCCTAAGGCAGAATTGTACTGCCCTTAACAGTTAAGTAATTTGCTCAGGTTCACTCTGTTTAGTTTTTGTTTTTCTTTTCTTTTCTTTTCTTTTCTTTTCTTTTCTTTTCTTTTCTTTTCTTTTCTTTTCTTTTCTTTTCTTTTTTTTTTCCACTGAAAGCTTTCCATACAGCATTGGAGGACAAGAATGAAAATGACAGCTTCCCAATCTCCAGCCCTAGAGGAGCCAAGACCCTGGGGTCTCCCCTCTTCAGTGAGGTCTCAAGGAAAAGCAGTCAAGCACTCTTGTCTTTCTGATTTCTGGCCATTCTCCAAGCTCACCCAGCCTGTAACTGAGCATTTCTCTCTCTGACACATGGCACCATTTGGAGTCCCCAAACCTATCAGTCTCCTGCAGTGTGCTCCCGTGCCACACTTCCCAGTAAAGGAATGGGGGAGGGTCTCTCCGGATCTACCACTTGAAGAGCAGTGGCCTGTGTCAGCACAGGCCTGTGTCAGTTTATGGCAACCCCGAGCTGAGAGCCCCCTCCTCAGCTCCATCTTTGCAGGCACCTTCCCTGCTCTGTTTCTCGGGAGCTTTGCCACACTCAAGCACCTCTAGTCTTTCTGTAACTCTGAGGGTCCTGAGACCATGCTGTCCCAGTAAGGATTCTACCCACTGCTTAGCCACTTGGAGTGATGTCCCTCCATGGAGCAGACTTCTAAAAGTTCCAATTTTGTTCTCTGCTGCTCACTTACTTTGGGGAAGCTGGCCCTGCCTGCCACAGACTATCTTCTCATATATCGCTTGGGATTCACTTTTCCACACATCCTATCTTCAGAAAGTTATGGATTTTCTGTTTGTAAAATTACTGCTATTCTCTTTGATCTCTTGTTGAGTTTGCAGAGGTTCAGAGTGGTTTGATGACTAGATAGCTGAATTCCAAGGACCAGACGAAATTTAGGCCTCCTACTCTTCCACTGTCTTGCTAATCCCCTGGGATACACCTTTCAAATGCTAACTCTTAGTTGGCGGTAATTTGTTATACAGCAGGGTAAAGCTACCCATACCACTTCCCCATACCCACTTTCGTCAATTAATTGTCTTATTATTTATCTTTGCCACCAGACTGTGAGCTATCTCTATGTTTGTTTATAATTTTCCTCTTTATTGGAAGATGAGTACAAATGTTTGGCACATTTATTTATTTTGAATCTGCTTTCTTTCTCTTTCTCTCACTCCCACACATCCACACATCCACACACACATACAAGCTATTTCTTAAAATAAAGTAGCATTCTATATATGTTAATTGCATGAATGAATAAATAAGCTATTTATTACTTTTATTTTAATGATTAGGAAACTGAATCAGAGAATGTTAATATGGCTTATAAATGCCAAAGCCAGGATATGAATTAAACCATATGGTCATACATTCTGTATTTCTTCTGTTACAAAATGGAATATAAAATCTTTTGTATTTCCATCATGGGATTACTATGTTGTGAGTAAGTGAAAGAAAATATATAATGTGCTTAAAGTAGTGCTTAATATAAAGTAGGATCTTCTTCTCCTCCTCCTCCTCCTCCTCCTCCTCCTCCTCCTCCTCCTCCTCCTCCTCCTTCTTCTTCTTCTTCTTCTTCTTCTTCTTCTTCTTCTTCTTCTTCTTTTTCAGATTTTACTTATTTATTTGACACAGAGAGAGAGTACAAGCAGGTAGAGTGGGCAGAAGCAGGCTTCCAGTTGAGGAGAGGGCCCAACATGGGGCTCCAACACAGGACTGAAAGATCATGATTTGAGTTGAAGACAGATGTTTAACCAACTGAGCCACCCAGGTGCCCCTATAGTAGGATCTTTATTATTATTATTATTATTGTTGTTGTTGTTGTTGTTTTCTTTGAGATTTTTTTCCATTTTATTTTATTTTATTTCTTTTCAGTGTTCCAGCATTCATTGTTTATGCACCACACCCAGTGCTCCATGAAACATGAACCCTCTATAGTACCTACCACCAGGCTCACCCAACCCCCCACTCCCTTCCCCTCCAAAACCTTCAGTTTGTTTCTCAGAGTCCAGTCTTTCATGGTTTGTCTCCCCCTACAATTTCCCCCAACTCACTTCTCTGCTCCATCTCCCAATGTCCTCCATGCTATTCCTTATGCTCCACAAGCAAGTGAAACCATGATACTTGACTCTCTCTGTTTTGACTTATTTCATTCAGCATAATCTCTTCCAGTCCTGTCCATATTGATACAAAAATTGGGTGTTCATCTTTCCTGATGGAGGCATAATACTCCATTGTATATATGGACCATATCTTCTTTATCCACTCATTTGTTGAAGGGCATCTTGGTTCTTCCCACAATTTGGTAACTATGGCCATTGCTGCCATGAACATTGGGGTGCAGATGGCCCTTCTTCTTTTTTTTTTTAAGATTTTATTTATTTATTTGACAGAAAGGGATCACAAGTAGACGGAGAGGCAGGCAGAGAGAGAGAGAGGGAAGCAGGCTCCCCGCTGAGCAAAGAGCCCAATGCGGGCCTCGATCCCAGGACCCTGAGATCATGACCTGAGCCGAAGCAGCAGCTTAACCCACTGAGCCACCCAGGCGCCCCACAGATGGCCCTTCTTGTCACCACATTGATATCATTAGGGTAAATACCCAGTATGACAATTGCAGGGTCATAAGGAAGCTCTATTTTTAATTTCTTAAGGAAACTCCACACTGTCTTCCAAAGTGGCTGCACCAACTTGCATTCCCACCAACAAGGTAAGAGGGTTCCCTTTACTCCATATCCCCTCTAACACATGTTGTTTACTGTCTTCTCAATTTTGGCCATTCTAACTGGTATAAGGTGGTATCACAAAGGGGTTTTGATTTTAATCTCCCTGTTGGCTGATGGTGATGAACATTTTTTTCATGTATCTGTTAGCCATTTGTATGTCTTCTTTGAAGAGGTCTCTGTTCATGGCTTCTGCCCATTTTTTGATGTGATTATTTGTTTTGTGTGTGTTGAGTTTGAGGAGTTCTTTATAGAACTTGGGTATCAGCCCTTTGTCTGTAATGTCATTTGCGAGTATCTTCTCCCATTCCATGGGTTGCCTCTTTATTTTGTTGACTGTTTCCTTTGCTGTGCAGAAACTTCTGATCTTGATGAAGTCCCAAAAGTTCATTTTTGCTTTTGTTTCCTTTTCCTTTGGAGACTATCTTGAAAGAATTTGCTGTGGCCGATGTCAAAGAGGTTACTGCTTATGTTCTTCTCTAGGATTTCGATATATTCCTGTCTTGCATTTAGGTCTTTTATCCATTCGAGTTTATCTTTGTATATGGTGTAAGAGAATGGTTGAGTTTCATTCTTCTACATGTAGCTGTTGAATTATGCCAGCACCATTAATTAAAAGAGACTGTCATTTTTCAACTGGAGATATATATATATATATATATATATATATATATATATATATTTTCCCTGCTTTAATCAAAGATTATTTTACCAATAGTGTTGAAGGTCCATATCTGGTGTCTTTACTATGTTCCACTGGTCTATGTGTCTGTTTTTATGCCAATACCATGCTGTCTTGGTGATGAAAGCTTTGTAGTAAAGCTTGAAATCAGGCAACATGTTGTTCCCAGTTTTGGTTTTCTTTTCAACATTTCCTTAGAAATTTGGAGTGTCCTCTGGTTCCATACAAATTTTAGGATTGTTTATTCAAACTCTTTTTGAAAAATGCTGGTGGAATGTTGATCGGGATGGCATTGAAACTATAGATTGCTCTTGACAGTACAGACATTTTAACAGTGCTCAATATTCCAGTTCATGAGCATGGAATGGTCTTCCATCTTTCTATGTCTTCTTCAGTTTCTTAATGACCATTCTGTAGTTCCTCGAGTACATATCCTTTATTGCTTTGGTTAGGTTTATTCCCAGATATCTTATGGCTCTTGGTGCTATAGTAAACGGAACTAATTCTCTAATTTTCCTTTCTTTATTTTCATTGTTAGTGTATAATAAAGGAACTAATTTCTGTACATTGATTTTTTATCCTGTCACATTACTGAATTGCTGTATGAGTACTAGTAGTTTGGGGGTGGAATCCTTTGGGTTTTCCTTATAAAGTATAATGTCATCTGCAAAGAGAGAGAGTTTGACTTCTTCTTTGTCAATTGGAATACCTTTTATTTCTTTACGTTGTCTGATTTTTGTTGTTTGTTGAATAAGAGTGGTGAGAGTGGACATCCTTGTTGTGTTCCGGATCTCAGAGGGATTTTTCCCCCATTGAGAATGATATTTGCTGTGGATTTTTAATAGATAGATTTTATGAAGTTGAGGAATGTTGCCTCAATCCCTAAATTTTGAAAGGTTTTAATCAAGAACTGATGCCTTATCGTGTCAAATGATTTTTCTGCATCAATTGAGAGGACCATGTGGTTCTCTCTTCTCTTAGTATTTGTTCTATCACATTAATTGATTTGCAAATGTTGAACCACCCTTGCATCCTGGGGATATATCCCACCTGGTCATAGTAGATAATCTTTTTAATGTACTGTTGGATTTTATTAACTAAGATATTGTTGGAAATCTTAGCATTTATATTCATCAGAGATATTGGTCTGAAATTCTCCTTTTTGGTGGGGTCTTTGCATGGTTTGCGGATCAAGTAATGCTGGTTTCATAAAAAAAATCTGGAAGTTTTATTTTTGTTTCTATTCTTTTGAAACAGTTTCAGGAGAACAGGTATTATTTCTTCTTTGAATGTTTGGTAGAAAGAAGTCTCCAGGGAATCCATCAGGTCCTGGGCTCTTGTTTTTTGGAAGGTTTTGGATCCCTGCTTCAATCTCATTACCAGATAATGGTTTATTCAGGTTGTCAGCTTCTTCCTGATTTAGTTTTGGAAGTTTATAGGTTTCCAGGAATGCATCCATTTCTTCCAGGTTGCTTAGCTTATTGGCATATGGTTTTCGATAATAATTTCTGATGATTGTTTCTATTTCCTTGGTGTTAGTCATGATCTCTCCTTTTTCATTCAAAATTTAATTAATTTGGGTTCTCTCTCTTTTCCTTTGGATTAGTTTGGCCAATGGTTTATGGATCTTATTGATTCTTTCAAAGAACCAGCTTCTAGTTTCATTGATGTGTTCTACTGTATCTCTAGTTTCTTTTTTTTTTTTTTAAGATTTTATTTATTTATTTGACAGAGATCACAAGTAGAGAGAGAGACAGGCAGAGAGAGAGGGGAAGCAGGCTCCCTGCTCAGCAGAAAGCCTGATGCAGGGCTCGATCCCAGGACCCTGGGATCATGACCTGAGCTGAAAGAAGAGGCTTTAACCCACTGAGCCACCCAGATGCCCCTGTTTCTCTAGTTTCTATTTCATTGATCTTGATTATTTCCCTTCCTGTGCATGGGATTGGCTTAATTTATTGTTGATCCTCCAGTTCTTTAAGGTGTAAAGAGAGTTGGTGTATTCTGGATTTTTTCCATTTTTTTGAGGGAGTCCTGGTTGGTTATGTATTTCCCCCTTAGGACTGCTTTTGCCTTAACCCATAGGTTTTGGATGGAATTATCTTCATTCTTATTGGTTTCCATGAACTGTTTAAGTTCTTCTTTGATTTCCTGGTTGATCCAAACATTCTTGAGCAAGGTGGTCTTTAGCTTCCAAGTGTTTATATTCCCTTCCGAACTTTTTCTTGTGGTTGAGTTCCAGTTTCAAAGCTTTGTGGTCTGAGAGTATACAAGGAATAATCTCAATCTTTTGTATTGGTTGAGCCCTGATTTGTGACCCAATATATGGTCTATTCTGGAGAACATTCCATGTGCACTTGAGAAGAATGAGTATTCTATTGTTTTAAGGTAGAATGTTCTGTATATATCTATGAGGTCCTTCTGGTCCAAAGTGTAATTCAATACTCTTATTTCTCCCTTCCTTCCTTCCTTCCTTCCTTCCTTCCTTCCTTCCTTCCTTCCTTCCTTCCTTCCTTCTTTTTTAAAGATTTTATTTATTTAATTTGACAGAAAGAGATCACAAGTAGGCAGAGTGGCAGGCAGAGGCAGAGAGAGGGGGAAGCAGGATCCTTGCTGAACAGGGATCCCAATTAGGGGCTCTATCCCAGGACCCTCAGATCATGACCTGAGCCAAAGGCAGAGGCCCAACCCACTGAGCCACACATGTGCCCCAATACTCTTGTTTCTTTATTGATTTTCTGTTTGAATGATCTGTGCATTACTGAGAGCAGTGTGCTAAGATCCCCTACTATTAATGTATTCATATCAATATGACTGTTTATCTTGATTAACAATTGTCTAATATAGTTGACTGCTCCTGTATTGGGGCATAAACATTTACAATGTTAGACTTTCTTTGTAAATAGACCCTTTAAGAATGATGTAGTGTCCTTCTTTATCTTCTGACCACAGTCTTTAGTTTAGAATCTAATTTATCTCATATGAGAATTGTTACCCCAGCTTTCTTTTGAACCCCACTGGCATGAAAGATGCTTCTACATCCCTTCATTTTCAGTTTGGATGTATCCTTAAGTTCAAAATGGGTCTCTTGTAGACAACAAATGGATGGGTCATGTCATTTTATTCAATCTGCAGTACTGTGCCATTTTATGGGAATGTTTAGGCTATTCACATTGAATTATTGAAAGATACATTTTTATTCATATTATGTTGCCTGTGAAGTCCTTGATTCTATAGATAGTCTCTGTAAATTTTTGTTCTATGTGACAGTCTTGGGTTCTTTCTTCTTCTACAGAACCCCCATTAGTATTTCTTGTAGTGCCTGCTTGATGGTCACATACTCTTTTATACCTTGCCAGTCTTGGAAGCTCTTTATCTTTGCATCCATTTTGAATGTCAGCCTTGTTGGATAAAGTATTCTCGGCTGCATGGTCTTCTCATTTAGTTCCTTGAATATGTCTTGCTAGCCCTTTCTGGCTGCCAGGTTTCTGTGGACAGGTCTGATGTTATTCTGATGGATCTTCCTCTGTATGTAAGGAATCTTTTCTCCCTAGCTTCTTTCAACAGCTCCTGATTAAAATTATGATTCATCAGTTTAACAATCAGGTGTCTCGAGGTATTTCTATGTTCTATAATCTTGGGGGGAGATCTTTCTGCCTCTAGGACATGAAAGCTGGTTCCATTTCCCAGTTTGGGAAAATTTTCATGGAAAATTTGTTCAACTATATCTTCTAGTCTTATTTCTTTCTCCTCTCCTTCAGGGATCCCAATAATTCTGATGTTGGAATGTTTCATGGTGTCATTTATTTCCCTAATTCTGTTATCATGGCTTCTAAGCTGCTTCTTCCATTCCTCCTCCTGATCCCTTTTCTCTATCATTTTATCCTCTAGATCCACCTTCTACCCAGTTACCCTAGCTTTTAGAGAATTTAGATTAGATTGAATCTCACTGATAGCATTTTTAACTTCTTCCTGGGCAGAGTTAACTTCTGCCCTAATAGATTCCATGTTGTCACTAGTGGTTTTCTCCAACCTAGCCATTGCCTGGATAATTGTTACCCTGAATTCCCTTTCTGACATGCTGTTTATGTCCATATCCAGTAATTCTGATGGAGAGGGCACAGTCTCTGAATTTTTCCTCTGTTGGGAATTCCTCCTCCTAGTCATTTTGGTGAGAGGTGGTTGAGGGGATGTGTAACTGTATATATCAACTGTGATCCTGGCAAGGTACACCTTGGAACGCTCTGAGCAATTGGAAGTCAGCACCAAAAAGAAAGAAAAAAAGAAAAAAAAAAGAGAGAGAGAGAGAAAGAGAAAGAGAGAGACATGAAAAAAAAAAAAGAGAGAGAGAGAGAGAAAGAGAGAAGACCCAACCAGAATGGGTCCCAAAGGTAAGATTTATAAGTTATATGAATAAAAATGGACACATGAAAAGACTGACAATATTAAAGGACAAAAAAAAAAAAAAGAAAAGAAAAAAAGAAGAAGAATCCAGCCAAAATGAACCCCAAGAATAAGATTTATATAATACCAAAACAAGAACAAATACACAGAAACACTGACAGAAGAAAAAGATGGAAGGATGGTTATAAATCCTCGATGTGGATGTAAAAGGTTATTTTGACTCTTCCTGGGTATATCTTGATATCTTTGTTAAAGGACTCAACTTTCCAATGATAAAGGGAGATTAAAACTGGTTTATATATAGAGGTAGTATTGATTAGAGAAAGAAGATTACCTTGAAGCTTATATCTATATGTATATTAAAAAATAGAAAAGCAAAAGAAAAACACAGGTGTATGTATGAAAAAAGCTCAAGTTAAAAGGTTATTATGGAATTTGTTTTATTGAACCTCTTGTTGCAATGGTAAATAGGTTAAAAAAATTAAAAAGAATGAGATTAATGAGAATGAATTAAAAATAAAAGTTGGCTGTGGGTTAAAGCCTCTGCCTTTGGCTTGGGTCATGATCCCAGGGTCCTGGGATCGAGCCTCACATCGGGCTCTCTGCTCTGCAGGGAGTCTGCTTCCTTCTCTCTCTCTCCCTGCCTCTCTGCCTACTTGCGATCTCTGTTTGTCAAATGAATAAATAAAATCTTAAAAAAAAAAAACCATTTAAAAATAAAAGTTGTATCTATGAAATATATAGGTATTAGGGCTATATCAGGAGTTTAATATCTTCTTTTCCCCTGTTATTGGGGTTTACAGTTTTATGGGGACCCTGTGGTGGTTGTCCTCTCTTTTGGAAGACAAACCCCCAAAGGAGGCTGGCTTTCTGTGGGATAGGCTTGCAGTGTTATGTTTTTGTTTTTGTTTTTTTCAGTCAGGCTTGCTTGGGTTGAGTCCTCCTGCTCCCTATCAAGAGGCTGGGCTCTGTTGAACTGGTTTTTCAGGCTTTTGTTATCTGGAGGTTTTTGTTCTTTGGTGGCTTTCGGTGGCCTTCTGTGCCCAGACCTCTGGCTCAGAGAGAAGCCTCAGTCTGCTCCTCTCTGGGTGGTCCAGAACACACAGACTCCCCCTCTGCAAAATCTGCTGAGACTCCCACAGACAATTCATGCCCCTAGCCACCATGTCAGGGGTTGTGCAAAGTGGCCCTCTTGTTTCTCCATCCTCATGCTACTAAAACCATGAATGATATTGGTCCAGGGAGCCCACTTCCACTGGCTGTTTTTGCCAGGATTGTGGCAAACCTGACAAAGCACGCTGAGATTTTCAAGCCCAGGGTGGGAGTGTTCAGACTTTCGGCTGGTCCTAGTGCCAACTGGCTAGCGTCCTCACAGGGTACTCTCAGGCATGGGTGGGGAGTGTGCTTCAGTCCCTGGTGATGCAGTGGGTCTACAGAGTGCAAAAGGCTGTGGTTCTAGAGAGCACTTGCTGGCGTACATATCAGATTCCCTCACGCGCAGAGGGTGCCTGGCCCAGTACTGGTACAAGCTGCAGAAAGCTGGTGGCTCAGAGACCATGGCCTTGAGGCTTTGCTGCACTCTCTTTGGCAGGGCTGGTCTCCGGTGGTGGCAGTCCTGGGTCCCTGGACTTAGGTCCATGCTAATGACAGCCCAATTCCACCAGTTTCCCCTTAAGATCTTTTGCTCCTTTTGAGTGCTTTTTACCAGACTCCAAGTTAATGCTGGGCCCCAATCACAAGGCAGTCTGTATTGGGGTAGTACTTTTCAATGTGTCACTTCTGGTGGCTCCCTCGCCCGTCTGTTTATACTCTGATATCAGTCCAATTCCCACTCACTTTACCTCTTGATTGGCATCTTCTGCACCCCTCAGAGATCCAGCAGTGTGTAATCCTACATTTCAGACTGATTTGGTGTGCAGAGTGTTCTGGTAGATCATTAGCTCACTTTAAGGGACCAGTTGAAACAGGGTCTCTTACTTCTCCACCATCTTGCTCCCTTCTCCCTATAGTAGGATCTTAATAAGTTCCTGATATTGAAAGACCCCTCCCCTGGAAGATAGATAGGATAACTAACCGCTTGTTTGCTTTTCTGTGAACCGCTGGCTTTTAGGCGTAGATTGGGTTATTAATTGCGTGACTAATTGCTCTTCTGCCCTTCTGTAACTGTTTGGCTTATAGAAATAATAGAAGACGCCATGATGGCATTCCTACCTTCCCCCTTCTTGTTCCCCCTCCCTGCCTCTCTCCTCCGGCGCGCGGGCCCTCAGAACCAATCAGCTTGTTCCCCCTTCCCGCCTCTCTCTTCCGCGCGAGCGGGTCCCCAAAGCCAATCAGCAAACTCCACATATGCCTTTTTCAAAAGTTCAAACTGTCCACCAACCAGTTGCGCCCCACCCAAAACTTGTTTGTACCTGTCTATAAAAACCCGGCACCACACCAGCCAGGTGTGCTCAGCTAGCAGGAGCTGCTGACCACCCGCAGGCGCGCGCTGACCACCCGCAGGCGCCTGCGTAACAATAAAGAACCTCTTGCTGATTGCATCCAGTGGCAGTGTTGGATTCTTGGGTAAGGGGATCCGCGGGTCTTTCAATATCTCTTATTATGCCTAAGCTCCCAGAAAACTAGAAATTCAAATTTGTACTCAGTTAAAATAATCATGTCTCCTATATCTGGAGGAATGTAATGTTTTTCTTCTCTTAAATTGTGTTTGCATTTCAATAATATTATTTTGTGTTTTTTTTAATCACAAAAAATATAAAAGAATTAAATCACACATACCTTAAAATTTGAGGGGGATAAGCAGAGTTCAGAAAACTATATAAGTAAATCTGTAACTTTACTCAGTGGTGTACATTTTGCAGAATATTTTATGATCCATACATTTGGAAAATAAAAATCCTTCTAACTGATGCAGTTTCATCTAACAGTTCATTAAATTCTAACATCTACATGACAAACAATAGAAACACTGGTTTCCCGTTTTTTCAAATGTTTCTGTTCAGCAGAAACTGAATCTATTTTCTCTTGTCAGACTTTTCATTTCAAAATTCCTAACACTTCTGACAAGTTCAACCCATTCAGATTGGCAGGTCTATAAAGGTAGGACACAAATGAAAGGTTGAAAATGTCCTTTTTTTAATTTTCTTTTTTAGCTGTTAAGACCACAAAGCACCTAGGATTTAATCAATTTTGTACAATGTGAGAGAAATATTATTGAATTGTTTGACATACAGTGAAATTTTAACATTTGCATACAATCTTTGTATCTTTGCATTTGTTCAAAAATTATTCTTAATGTTAGTTTCTATGTAGTATTTCCAGTTGAGATAACCACCAAACTCCATGGTCTTCTCCTAGTCTTTTACTTCTGAGAAAGACTAAAATAACAGACAACTATTCTTATTTCTGAGTCATGTTAAAAATTATAATAATCAAAAAATATTACATACTGCCTATGCCAAACATCACGCGTGTGTTCTTTGCAGAGGAAGAGAGAATTCACGAGCCATCTTAACTTTCACCAATAACCACTGACATTCATGGAATTCCCTGAAGTAAAATATATGAGTATATGTTGCTTTTTTCAAACTACATGGTTCCCCAAATATATTAGTTATCACTGCATACCAAACTGTGCCAAAACTTAAAATAAAAAGCATTTATTATTGCCATGGATCAGTTGGACACACCTGATGATAGGGTTCAGGCTTGGCTGTTTTCAGCTGAGTTTCCTCTTGCATCTGCTATCCACAGGAGATGCGAGTGGAGGCTGGCTTATTTAAGATAGTTACATTCAAGTGGTTATTAGTTATCTGACAGACGGAACAGGAACAGGTTAGCTTAGGCTTATTCATGAAGCACTGGTCAGATCCAACTCTTGGTCTCCCTAAGACCAACTCTTGGTCTCCCTAAGACCAACTCTTGGACTGGCACACCATTTTCTTGAACACATTTTCTAGAACAAAGCAATGTAAAAGGCCAGCCCATATTGAGGAGATCAGTAAATAGACTCTTATTTCTGATGGAAGTACGTGAAGAGCAGCATTGCAAAGGATGGGATAGAGCAGTGGGTGAAGATTTGCGATTACTTTTGCAAGTAGGATACCGCAATGGCTGTCCAAGAATTCACTGCATGTACCAGCTTTAGTTTTTAAAAACTCTTAGACCAGTTCATATCTGTGCCAAAATGAACTTAACATCTTGTCCGTATATACAGACTGAATGTTGGAGGACCAGAGAAAACTACTGCCATACAATCTATTCCAGATGACTTCTATTTCTCTCCTTCCGCCATCCCTACTGCTCAAGTTTCATATTTGATCTGCTCCATTTCCCACTTCCCTGAGAATCCAGAGGCCACACAGTCATTGCTGACTATAGAAGCTTTAAAAGCATGAACTTTGTATTTACAGAGACCTGGATGTTGCAACCTAGCCGCGGCCCAACTCTATGATCCTAGACAGATAATTTATCCTCTCAATGTCTGTTTCCTTATCCTGAAAAAATGAGTGTAATGGTCCATATCTCGTAGGGCTGTTGTAAGGATTTAGTGATTGTAAGTAGCCCAAGAGAGTGCTATTATGCAGTAGATGTTTAATACTTATTCCCTGTATTCCCACAGCTTTCTTGGAGTGTGTGTGTGTGTCTTTTTTTTTTTTTTTTCCATTATAGCATATCTGGTCTCATAAGCAAAACAATCTCACAGTTTATTCACAAGGAATTAAACCTTACAATTTTTAACTGTGGAAATATTAGGCTGCAACAGAGTAAAATTAGAGTAAATTGAAGTTAATATATTATCCAAATATTTATGATTTTCTTGAGGATATTTTTATGGCTTAAAAAAATATATATATATACCGAAAGTATATATTCTAAAGATGAATAATTAGGTAATATGCATTCTTTGCATACTATATATTATTGCATATAACAATATTAAGAATCCAATCATAATCAATATACACTGGAATGACATTATTAATCTTTGATATATTTGGGGGTCACTTTAATAAGGGGATATTGAAGTTATTAATACAAATGAAAAGAGAAGACATAAAAAAAGTGGCATTGATTCATAGGACACAAGAATATATTACTTGGTGCAACATAATTATTTAAATGGTCTCCACTTAAATTGATGAGGTTAGAACCTCCTCATTTCCGCAGGTATACTTCTTTAGCTGGGCTTTCCAAAACCCAGTAAGGGAGTAGAGAATTTACATTCCCTTAACACAAATAATCCAGGTAAAGCATTCAATCTTAATAATGAGATTTAAAATCTAATTTCATTCCATGTGGGACTGAGAAGAATCAAACTGTTTTAAAGTCACATAGAAATGCTTCTAAGGTCTTTTTCAAATACATGTCTTCTCTCACTTAAATAAACAGTGCCATATCCTGATTCCTCTAAAGATACCCCAAAGGGAATGTAACTGGTAAACACCAAGTTCAGAGAAGTTGTACGGCTGGCTGTACATCATGACCACAACTCAACTCCCTGTAGCCTCATGTAACGGTCCATAAATCCATGCTTGCTTGTTCACCTCTTGTCAGAAACTACTCTTTATAACACATCCCCCAATCCAACCTGATTGCTGTAGTCCTGCAGTAACTCATTGACTTCTATGTTCAGACCATATTCAGGCTATTTCCTTGGACTGCCTTTATTATCACGCACAAAGTCTTTGCAAGTTTTCCATGTGAAGTAAGCATCATGGTCTTTTCAACTTCTCATTCTCACTGCTCTCTGTTTTCCTAACTGCTTGTCTTGTTTCTGATACTTGTCTTACCTGGATTTCTAGTATCTCATGACCTGGTTGCATATATTCTTGTAGGGCTTGCTCCCTGTGGCCTTGGCATTTATTTTGTCACTTATATGAGTACTACATTTTGACTTCTCATCTAACTCTGCCTTGACCATGGGCTTCTGGGGAATGCCTGAGATCAAGGCTTTTCCTGATTTGACCTGATTTGACCACTTGACCGGAACTCTCCCTATCTGTCTCTCCAGCTGCTCTCTCCCGTGAACAACATTCTCTTCTCTCTCTGTCCTGACAAATTACATTCAATGCCTTGTAGATCAAATGGAAGTTTTTTGCTGAATCATATAAAAGCATACAATTACACATGTATTATTTGGAAGGTTCTCAAATATCATTGTCTGGTTTGTATGTCCAAAAGTAAACATCTATTCATAAAAATACTATTTTAATTTCAACACTTTGTTTGTATAATAAGGTCCAATATTGTGTTGTAAATGGGACATAAGACCCCTCTGTGGAATATTTAAGCATCACTTCAACATGGCTGTGGAATAACGCTTGGAGAGACATTGAAATGGAAGGTTTTATTTATTGTACTGGTAGGTTCAACGGTAGGTATGCCCAGGGAACCACACAAAGTCATCCAAAGCTTGGAGTTTAGTCATGGCAGACAGGAAAGAAGCAGAGCTAGAACCTGTAGGAAAGTGCCTTTAGTGAGAGATGGGTAGGGATGCTGTGGTATGTGGGACGCCTTCTCTTTTGATTGTAACCGAGTCACTATGAATAGGAGGGAATGTGTAAAATGGAGAAGTCATCATGAGGCTTATGCTTCGTGCACACACGTTGGAGACTGATACCCAGAGATATGCAATAACAAAGTAAATATTCAAAACAAGCAAGGCAAGTGTAAAAACTCAGGGGACATTGAGGCGACAAATAATAAATTAACAATATCAAAGGCATAAGCAGTAAGCCATTCAGTTTCCTCTTCCTCCTCTATCCTGATTATTGTAGAGAAATTCATTCTTTTATTTTAGAATATTTTACTATAAACATTATATACAACAAACTTAAAGGTACAGATTCGAATATAGGAAATATTCTGAGCAAAAATCCTATTTTGTATACTAAAAATAGCATTGATAATGTTTTGCTGTTTGCAAATGTCTCAGTAAAATAATGAAGTTGCTACTGTTTCTTATGCTGGTATTAAATAAGTAAATTTAAGATGTGAAAATAATTCAGAACCAAAAAAGACTGTCCGGTCTGCTGTCTCTCACTTCAAAGGCAAAGCTATTCCCTTGAAGACCTAAACACTCTTTGAAGATTTAGCAGTGCCATAATATCTATAGGAGACTGGCATTGACCATTCATTCCTCTAAGAAAATCAAAATGCCACATGGATCTTCAGCTGTTCCTTACAGCTGCTTCTTTCTCAATGGCTCTTTATTTACTGTTGCCCACATTTGAGCACTGTTGTCCAAAATCATCACATAGTTTACACTTTCATTTCATTCATTGATGCTTTCTGTTTTTTTTTGTTTTTTTTTTTTTAATGTTACCTCAGAGGAGCATTTGTTGGTTACCTGATTTCATGGTAATTTCCCCACTTAGTCTCTCTCTGTTCTTAATCTAGTTATTGTTTCAAGGATTTGTCATTACTACATATTACTATACTCACACACACACAAACATGCATACATATATGTGTGTGTGGTGTTACTAACTGTACCCCAAACCCGAATGTAAGCTTCAATGGGAGAGAAAGAGAAGTTACCAGATTTACCATTAAATACACACACACACATAATAAATCATTTATGAGTGTCAAATCTTTGATACTTTATAATAGCAATAGCCATGCTAGTGGTCAGCTTCCTGAACTAGTAAGCAGGATTACCAGCCAAATTTTGCTGCATAGGCAGCTAAGCAAAGCCGACAGCTATGACATGTCAGAGCTATGCTAAGTCCTCAAGGACTTGGCAGGAGAATAGGAATTGTTTCCTACTAAAAAGAAATCCCCAATGAGTAGAAAGTGATTCATATTTTGTAGTTAGAGAACTTGACAAAGTTATCAGTGATTTTTAAATGATTAATGAAAAAAAGTCATAAGGAGAGTTAAATATTGAAGGAGGTAACTAATTTTAAATGAGACTAATCTACTAGAGCAAATTGTAGACCTCACAATTATTTCTGTACTTTATGACGCTATAATTATATTCCTTTTTTCTTAGGGTAGTTCCAATGGAAAATGTTTTTCTAACTTTTGAAAGTACACTTGTCTTCTCTGTACATGTGTCCCAAGTTCTAATTTGGAAAATACTCAGGGTTAATGTAAGAAATGTATGTTAATGATGAAATGTGCTCCAATAGAAGCCTTACTAGAACATATTTTCAGATTTTTCTAATTGCTTTCAGTTTGTCAAATAAAATCATAGAAAATCAAAAGTAAGAATTCTCCCTAAAATCTATCATTCTAAAACATTTTTAAATTTTATAGTTCAGCTTGTAGCACAAAATGTCTATTAATATTATTCCACCCATATTTGCACAGTACAAAGGAACAGAACTATTTAAATCAGTAAGGTCCTTTGTGAATCTCCTGTAAACACCTGTGGAATATCAGTTTGCTTATGAGCCTCTTGTGTTCTTCATAGTGATCCTCAGCTAAATTTGGACAAATTCTGTTTGAGAATAAATATATTAAGACTTTGTGAGAAAATAGATTTCCTTTGTTCTAAGTGAAGTGTACATATTATTTTTACTGTATGCTTAATAGTTTGTTAGTAAGCTGTAATTATATAGATCTGAATCTGTATGTGAGAGGGGTGGGTAAAGGTATCCATGATAGTGAGATATCATGGAAGTAACTATCGCTGGTGACCAAATATATGTGGTTTGAATCATCTGTAGAATCAGAGTGTGGCCTTCCTCTCTCTTCTGCAAATGAACTCAGAATTGGAGGCCCTCAGAATCTTGGGGATGTGGGAAAAAGTGGAGACCGTTTTGATATAGCTTGTAAGTTTTGAATGAACTTTTTCATCAAAGCATGTACAGTACATGGGTAGTTCCAATGGAAAAAGTTCTTCTAACTTTTGAAAGTTAGAAGAAGTTAGAAAGTTATTTTTGTGAAGCATTCTTCATTATTACCTAAGAGCAGGGTAAAAATTGTGCAGCAATGTTTTCACTGAAATGGAATAATGGGTCTGTGGGGAAAAAGTTGTCTTTGGTCAAATATGAACAAGGAACAAGTTTAAACATAGTTAAACAGTCTCTTTTATTGCAGGTCTTTTCAGAACTATAATTATGCTAGTGTTGTTCATGACCAGGCCACAAAATCTCTTTTCATAAAACATCATTTGCATTTACTATTCTAAAGAACACAGTTTGTAGAAGTTTTGTTGACAATAATAGGAGGAAAAATAATGCATTGCCTCACAGTAGAAGTAGATGTTAAAATAATGGTCAGCTAAAACCTTTTAAGAAAGCAAAATATTACAAAGATAAATGGATAAATAATAAAATTATAGCAATTTATATTTGGTATGGGCCTGAAATCAAATTTTATATATATTAGATGTGGTTCAGTATGCTGATTCCCAAAGGAGAACAAATCTGGATGTATAGAAAGGAAAGCAAGGCATAGAGTTGTGAGACGATAAGTCATTATGTATGTCTTCATTTTACTATTACACAATTATTCACTGAACACACGTGATGTGTAAGATGTTGCTTCCGGTGCTATAAATACACAAGAGAGCCTAACAGTTCCTCTAATACCTAAATTCATTTTAAAAATCTAAGTAAAAATCAGGAATGACCAACTAGTTATTTTTTCATATTCCTAGGACTAAATAATTCTTCAACTGATTCTTGCTTTATCCATTATTTTTTTTTATCTACTAGTTTTCATGATCTTTTAGTTACCAGCATTAAATCCTCTTAAAAACACAAAAGGGTGAGTTTTCAGTTTTCAGAGCTAGCCATTAAGGGAGAAATAGATATCCTGCTTGCTATTCTTTAGCAGCATGTGAACCTCTAGGTAGGAGTCAGATACTCAGGTACAAAAGAGCAAAGTAGTAATCAGGAAAGGAAGGTAAAATGAGGAGAATATCTAAGGCCCATATTCTTTTTTTCTTTTAAAGAAAAGAAAGCTACAAAATAAGGTTGATCCAGACCTGATCCTGAGGAGGGTAATTGGAAACAAGAACCCAGCCTTCTTTCCTGGGCATAAGCTCCATCTGTAACAATGTCTAGGGTATGATGATTCCAATTATTATAGTTACCATTTTTCAGTGTGCAAAGAAATCCTTCTTCAGTTATTAGATTAACACTGTAGGGTACTGAAATGATCTGGGCTCTAAATCTAGGAATTCTGAACCAAAATGGTAATTGCATCATCACTAACTCTTTCCTGGGGTTTGAATGATTTTCAGTCCCTTAATGGTTTGTAAATCATACATTACAGTGTCTAGTCTTCATAATATGAGCTGACAGTTTAAGAGAGAACACTTGAAGATATACGTATTTTTTTGTTTAATGTGCTAAATATCATCTGTCAGCAAATCACATCCTTGTAATCAGTTCAATAAGAAATTAGTGAAGGATTTTTGGATAAGGAGAACTATATAGTTTTCTGCTTCCTCAAAATACAGTTGTAAGGTGTTCCTGCATGACTAGAATCATAAGGAAACACAAACTGTCATTTAAACCCACTCACTTAAAGCACAAATACACTTACTGGCAAAACATGGGCAGAAATCAGAAATTTAGAATGTACTTATGTAATCATGCAGGCAGACTTTAATTAAAAAAAAAAAAGAAAGAAAAGGAAAACATGGTTCTTGTGCACAATATTCCAATAAGCCTGTAACATTGCTTAAGGCTGTTCACATTTTTGACAAAGGCCATGACCTATATCACCATCCCAGAGATCCAAAAAGTGTGAAGATTTATGTGTTAGTGAGTACAGAGCACTTAATATGAAACTCTAGCTGTAAGGTGAGAAGAAAGCATTTTCTGCACATGTTTATCTTTTTCCTTTTATTTATAAGTTGATCTTACTCATTTTTCTTAGCTATCAAGCATGCATACATAAATTTAGAATAATACTTAAAAATAAGCTGAATATGCAAAACATGTGTATGAACCATGTATAGGCTGACATTGACATTTCTTTTGTCTGCCAATATTTGCTATTGTTTTGCGCTGATTAAAAAGTAAATAAATGAATAAACACCCAAAATAAACCCAGGTATATATGGTCAATCATATATAACAAAGGCTATGCAATGGGGTACAGACAACCTCTTCAATAAATAATGCTAAAAAAAGACCGGACAGCCAAATGCAAAAAAGAATGAAACTTGACTCCTATTTAAACCAGGCAAAAGAAACATTAACTCAAAATGGATTAAAGAGTTGCATGTAAGAAATTCATTCCTAAAAGAAAATATAGATAGCCAGCCTCTTGATATCAGTCAAAATGTAGATGGCCAGCCCCTTGATATCAGTCAGTCTCAGTGATGATTTTTTTTTAATTTGACACTATAATCTAGGGTGCCTACAAAACCCAAAACAAAATGAGTGGGACTTCATGAAACTAAAAACTTCTACAAAGTGAAAGAAACCATCAACTAAATGAAAAAGCAACTTATGGAACGGGAGAAAATATTTGCAAATTGTATATACAATAAAGGATCAATATCCAAAATACATAAAGAATAAAGAACTCATACCACACAATAGCAGAAAAGCAAATAACCCAAGTAAAACAAATAAACAGACAGAGAAGCCAAAGAAGACATATAAAAAGCCAAAAGGTATGTGATAAAATTGTCAACATCATTCATCATTAGGGAAATGAAAATCAAAGCCACAATGATATATTACCTCACACCTCCTGGAATGGCTATTATCAGAAAAACAAAAAGTGACGTGTTGATAAGCATGTAGAGAAAAGGGAGCCCTCATGCAATGTTGGTGGGAATGTAAATTGGTACAGCCACTCTGGAAGACATTATAAAGCTTCCTTAAAAAAATTAGAAACAAAACTATCATACGATCCCACAATTCTATCTCTGGGTATCTCCAAAGGAAAATGAAACACTAATTCAAAAAAATATGCACCCCCATGTTCATTGCAACATTATTTACAATAGTGAAAATATGAAAATAAGCATCTGTCAAGAGATGGATAAAGAAAGTGTAATATATACATACAATGAAACATTTGGTCATAAAAAATGAAATTTTGTCATTTGTAACACCATGGATGGTGAATTTGGGCATATCATTCTAAATAAAATAGATTGGATGGAGAAAGATTAATGATATACTATCTCACTTAAATGAATCTAAAACCAAAATGAAAAAAAAACATGCCTATAGAGAACAGCTTAGTGGTTACCAGAGGTGGGGTGGGAAGTGGTCAAAATGGGTGAAGGGGGTCAAAAGGTACAAATTTCCAGTAAAAAAATAAATAGGTCATAAGGATGTAATGTACTACATGACAACTATTGTTAATAAGTTTGTATTGTAAGCTTGAGAAGTGCTAAGTCAGAAAATCTTTAAAGTTCTCATTGCACAGAAAAAAATTCTGTAACTACATATGGTGATATTAACTTATTGTGGTGAGCATTTTGCAATATATACAAATACCGAATCATTATGGTGTATACCTGAATTGAAATATAATGCTATATGCCAACTATATTTAAACAAAAATGAACAGACAAAATAACTGTAGTTTGCACATTATTCATGTGTGGTCATGTATTTGCTCCTCTGTCCTAGTTTAGATGATACACTGCAAATAATTATTTGCATTTTCTAAAACTATAGAACATTAAAATTGCAAAATACTAATAAGGGAAGCAAAATGAAGTTTTTTGGATGCCACAAAAGTTTGTTTTTCTCCCCTACAGTTTGTCATCTATTTTCTCCCCAAAAGGTGTTATAATAAGAAAAAAATAATAGAAGAAAAGAAAAGTTGTATACTGAGATTCAAACTTCTTTGCAGAGGCATTCTAACTGACTGTAGCACTGATGTTGGAAGAAGTCTGTAGGTAGTCTAATCAAACCAATTATATTTTGCCACAGATATTTCCAGTAATTAAAAGACATAATAGATGAAGTTCACATATTAACAGCTCCTCCTATCATTTATTTCTGAATGCTCGAGACAGGAGATGCATTTAGACTTAGTAGCTCTGTATTACAACTTTGTAGTTTCCCCTTAATAGAGTTAATGATTTGAACACAGCCTAATGCCACAAAGCAGAAGCTCGCAACATCTACCCCCTCATTCATTCACTTTATGTTGAATGGAGTCCACCAGGCCGTGTGTCTTAGCAACATGCTAATCATAGCTGGAAATATGTAGTGGTGGTGAAATTAGATATTGAGGTAAGTCCACATGGTCCGATTTTTTTAAGCTCGTTTGTTAAAATAGTTTTTAATCTGGAAATAGGCATGATGTGATTCCAAAATCTGATGTTTAGCTTTGTACTTATTAAATGCTTTTACTTTTAAGCATTTAACTAAAAGACATTTTTCTAATAATCTCAGAAATATAATTTCTTTTAGGAGATATAGAGCATTACTATTATTAATTATATTTTGTGATGATATTAGACATTTAAGACTCATTCCAACTATTTGCCTAGCCACAAAATTACCTATCATATTCAAATACTTAAAAATTATTTGTATAATTCTTAGGTTTAATTTTCGACTGCATCCACTTCTCACTTACCTTGAATGTTCCCTTTATATAGTTCTTTACTCTTAATGTGTTGCTCTTTAAGATAAAGGGCCAAGTAGTCACACGTATTAGAACTGTGTATAAAGTAAAATAGAACTCAAGCAATATCCAGAATGTTCCCCCTTGTTAAAAGGAATAGGCAATCCCTTGCACTGACTGTGTGACATCAATTTTTCTTACCTAGCTATATTTTCTTTATTGATTAGTGCTTAACTGCACTCATAAGGGAGATTTGCAGATTCATAAAATTCAGGTAGGTGAGATACTGTAAGAACTTTTACTGAAATGAGGGTGCCGAATTTATTTATAAATGAACAATATCATTACAGAAGTAGCTATAAAGTGCTTAAATCATAGTGATCTTAACAGGTATCTGTGTCTCTGAAAATATGTAAGTCTGTGTTTTAAACGAGTCTGGTGGTTTGAGTAAGAAAAATGTTACACATGATCACAATAAGTACCTGAACTATTTTAATAAAACCCTGTTCTAAGAAAGATTTGAAAAATATACAAATGGGGGGCGCCTGGGTGGCTCAGTGGGTTAAAGCCTCTGCCTTCAGCTCAGGTCATGATCTCATGGTCCTGGGATCGAGTCCCGCATCGAGCTCTCCGCTCAGCGGGGAGCCTGCTTCCTCCTCTCTCTCTCCCTCAGCCTGCCTCTCTGCCTACTTGTGATCTCTGTCAAATGAATAAATAAAATCTTTAAGAAGATAAAAAATAAAAACAAATACAAATGGACTCTTCAGAGTTGTTTGCATACCATTTATAGGTACCCTGATCTCATCTCAAATATCTTTAAAAAAAAATTATATATATATATATATATTTATTCGACAGACAGATCACAAGTAGGCAGAAAGGCAGGCAGAGAGAGACCGGGAAGCATACTTGCTGCTGAGCAGAGACCCGATGGGGATCTCTGGGATCATGACCTGAGCTGAAAGCAGAGGCTTTAACACACTGAGCCATCCAGGTGTCCCCCAAATACATTTTTTTTTGCCATGCATGTCATTGTATCACCCACCACTCCTTCCACTTTGTAACAGTCATGCCATTTAACCCCGCTGTCCCTACTGTTTGCTTTCTTTAATTGCTGCCTCTTGCACACATTCACACTGTTCTCATTATTCAAAGTATTTCTTGTCCTTAACGGGTGTCATTTTTATCAGTTTAAATTGTATCTATCCCTCAAGATACAGCTCCAAAGTCAGCTTCCCAATAAATCATTCTAAAACGTCTTTATCAGCATTAATCTCACTCCCCTGTGTGTTACAAAGCATTTCATTTGTATTTTTAGCAAGAAAGTATATCACGATTTGCCTAGTATCTTGAATTTGTGTCCATGCTTGTTTAATCTGATGGGTAACAAAAATTTTAAGGTCAATGACCTTAGATTGTTTATTTCTATGTATACAAAACTGCCAAGCGTAGTCCTTTGCCAGAAGTAGATACTCAATAAATATTTGCGGGATTACACCGAATTGAGATAAACTGAATTAGCTCAAGGTTGCTATGCAGTGAGTTTCTCTGTGTTCAGTATGCATTGCTCTTGAATTGAAACATTTGTCTCAGTCTTTGCTGTAGTTGAAAGCTGATGTACTCTTAACCTAGCTGCATGTAAGTGAATTGAGGAGTGACATTTATTAATATTTGCAAGCTCTAAAGCAGTTCATACTGTGCAAAACACTCTACAAATTGGAAGTGCTATTTAAAAATAAAAGGATGCATAGTGTAGTTAAGTGTAGCAACTTGGCACAATCAATACATCTCTTGAATTTTTCAATATTAAAATTAAAAGAAAGAAGCACCTGTTATACATCTCTTGAAACAATGGGACACAACTTCATTTGCAAATGGTGACATTGTCTTGTTAAAAGAAAAAAAACCTGAGAACAGTTGCTAGGGATATTGTATGCACTCATGGTGTCTATGGAAACTGAGCCTGCACAAAACGTGTAATGAGGAATAAAGAGATACCTGGAAAAGTGCCCAGTGTCAGAAAGACAATGATAATATAACTTTTCAATATTTAGAAAGAGCAAAAATAGAATAAAAAATACATGCACCTTGTGCCTTTATACTGGTACCCTTGGAAAGTTTTAATTCTGGGGAAAAAATACATGAAGAACGGAGAAACAAACACCAAAACAAAATTTTAGAACTTGCTTTAATTTACTAACACATTTAAAATAACAGTGGTCTGTACTTCTAAGCCACTCATAGAATTGCCCCATGCCTTTATATTACTATAAACCACAGAAGAATCTCCTCAAGCCCTGAAATTGCCTTTAAGGTTCAAAGACAAAGGAACACAATTTATTTTCTTTTTGAAGTGTTGAACCCTGGCACATCTAATGATTTTGGACTTCATTAATCAGAAGAGATTGCCATACCCTTGACCAGGCTTCTACTAGCTTGTTCCAGCTGATATAAAAGAATCTTTGTCTGAAAGAAATAGATTTATCTCTTGTTCTTATTTAACTAATGACTTCAGATATAGTGTTCTCCTAGAATTTCATCTGTCTCCAAATGCTGAAATGATTGCAATTGGTTCTTTAAATTAACGGGAAAAAAGTGGCTCATGTTTGGTAGATTTTGAAATAATACATTATAATACATTATCCATTGGTTAATTTAATTTTTTAAAATGAGTGCTTTCTATGTATCAGAAGAAAGTGCTAGAAATAAATACCTGAATAAGTCCCATATAGCCGGTGGTAAGTATAAACAGACACAATCTTGCCTCCTGGACCGTACTGATTAGTGAGGAAGAGATTTTAATCTATTAAATTATAAATGCTTAATAAATGTTTATAAATATTTTTAAACTATAAATGTGAAATAATGCAAAGATAGGCCTTTTAAAAATGGCAAGTCAATTATAAGATTAGGAAAATATGCTCTATGCTAATGTTTCAAAAACAATAATAATTACTTTGGCACTATAGGTCAATTAGCAAATATTTTCAATGCCATCTCTGTGGAGTTTGTTTTATATAATACTCCAAAAAAGAACCAAGCTCCTGATCACAAACAGATATTAAAAGCTTTATATTTTGAGTAGCAATTCTTTTGTCCTCCATTCATTGAGTACTGTGTACAGTGTAGCCCATATAATATTTTTTTCCCTAATTTTCTGAATTGCTAAACAAATTCTTTCTTTCTTTTTTTTTTTTTTTTAAACTAACATATAATGTATTATCTGTTTCGGGGGAACAGATCTGTAACTCATCAGTCTTACACAATTCACAGCACTCACTATAGAACGTATCCTCCCCAGTGACCTCCCCAATGTCCATAACCACCCTATCCCTATCCCCCAAACGCCCAGCAGCCCTCTGTTTGTTTCCTGAGATTAAGAGCCTCTTACTGTTCATCTTCCTTTGAAGTCCCGTCTTGTTTCATTTTTTCCCTCCCTACCTCTCAAATTCCTCATATCAGAGAGATCATATGATAATTATCTTTCTCTGACATCTGCTAAGCAAATTCTTTACACTTAATACTTTCTTAAGAGTAGATGGGTCTTTAATAAACACTCAGCCAACTCAATTGACCAGCACTTTGAGTATATTGAGAGCAAGAGAGAGGGGAAGAAATGTTGGACAGTGTGGCAGAGATTGGAAAAAATAGGAACCCAAATCTCTAGAGGCTAGTTTGGACCCTACTGAAGTCCATTAGTGCAGGGAAAACTACTGGAGTTCAAACCCATCAATCATTTCTCACTCAACCTCCTGGGATCAAATCCTGCCCTCCGTTACACACACCTAACTTTCGTTCCAGTTGCAGGGAGTTATACACACATTCAAGAGGGCAGGTTCTGGCCTTGCGAGTTGAATGGGGAGTAATTGATGACTTTCTCCTTGCTATGACTGGCCAGTAAGCGCAGCTTGCTGCTGAGCGCTCCACCCCCCAAGCAGAGTGGGGGGCTGCTGTAAAAGTACTCAGCCTCCAGTGCTGTGTCAGCCTTGGCAGCGGGTCTTCATTTCAAGATCTGAGAATGCCGATTTCACTAAGCCTTAAGATGTGTGTTATTTTCGCACATTTTCTTCCTAGTTTATTCTACTTTTCCTTCCCCTCTGTTAGATTTTTCTCTTCTCTAATAAATGTTTCTTTTCCTTCTTTCCTCCATTTTTCCCTTATGATTTTTTTTTCTGTCTTTTAATAATCTGAAGCAAGATGAAGTGCTTAGAATAATCTGGCGGGGTGCCTGGGTGGCTCAGTGGGTTAAAGCCTCTGCCTTCAGCTCTGGTCATGATCTCAGGGTCCTGGGATGGAGCCCTGCATTGGGCTGTCTGCTCAGTAGGGAGTCTGCTTTCTCCCTTTCTCTCTGCCTGCCTCTCTGCCTACTTGTAATCTCTGTCAAGTAAATAGATTACCAAAAAAAAAAAAAAAACTTAAAAAATAAAGAATAATCTGGCACATGTAAGAGTTTAATAATTACTGATTTTGTGTCAGTTATTATTTTGTATTATCATTACTATTATTATATAAGATCACCTCCTCCTTAATTTAAGGAAATTTTGTGTGTGTGTGTATATATATATATATATATACACACATATATATGTACACATATGTTTATATTCTTTTTGTATTTTGTATATTTTGTAAAATACAAAATTTTGTAAATTTCATATATTAGTTTTGTAAATTTTGTGTGTATTTGTAGTCCTCTAATGTTGATAGGATTGAGGTAGGACATTTTCCTTTAGAAGTTTATTTACAATTACTTATTTCACACCAATCTTATAATCACATACTGGATTTACCTTTAAAGAAAAAATTAATGATGAAATTCTTAGGTATTATCCTTTCATGAGACACGTGATAAGAAAGCATTTTGGAATACTCAAAATATTCCAAAGACTGTCACTAGCAGAGCCAATAATACTTGACCTAATACAATTTTAGCTTCCTGAGGTAAATAAATATTGAGTTGTTTTAAATAGTTAAAAATGTTTTTTTAATAACTATACTCTTTTATTACAATATTTGTTAAAGCATAATATAGGTTATTTTGGATCATATAACACTTCAAAATATATAGGAAAAATATTATAATTTTAAACAATATATAAGATTTTGAATAACTTGTGAGAAGTTTCAGAGCAAATCTCCCTGACAATGAACCACTGTGGCCTGTAGGCTATTTTGCACCTGAAAGCAACTGAGACCCTGTGAGCTCAGGAGATTGTTGCCCCTCTCTTATCTACCTAGAAGAATGTAAATTAGGGTTCTCTCCCATAATTGGTTATTACCATAGATAAATTTTATCTGAGTGACCCATCTGTATGGCAGGGCAAACATCTAATTACCAAACATCTGTTCATCTTATTGTCCTGTGAATCGCATTCCTTTTCTTTGAAGTCCCAGACCTCGCCCTACTTTTTCTTAGTTTTTGACTGTCTTTGGAATTTCCATGTCTATGTGGATTCCCCATAAGTACAACAATAAATTCGATTTTCTCCTGTTAATCTATCTTATGTCAATTTGATTCTTAGCCCAATTAGAAGGACTTTGGCGGGTACGGGAAATTCTTCCTCCTTAACGTGGCTCTTACTACATTTTTATTCAACAGTGCTGGCCTATGTTTGGCCAAGATACAACAGCCCCAAGAACGACATTTTGTCACTCCATATGTCTCCTCCACACTACTGACCCATTAGATTCAGAACACACCAGAGAACAATTTAAACAAGGTGTTAAAATTTATTGTAAATTCCTAAAAATAAGATTCATCCCAGGTGTCATTTTTAAGAAATTAACTACAAACTCTTGCCTTTCAAACCAGGCCTGAATATCTTGTAGTGAACAAGAGATAAACCGAAAGGTTTCTTCTAGCCAAAGAAGACCAAATGTACTTCAGTCCCAGGAGCTGCACAGAAGATATACAACCTGGACCTGAAATAGCCAAGCTAAGAGCTGTGACAAGCATAGAAAGAAGTCTTCACGTTTTTATTTTGGTCTAGGGTTTATCAGGGAAAGCCACAAAATTCACTTCACTGGAGTGAAACAGAAGAGATTTGTAGGATCAAATTTGGAATGCAAGAGACATAGGGACAAAATTTCAATCAAATAGCTAATATCATAGGCAATTTAGAGGAGGAATTTCATGTTGCTTGTTAAAGAAAATATAATGGATGGTTGAGAGGAGAGGAAAAAGACAGAAAGATCAAAAGATAGTAAGAGAGAAGATATACGATAGTGAATTATGATTCCAATTTAGTGGGATTGCATTTTGGAGATTTAGTTATTTATATTTATATGTTCAAAGAAGTAGAGAGTTATAATTACATATATAATTCTCAGTGTAAGAATATTCTATGACAGAACTAACTGTGTTTGCCCATTAGTGAAGCATACTCTACAGATTGTTTTATTGATTCTCTTTCAGCTAATGAATCCAATAAACGAGATGTTCAGAGCCACGAGTTCATTGATGCGTGAAAGGGAAGTCTGATAAGAGCTGACTACTTACTACTCAGAACATAAATGGAGGTTATAGGAAAATAGCTGATACTCTGCCATTTAAATCAGATGTAAGAGGGATTTACTGCAGCTTTATAGTAAATCTTGGGAGTTACTTATTATTCTGAATGTGGTTAATGTGGTAAACTAATTAGTGGCCCCAAAAATGTCCATATTCTGATCCCTAGAACCTGTGAATATTTTATCACATAGGGCAGAAAGGGACTTTGTAGATGTTGATAAATGAAAATTCTAGAGATTGGGAGATTATCCTGATTTATATGGATGGGCTTAATGTATTCACAGCCATCCTTTGAATAGGAAGAAAGGAGGGTCAAACACAGAGTAGACCATCTGACAACAAAAGCAGAGAGAGAAAAGGCAATGCAGTATGAGGTTTAAAGCCAGGGAATGAGAATAGCACCTACCCTAGGAAAGTTAGGGAAACAGATTCAGTCTTGAAACCTTCAGAGAGAGTGTGGCTGTCAACATTATAACTTCAGATAACTTTAGTCCAGTGAGATGATTTGGAATTAAATAATTAAAGCTGTTAAAAAAAAAAGTGTGTTGTTTTAACCAAAATTTGTGTAAGTTTTTTGTTTGTTTTAAAGATTTCATTTTTTTTATTTAAGAGAGAGAGCGCGAACTTAAGTGCGTGCGTGTGTGTGCACTAGTGAGCAGGAGTGGGGGGAGGGGCAAAGGACCAAGCAGACTCCCTGCTGAGCATCTATTCCCATGGGGGCTCAATCCCAGGACTTTGAGATCATGACCCGAAACAATGTCAGATGCTTAGTAGACTGAGCTACCCAGGCACCTTTGTGTTAAGTTTTACTAGCACTTATAGGGAATTAATACAGTAATTATGCTTACCTTATAATACTTCTCTACAGGTAACTAAGAGTCCAACATTTCATCAAAAAGGATCTGCTTTTTACACCAAATAAACTAATAATCTAAAAGTGATTATTAAACTTTGAATAACAATAAGGAGTGGCTACCCCAACCGTTTCGGTATAAACTCAGTATAAACAGCATCTGTAACTGTGATTCCAAATTCTTAATAGTCCCTTTATCAAAGCTCATAGAGCAGAATCCATAAGTAGTTAGTAAGGCCTAAAACCAGCTTAGTTGTAAGGAAGGGGTTGAGTCTAGAACTTACATTAAAAAAGTAAATCCTGACCATACAATTCCTGAATCTTGATGAAAGATTTGTTCTCAAATAATATGAAAATATGATGTGGTTTATCATTTGAAATTTATATTAGGGTTTAGTATAGCACCCCTTAGCCACTAGAGTTAAATGAATATACCTCCTAAAACTATTTTAAAATCAGAAGCAAGCAAGCAAGGAACAAAAAAACAAACAAACAAAAAAAAAAAAACAAGGAATAATAACATTGTCAATCCTTCTCCCCATACTCTCCACCCCCGCCCCCGCCTGCACACACACTGTGCTCTCCATCTTCCCTTCTGCTCTGAAGAGCCAGTCTGAGTAAGGGTAAATTTGTACCTGCAGATCTTTGAGCAGCAACTCTAAGACAGACTAATTAAGATTTGGAGTAAAGCCCATGATTTATTTATCTTTATATCACTTCCATGATCCAATGAACACAGTAGAAAGTCCAAAGTATCTTGTTAAATGAATAAATTAAAACTGACCCAAGTATATTCATGGTAAAAAGTATTTACTGACTATTACAATTTACTCAGATTACAGATAAAAATGTTACTTTGCCTATGAAGAAAAATGGCCAAGGTACAGTGTATTCCCCCTCCCTAAATAATGAGTCTTGGGCTAAGGTAATCTTAAAATTTCATACCTGATTTATTCACCTTCCCAGATTTGCTCTTAGCTCTGTGGGACTCTGACTCTTTCCTCTGCACCTGGACCCAAATAAAGCACCATGTTTTGAGACATGTTAAGTGCCTTCTCAAAAGAGTATAACTATAAGGAAATGTGTAGGATTTCATGTTTCTTGGGGGTAATATTTGCTCAGGGAGAGAGGGGATGGCATGTCCTTAAATCCCTTGTCCCTCCTCTTTGGAGATATCCCCAGTGAATAAGCAATCAGTTTAGTGTTCCAGGTTAAGCTTTAGAGATGTTAGTAACATACCACTTTGTATTTTATTTCTCTCCTTCCCAGCTTCTTTTTAACCCACTGAGCCACCCAAGCACCCCTTCCTTCCCAGCTTCTTTTTTTTTTCTTTTCTTTCCTTTTCTTTTCTTTCTTTTTTTTTTCTTTTCTCACTCCAATTTTTCTGGGATTCTAGTCTCTGTAGATAGTTACCAATTGAGTTTTGTGTTAGGCTGCTTCCCAGGTATCTCTGACTAAGATAATTTCATTCTTAAGGGCCAAGGCATGGAAAATGTCAATTCAACTCCACAGAACCAATAAAGATTGCAAATTACAAAATGCTCTCCTCAAAGAAATTGCCATCAAACATACATTAATATTCCACTTGAACCTAGGAAATCAAATACATGGGGCCTATGACTCACATAGATCTAGAAGGTATTCTTGGCAAAAATAAAGTTTTATCTAAGAGTGGGACTTAGCAAATTATAAGATAATTTATTCACAAATATTTAGTGCACATATAAGTGATTTTAGACTGAACTTTGAAGACCAACAGTAATGAACTAATAAGTGCATTTTCAAAATTAGAGGAATATGGATATCTGAGGAATAGATAGTATAGATACCGGACGGAAATTCCCATTTTTTTCTTCAAAAGCAATACCAAAAATTTACTTTGATCATGTTCTCTCTTGAGTTCATCTCAGGCTCTTACTTGGTTGAATTTAAGAGAACTTTATGAAACCTGAAGAACAGAATTTTGAACTTGTTAATAAGAATATCCTGGACATTACTCTAACTCTATTGTGTTTCTTCTGGAGTTTGATACTTGAAAGAAAGAGAAAAAAACAAAAAAACAAAAACAAAGACAAAGGATTCCTAGACCTAAAGTCACTTCATAATTACAATAAAGATATTGGATTAAGAAGCCTGGGCATCCACCAATGATATCCTAGTAAAGTCATTAATCCAGGTTAACGGATATGAAGATCCTTCTCCTTCAAGGCCAACTGCTTAAATGTTGTGCAATTGCACAGGAACCTGAATAAGAAGGGCTGTACTTTTGGTTCAGTGGGCTTCTCTTGCCCTTTGAAATTCCTACTACTTTTGTGAAAATGGGCCCTGCATTTTCATTTTCAGTTGAACCCCCACAAATTATGCACCCAGTCCTGCGCAACTTAAAAATTTGATGGTAAATTCAGCTTTTTTCTTCAGCAGATTTTTAATTCCCAGAGTTTGGAAGGCAAGGGCCTAAGTAAATAAATAATTAAAATGATTCTGAGATTTATATCGAAATAATCCTTCCCTTTTTTCCATTCTAAACTTTGATTTGTCTTTGGCTTGGAGGTGCCATAAGTAGGTCATTGCCTAAAAGTTTAGGGACTGGATATCTCTGCCTCTTTGTGTATTTAGCTTCTGTTTTTGTTTCCCAAAAGCCTCATCATTTATATTACTTTTTGCCCCTTCCCCATATTTCTGGGTCATGGTCTCTTGCTCTATTTAAGACTTCTATAAAAAAGAAACAGATTTTTCACATTGCCTTAAGATGAGAGGGGGATTAATTTTAAGATTCATAAGGCTTCAATTTGTATACTCTAGGGATGGTCTAGTTCCTCTGAGAGTCTCTCACTCTTGTGAAAGCCACACAGCCTTCTTTATTGTGTCTCTGGTTATGTAAGAATGTATGTCTTTCATGATGACTTCCTAATGTTATCTCATGGCTGTTCTTCTTACCACTTTCTAGTTATAGCATCCTCTCTAAATTGTTATTTTGATATCTCTTAATTTAGGTATCACAGAAAGAACTTGGTTGGCCTACCTATCTAAGGCAGGACATGTCAGGTTAACTTTGCACTCTGTGGATCACAGGCACCTGCCAGGTAGCATCAAGCCTAGTTACTAAGGCCCAGAAATAGAATTATGTGGTATGCAGCATGACTTGCTACTAAGAGCTATGATTTCTACCAGAACTAGGTGATAGCAAATGTATCTGACACATAAGTTAAAAATCTTGCCCCAGAATATGGATCCCAAAGTCTCCATGGCAGCAGCTAGATTGCTATTTTTTTAAAGATTTTATTTATTTCTTTGAGAGAGAATGAGAGAGAGGAAAAGCATGAAAAGGGGGAGGGTCAGAGGAAGACGTAGACTTCCCACCAGGCAGGGAGCCTAATGCATGACTCAATACCAGGACTCTAGGATTAAGACCTGAGCCAAAGTCAGTCGCTTAACCAACTGAGCCACCCAGGTTCCCAGGTAAAATGCTATTAAGATAGAAAGATTAACAGGATCTTCCTCGTCAGTTATGAGATCTCTAGATTCCCTGCTATACTTTTCAATGATCACTATAATTTTTCATGCTGAGCACCTATTGCTTGAATTCATATCAATTATTTACTTACTGCCCATCTTCAAAACAGACATCATCTCTTTCTGAAATAGTCTGTTTCTGAATATTGTCCAGGAATGATCTGATCTTCTTTTCTGCTAATCAGGTTCCACATACAATGCATTTCTTTTTAGCTTACTAAAAAATGTTCATTTACGATTAAAAAAAAAGGTATTTCCTAATATCTTCTCCACTCAGTATTTTTTTTTAAAGATTATTTATTTATTTGTCAGAGAGAGAGAGAGAGAGCAGAAACACAAAGAGCTACAGGCAGAACAGGCAGAGCAGGCAGAGAGAGAAGCAGGCTCCCTGCCAAGCAAGGAGCCCGATACAGGACTCCATCCCACAACCCTGGATCATGACCTGAGCTGAAGGCAAATGCTCAGCCAACTGAACCACCCAGGTGTCCCCATTCAGTATATTTTGATTTGAGAATAAAATAACTATGCTTTGTACTGACTTCCCATTATTTTATTTATAATCAAAACATTCCAGCAAGTAAGCTAACAAAAATCATATTGACATTTTCTTTTCCTTTAATTTTTAAAAATATTTTAATTATTTGATTTTTCTAGCTATTTTAATAAAATGTTATATCTTGATTTTGGCCTTAAAACTCCAAATTCTCTTCTTTTTGCTGTATTTCATAAAGTATCAAATTTGAAGTTCATGGTACAAAAAATGTTTATCATTATATATTCCTGTGCTCTATTGTAGAGCTTAACTTAATGTCTGCCATTTGTAAGTTCTAGATTCTCCACACTTTTCTATTCTTTAGATATAAGCTCAGTTTATGAAGTAATTTCAGTTTAACATAATTTATCTACAAAAAGATGGAAAAAAAAGTACCAGATTTGGATATCACTGATAATTAGTCTTTTTTCCCCCAGCTTTTTGATGTTGTGAGAACATTTTCTGAGAAAATAATGAAATTATTATTAAATAAAGTAGCGCATATGCTGCTGTACAATGTACAGGCATACCTTTCGGAAATGAAAGCCAAGAAGCATGTGTACAAAGATTTTATAAAGAAAAGGAGCTTCATTTTATAGAAAAAATGATTAAACAAATTTCTTGCATAATACTGGAAAATTGTTTTCAAATAAAAATAACTTTGCAGCATCAAAGTATTTCAGAAGACAAAGACAGAGCTACAGACTAGGTTGTAGGAAAAAAGAAAAAAAAAACTTTCAAGGAACATGAAAACTACAAACCAGTTTTTTTGTGTATCTTAATACTGTGGTGTTTTTTGTCTGTTGGCCTTTTTTAAGAAAAGCCATCTTGGCTTCTCTTCTCAATTTCTAGCATTTGGTCATTTAGATAAAGGTGCCAATGTTCACTTGCTTAAGTAATTGTATTCAAATGATTTTTACTGCCTAAATATGATCTCACTGCTGGATATTGCCTATGGTTTAGAGTGTACAGCACAAGGCCTTTAAATGACATGGTATTTGCTTCCAACTTGAATCTTGCCTGAAGAGAGTAACAGGCAATGTCTAGCTTCATTACCTTTTAGGGGTTTAATGTACAATATTTATTGGCTTTGCTACTTTCTCAGTGTCCATAACAATTCTTCTGTCCCATTTAGTAGCTGTTTGTGGTAAATGCCCTTGCATCCTCTGGTTTGATAGTATTTCTACATTTATCAGCATGTAGAATAGTAAAATGAGAAGAGCTTTGCCTAGTTCCCAGAAATTTCACTCTACTGTCTCATAGGATCTATGTGTTGGAACATATGCATATGTATGTGCATATACAAACAAGTATATGTGTATATACACATATATATCCATGTATATAACACACATATAAGTATATGATGTGTAGTGTACATAGACAGGCACACTTTTTTCTTCCTGTTGATTTTAAGACAAATTTTAGAAGCTTTAGTAAAACAATATTTCTCTTTTATACTCAGGAGTTAATAAAGTATAATCAATAAACAGTATTAGGTCATATAAACATCACGGAATGAAGCACTGGGGTTACCTTAAATCTCCATTTACAAAGCAGATTATTCTACCAATTGCACGGCAGGAGCAACTAAGTTCTAGTCTCTACTATTCTTTCTAGCTTCTCAGACTTAATCCAGTTATTTAATTTATACAAACCTGTTTCCTTACCTATGAAACAGTAACAAACTATTTTTGGAGCTACAGTCTGCTCTGTATTCCTGTAGTATACAGGGTGCTCTGAACTTTCTAGAGGCTAATAAATATTTGTTTACCAGAAAGACTAAAGCAAGTGATTATATCAGATGATCTTTTAAGGATTGTTCTAGCTCAAGGAACAGTCAATTATTTACGATGTCAATTTTTTTTTTCGAAGCAAATAGCAGAGAAATGTAAACATATATGACAAAAGAAGATAGTTGTACATTATTTTACCATATCTTAACCACTAAGGACTGAGGTTTCTGGATTCAATTTGAAGTATATTGTGGTAATGATATTTCGATATTTCTTTTTGGATATCTATGTTCACAAGTTATAGACATTTGAATGAAGTGAAATTATGTGTATACACATACACACACATATCACAGACACACACACAAATATACACATATCAGAAATAAGTCCTTGAGTTTCCTATCTTAAGTAAGATGTAAAAAGGATTGTTTAATGTAGGTCACATTAAGAAGCAACAGTTACTTAAAGCATTAATCATGTCCTAGACTCTGTGTAAAATGATTTCTATGCATTATCTCACTGTATGGTCATAAAAATTTATGTACTAATTTTATTATCCACATTTTACAGATGAGAACACTGAGGTTTAATGTGATTAGTTATGAACAAATTCTCAGAGTTGTGGTTGGCAGCTCAATATTCTTTCCAAAATTTTTCTGACTCTAGAATAAATGCTCCTAACCTATATACCACTTTGCAGTCAGTCTTATGCTTCATTAATTTTTATTGCATTTCATCCTCAAAAGGAAAAAAAAAAACCAAGTTTCTGTTTGTGTTTTAGCTGAAGAAGCTATTTTCTTCACTTTCATTTTTTAAAATACCACCTATACCATGCAAAGTAACATAATTACTTATTGGGAAATATATCATCTTTTCTGTTAGCTTAAAAGAGTAGACTAATGAAAGTATTTGAGTTGTGAAGTCATCTTTCCAAGGACAAAATGAGTAAGAGGAGACCATAGATCTACTACCATTTTTGCAATTAATTAACTGCAATTTTGGACATGGACTATACCATTGAAATTATTCAGTACTCAGATTCTATATGACTAAATATTTCAAATGAAGATATTGTGTTAGATTATGTCCCATTGTCCTATCAACCCCCAAATGTGTGTTTTTATATATTTTCATGAAGAGTCTTAGATACATGACCTATTTGCTTAATTAAGAACCACCATCCTCACCAAACTGATTCAGTTCATTTTCTACCAAATACTTATATACTATTGTGTTGATACAGGCTAGGAATCAGAAACTTGATTTGACTGTATATATTCTTTGATCTATAATGTTTTGTGTTATGTTCCAAGCTTTCAATTGTCCCTACTTTATCTAGGAAACAACCATGCAAACTAAAACTCTAAAATAATTGCAAGTGTTCAGTATATTGTTAAATATTAAGATTTAGGATTTGCTTGCACAAAACTAGAGAATAACTAATGTTTTATTATTATTATTATTATTATTATTATTATTAATTTTGAGAGAGAGAGAGTGAGCAGCAGGGAGGGCCAGAGAGAGAAAAAATCTTAGGCAGACTTCACGTGCAGCACAGAGCCCAACACAGGGCTCGATCTCATGATCCTGAGATCATGATCTGAGCCAAAAGCAAGAGTCAGATGCTTAACTGATGGAGCCACCCAGGCACCCCTTAATTTTTATAATTATTAGAAAATGTTTAGAAATATCTTTTTAGAAGTTCATAAGTTTGGTGTGTTTTTTAAATTATTTCATCACCATGGTACTATGAATTTTAATATAAAACATCTATTCCAACATACCATGTGCTGGAAACCATATGTTTATAGAGGAAACTATTGCATATATTATGATACTTATAACACAGAATGACAAAACCACAGGTATAATAGAAAAAGATAAACAAACATGTCCACATGTGGGCATGATGTTACATCTTGTTTTTAACTGTACCATGTTTAAGCTCAAAATAGGGGGCACCTGTGTTGCTCAGTTGTTAGGCATCTGACTTTGGCTGGGGTAATGATCCCAGGGTCCTGGGATTGTGCCTCGAGTCAGACTCCCTGCACAGTGAGGAACATGCTTCTCCCTCTCCGACTCCCGTGGCTTTTATTCCCTTTCTCGTCATGTCTCTTTCTGTCAAAGAAATAAATAAAAAATCTAAAAAAAAAAAAAAAAGAGTTTAAAATAGTTGATGTAAATGTAGAGTGTATAAGGAGGTTATGACAGGGTGCCTGGGTGGCTCAGTCGTTAATCATCTGACTTCAGCTTAGGTCATGATCCCAGGGTCCTGGGATCAAGCCTGCATTAGGCTCCCTGCTCAATGGGAAGTCTGCTTCTCTCTCTCCCACTCCCCCTGCTTGTGTCCCCTCTCTCACTGTGTCTCTCTTTGTCAAATAAATAAATAAAAGTCTTAAAAAACAAAAAGAAAAGCAAAAATATTATGACCAAACAACTAAGCCTAAATCCCACCTATTTTAGAAAGTTCATTAATTAATTTGACCCATTTTGTTGATCTCCTCCCTGTGGTAGTTTTTGGGCAGATAAAATGAGAACAAAGTCGTTGCCAGCCAAAAAGATTTATCTGAGACTTAGTATGTGCAGTTACTCTACTAAATCTTTATATGCATTTTCTCAACAATTCTATTGATGAGATTATAATTATTATACAAGTTTTATGAATAATAAAATCAGAGAACATATCCAACATATATAAGGACTCCTCAAATTAAACAATGAGAAGGCAAGAAAATTATTGGAATGGTCAGAAGAGCTGAACATATAAATGAAAATGAACACATAAAAATGGCAAATAAGGGGGCACCTGGGTGGCTCAGTGGGTTAAAGCCTCTACCTTCGGCTCAGGTCATGATCCCAGGGTCCTGGGATCGAGTCCCACATCGGGCTCTCTGCTCACCAGGGAGCCTGTTTGCCTTTCTCTCTCTCTCTGCCTGCCTCTCTGCCTGCCTGTGATCTCTGTCACTCAAATAAATAAATAAAAATCTTTGAAAAAAAAGTGGCAATAAGTATATCAAAAAAATATTCAATAATATTTGTGATTGGGAAAATGCAAACCAAACCCAATGAAATATTACTACCTACATATTAGAAAGACTAAAATACAAATCAGAGCAATAACAACAACAAATCTAAGGATACCAGTTACTGCTGAAGATACGAAGCGATAGGAGCTCTCCCTGGAGGTAGGAATTAAGTCTAGTACAACCACTTTAGTGAACAAGAAAGTTAAACATCATCTTACTATAGAATCAAGTGGTCATGCTCCTAAATATTTACCAAACTTATTTAAAGCTTGCTTATGCCGAAAAACCTGCATATAAGTAATTATAGAAATTTTATTCAAAATCATCAAAAACTGGAAGGAGCCAAGATATCTGTCCAGGTGAAGAGATACACAAAGTGTGGGGAATCCATACAATTAAATAACGTTCAATGATAAAAGCAAATGAACTGTTAAACTACAGAAAGACCTGGATGCAGTTTAAATGCATATTGTTAAATGCTACATGAAAAGAAGCCAGTCTGAAAATGCAGCATACTGTTTGTTTGAAATTTTGGAAAAGGCATAGCTATTGAAAAGATAAACAGATTAGTGGTAACTAGGTGTTCTGGGCTAGGGAGAGTGAGTGAAGAGGTTAAACAAGTGAGGAGAAAGGAATTTGTGAGGACAATGAAAATATTCTGGGGGGTACATCATACTTTGCATTCGTCAAAACTCAGAAATGTACAAAGAGTACATTTCTGTATAAAGAGTAAATCTTAATATATACAAATTTTTAAAAGATTAGTGCGACAGATGACTTAGTGAACTCCACCAAACACTTAATGAAGAAATATTTTATTCCTTATACATTTCCAAAAAAAATAGGAGAACAGGAAATGTGTTTCCTAACACCTTCTGAAAGTCAGTATTACCATTATACCAAAACTAGATAAGGGAATTACATGAAAATAGACTATAGGCCAATATCCTTTATTAAAAAAAAAAAAAAAAAGATTTTATTTTTCCATTGGAGAGAGAGAGTGTGAGAGAGTGGGGGGAGAAGGTCAGAAGGAGAAGCAGACTCCCTGTGGAGCTGGGAGCCTGATGAGGGACTCAGTCCTGGGACTCTGGGATCATGACCTGAGCCAAAGGCAGTTGACCAACCAACTGAGCCACCCAGGTGCCCCCCATATCCCTTAATAATATAAATGCAAAATTTCTCAACAAAAAACTAGCATTATAAATCCAGAAGGATATAAAATAGCGTACATATCTTGACTAAGTTAGGTCCAATTAAGGAATGTAAGATTTGTGCACTATAAGAAAATGAATCACAGAAATAACATATTAACAAAATCAAGACAGAAAAAAAAATAGACACGGATTAAAACACATATACATACTTGCGCACGTGTGCGCACACACGCATTACAAAATCCAGCACCCTTTCATGATAAAAACACTAGAAAAATCCATAAAGACAGGGCCTCCTGGGTCACTCAGTTGGTTGGGAGTCTGCCTTCCACTCAGGTCATGATCTCAGGGTCCTGGGATTGAGTCCCACATCGGGCTCCTGCTCAGTGGTACTTTGACCTCTGTCTCTCCTTCTGCATCCTCTCCCCCACTCATTCTTTCTCTCTCTCTCTCTCTCTGTGTGTGTGTTTCTCTCTGTGTCAAATAAAATAATAAATAATCTTTAAAAAAAAAAAAACAAAAACCTGAAAGAATTTCCTTAAAATCTAAGTCCTACTTTCTTGTGAAAGAATGAAGGTTTTCCCCTGATGATCAGGAACAAGGCAAAACAGAGCGCCTTTGCCAACATTTATGTTATTTTTTTTCCTTTGCTTTTTTTTCTCTTTTCTCTTTCTTTTCCTTTTCTTTTTTCCTCTTTCTTTCTTTCTGTCTGGGAGAAGGAAGGAGTCTTCAGCAGAATCGGCATTGAGCATGGAGCCCAACCCAGGGCTTGATTTCCCAATCCTGATATCACAACCTGAGCCAAAACCAAGAACCAGATATTCAACGAACTCTGCCACCCAAGCATCCCTATGTTATTTTTCAATGTACTGTAGGGTCTAAGTAGGACTGTTAGGCAAGAAAAGGAAGAAAAGGGAAGAAGTAAATTTATTTCTATTTGTAGATGGCATTGTGTGTGTGTGTGTGTGTGTGTGTGTGTGTGAAATGTCCTGAAATCCACAAAAATCTACTAGAACTAATAAAAATGCTTAGCATACTTACAGAATATAAGCTGAATATTTTAAAAAGTCATACTTTGATACACCAGCAATAAAGAATTTGAAAATGAAATTAAGAAAATTTCATTTGCATTACTATCAAAAGGAATAAGATAATTGGGAATAAGTTTAACACAAGCACAATACTCATACAGTAGAAACTAAAATGAAACATTGTTTAAATAAATTAAATACCCCCTAAACAATGGAAATGCAATCTTGGTTACAAATCAGAAGACAGAATATAAAGACAACAATAATTCAAAAATTGATTTATAAACTTAATGCGCTCATCATAAAAATTCCAACAACTATTTTTTTTAGAAGTACAAAAGCTGATCCTGAAATTCATATGAATGTTCAAGAATCCAGGCTAACAAAAACAGTCTTGCAATAGAACAAAGTTAGAGGACTTGTACTTTCCAACTGCAAACCTAACTAGTAATTAGAGTAATCAAGATAACACAGAACTGGCATAAAGATAAAGATAGAGATAAAGAACAATGGGATTGAATTAAGATTTCAGAGGCAAACCAACTGATTTTGATGGAGGTATCAAAGGCATTCAATGCAGATGGCACTGTTTTCAACAAATGGTTTCAAGACACCTGGATATCAACATGCAATAGAATGGATTTGAATCCCTATTTCCCAACATATATAAAAACTAACACAAAATTGCTAAAAAACAAAAAGAATAAAAAACTTCAAATGATTGCTAAAATTGTATAACTCTTAGAGGAAAAAAAAAATCTATAAATCTTTTGACCTTGGGTTAGTTGATGGATTCTGAGGTACAACACAAAAGCATAACCAAGAACAACTTAAATAAATAAACAGGACTTCATTGAAAGCAAAGCTTTTATGCTTCAAAGCACACTATCAAAAAAATGAAAAGACAAATGTATATATGAGAGTCTAGTATCCAGAATGTATAAATATCTTTCACATCTCAACAATAAAAAGACAGATAACTCACTTAAAAATAAACAAAGGATTTAGATAGGTATTTCTATAAGGATGATATACCAATGGTCAATAAACACACAAAAAGATACCCAACACCATTAGTTGTTAAAAAATGAAAATGAAAATTATAAGGTACTATTTTACACCCACCAGGGTGGTGGCTATAATAAAATAAATAGAAAATAACAAGTGTTGATGAGCATGTGGATAAATTGGAACTCTGACCTACTGCTGATAGAAATGTAAAATGGTACAGTGCCTATGGAAAACTGTCAGTTTCTCAAAAAGTTAAACATCAAGTTGTCAGATGACCCAGAAATTTTACTCTGAGATATATACCAAAGAGAATTAAAAACATATGCTTCCACAAGAACTTACATATGGATGTTTATAGCAGTATTATTTAAAATAGCCAAAAAGTGAAAACAATGCAATCCTCATCAGCTGATGAATAGAAAAATAAATTGTGGTATAATACAATGGAATGAATATACTTAATGCAATAAAAAGAAATGCAGTATTGATATACACCACAATAGGGATGAATCTAAAAAGTATTATGCTAAATGAAAGAAGCCAATCATAAAGACCTACATATTTTGTGATTCAAGTTGTAATGAATATCCAGAGTAGACAAGTCTATTGGGACAGAAAATAGATTAGTGGTTGCTGGGGATGAGCATAGGGCAGAATGGGAAGTGACTACTACTTGGTCCAGAGTTTCTTTTTGTAGTAGTGATAAAATATCCCAGAGTTAGACAAAGGTGATAGTTGTATAACCCGTCAAACACACTAAAAATTAGTGGAGCATGGGGCACCTGGGTGGCTCAGCCATTAAGCGTCTGCCTTCAGGGTCCTGGGATTGAGCCCCACATTGGGCTCCCTGCTTGGCAGGAAGCCTGCTTCTCCCCCTCCATCTCCCTCTGCTTGTCTTCCCTCTCCCACTGTGTCTCTCTCTGTCAAATAAATAAATAAAATATTTTAAAAAATAAAAATTGGTGAATCATACACTTTAAAATAAATAGTTTCATGGTATATAAAGTACATCTCAATTAAAAGAAGTATTTGTCATTTCTATACATTATATGTAAGACTCTTGATAAAGCATCACTAACATCATTTCTATGGTGAAAATAAAAATCAATCTCATATTGAGTTTTTTTTGAGAATTGAGAATCTCAATTCGCAGTATGAGAATTATTTTTCAGAAAATGCTTCCAAATTATGAAATTGTGCTAATCTAAATATAATATATGAAGAAGTTACTATGCTTTAAAACATCTTAATGTAATACATAATACCTTTTGGTTTGGGGGATTCTGAAGAGCTGATGCTGTGACTTTTCACTTTGAATACAAATGAATATTTTATATATTTTTTGAAAAAGTTAAAAAAGTTTTTGAATATTGGAAGAATGAACTCTACTTTCTACATTGTGCATTGTGTTTCTTGAATGTGCTTAATAAATGATCACATCAGTATCATAAAATAATGTATAACAGAAATGTCGAATTCATATAGTTTTTTAGCACAGTAGTGTCTATAATGAGGACTAGATATAATCTTCAGTATACAAACTCAGGTATTCAATGAGTTGTAATCTGATTACTTGATTATTTGATAACTTGATTTTCTAGAACAATTTAATTGTCATACATCTGCTTGGGTGGTGTCATTTTTATCATAATCCATTCTCTGTGTTCACATACACAGACTCGTTTCCCTGATGGCTCAGTTCAAGTTCTACAAGGTTTACATCACCCTGAGGAGTGAGGGAGGAATATCTCATTCTGAATCCTACCCAGCTATCACTAGAATGTAATTTCTGCAAAGGCAAGATTTTGAGTGCATTGATCAC
This sequence comes from Mustela nivalis, assembly GCF_964662115.1. Lineage (NCBI taxonomy): Eukaryota > Metazoa > Chordata > Mammalia > Carnivora > Mustelidae > Mustela > Mustela nivalis. Next base: position 19,359,395 of record NC_139023.1, on the reverse strand, counting down.
TGCTGTGCCTCACTATCTATTCAAAAAAAAAAAAAAAATGGCACATAAGAGACTCGACAGATATTTGTCCTATTAATAATGTAAATGTTAGTATCTCCTGAGATGAGCACTGGTTTTTTTTTTGTTTGTTTGTTTGTTTTTTATCCATTTGAGAGAGAAACAGAGAGAGAGAGAGCACACAAGCAAGGGGGAGGCAGAGGGAGAGGAAGAAGCTGACTCGCTGCTGAGCTGGAAGCCTGATTTGAGTCTCAATCCCAGGGTTTGGAGATTATGAGCTGAGCCTAGGGCAAATGCCCAACTGTTTGAGGGACCTAGGGGCCCCTGGCCACTGGTCTTATTGGTTTTCATTACTGGCATACAAATTACTATTTTATTATTATTTTTTTAAGATTTTTATTTACTTATTTGACAGACAGAGACCACAAGTAGGCAGAGAGGCAGGCGGGGGTGGGGGTGGAGCAGGTTCACCATCGAGCAGAGAGCCCGTTGTGGGGCTCGATCCCAGGACTCTGGGATCATGACCTGAGCCCAAGGCAGAGGCTTTAACTCACCAAACCACACAGGTGCCCCCAAATTACTATTTTAAAGCTATCTTCTGATAAAGTTTTGGGACAGTCTGATTTTTTTAGGTCTTACATGGCTAGAGACATCACTTATATACTTTTCTGATAGTTGCATTCCTACTATCTCCCAAGGGTTCTTCACAGGAAATGAGAAACAGGTCTCCTTTATTCTTGAAAATCAAAAATTTACCTGGGGTTTGGCCAAAGAAAAGGGCACAGAGCCCCTTTCTCTAACAATACCACTTGCTTCACTCTCCTTTTTTTCTGCTCAGGGAATCTTCTTCTCCTGAGGGTATGTAGGAGGAGACTGTGAGGAGCCGGTTGCCAGGAGTAACAGAATCCTTGCTCTTAATTTTTTTCTCAAAAGTTTTATATCTTTTTTATTCCCTTCTGGATACAGAGTTTTGAAAATTAAAGTTAAAAGTGATTCATCTTTTAGCTTCTTTTTCCTTTTATATTCTTTTCCAAAGTACAGAGTAAAAATACCTGACACTTTAAATATGGGAAAGGCCAAGAAAGCAATTCCATAAGTGAGAAATATTAAATAAGTATAACTTCATAAATAGGAGGAAATAACTATATTCTTATTTGTACTTACGTGTGCAGCTATATCACAGCTTGAGCCAGGGGCAGAAATAAAATGTCATAATTTTTTAAATTGGCATTATATAAGATCACCTGTCAAAATCATGAAATCCTATTATTTCCTTTGTTCTTCAATATGAATAAAGGAAATATAATTAGAATACACAATAAAAAGAAAATAACTGCTGTGCATTTTATCATGGAAATATTTACGCTTAGCATAGGAATTAACTCCCTTTTAATTGAAGTTGGGGGAGGGATATAAAAAATAAAGTGACAGATAGGTTCCCTTGTGCTCTTCTACAATGGAAAGCCAGAAAGAATGGTGTTATAGAGGACCTTGTATTCCAAATGAAGGAGATTTAACTGTGTCCTATATCAGGTAGTAAATAAAAAATCATTTTGCTTAGTCAATATTGACTTTCTTTTCATTAAAACTACCAACAAAGACCTCATTCTGCTTTTTATTTGTCCTTGGTATTCCACCTCAATACTTATCCTTTCTTATTTTTAAGCAATTTTAAATTAACATCAAAATGTCCCTCTCCCATAACTTAGGAAGATTATTAGCTCGAGAGTCTGATCCCTTATTTTTGCTTATTCAAGAATGGAGACTAGTAAGTTAATATATAGCCCTATTTAATTATATCTTTGTATTTCAAAGCTATTTTCAATAGATTGAACTTTAAACCAGATCGATAACTAAAGTTGTGATTTCTGGCACCCTGCCCATCCGTGAGGATGATACTCTAACATATTTGGCAAATTCCCTATTTACTTAATCATCTTTGCATTGGGCTCTACATTTCAATTCCATGTAAAGCCAGCCTTGCTTTCACAAGCAAGGCTGTCACAAAACTGGTAGCCTTCAAAATACAGGGCAAAGTAAGTTTGAAAGGAGTTTGATGAAAGCAAGGAATTACTACAATTGCTAAAATAGTATTTTAAATATGGCTGAAACAACAACAAATACACATGAATTCATATTCATATCTTTCCGGAGAGAGTGTAAAATATTGCTAGGTCCATAGAACTGTTGCTTCAGTGTTATTTCTCTCTTAATTTTCAAAAAGAAAAATACGTTCAGCTTGCTAAGAACTAGAAGTACAAATTAGACAGAAACAGTTAGAATGGTGTCTTGTTCATTGAATTTAAAAAGCAAAATCCCTTTTTTATTTATTTAGACAGTACTGTACCTATATATCTAGATTTATAGAGAGAATCTACTTTTTGAGAAAGCCAAGGACTCTGAAATTTTAATTGCTATAATTTCACAGACTTTTCTGTTAAATGTATCTATCAATAATATAGTATGTATCATGTATACAATATATATAAATGTTAAAATTCTTTATTAATCTTCTCATCAGTGAATACCTTGCCACATTCTATATTCCATATGGGTGTATTAACAGAAAACTCCTGGATGTATTAGTATAGCAACTTCAATCACCTCTAAAAGGACATTGTAATGGCCCCAGATCTCAGTAAGGATATTATTAGAATGTCAAAACTGGGAGTAGGCGTCACCTTTCTTCTAAGCAAATATTTTGAAAAGAAGCCCCAGGGAAAAGAGCATTTGGCTGTCAATTTAGAACAGGTGGATGAGACAATGGGGCGCCCCATCAGACAGGAGCCAGAAGGACAGGGATCTATTAGTGTATAGAGTGCCCATCAATTAACTCCTCAAAGAAATAAAATCACAGTACTGATCTCTACCACACATTTGTTGGAAAAGAAGCAGTTCCAGCATATGTTGGTGCTCAAATATCGGAGAATTACAAAGTAAAAGGCTTACTGCACCTTTATCTTAAAGTTGAGGCTCTTTGAAACCAGACTGTAATTTTAGTAACTTCTCCTTCCACCTGTTTTCCCCGACCCTTCAAGAGGTTTGAGAAAATTTAAGAAAGATGATGGCAGTGTCGGTCTTCATAATGTCACTCCTCAATTCTAGTCATCTTTTAAATTACCGACTTTCTTAATCTAATTACATAAATGGTAATTACCTATAAAATAGCAATTAATTCTGAGAACACCTGTAAAGATGGGAGTGCATGTATGACACTTACAAAGCGAAACCTGATACGTGGAAGGGATTAAATTCTTTGACATCAATAGAATGCAATGCCTGTTAGAAGCTTTGCACTGAGGCCCAAGATTATGAACTTTCTAAACATGGTAGAATAATTTCCTCCACTTTTCTTGAGTTTCTTAGCTGTAATAATGAAGGATGTAACTAATTACTGACTTGGCTTTTATCCCAATGGAAGCTTACATGATTAGGCTTTGTAATATAATGTCTTTATTCAAAATATGCAAAAATGAATTTAACAGTAAGAACAAAGGCCTGTCCACAAAAAGTGGTTGCCCTCCCTTTCACTTGGTCCTGTCACTTCAGAATCAAGGATTTTAAGTGCATAGATTATGTGACCAATTGAGGTACTTGTTCCATGAAGGTAGGGAAAAGAAGGAAATTATCTGAATCAGGGCAAACTTGAAAATCTGTATGTAACCAGTGGTTCTCAGCAAGGGACATTTTGGCCCTTCCCGACCAGAAGATATTTGCAATGTCTGGAGAGACAAGTTCCTTTGTCACTACTGATGGGGTTGTTACTGGCTTTTTGTGGGTAGAAAGCAGAGATTTCATGAATCATTCTACAGTGCACAAGAAGTGCCCCACAACACGAATTATCTGTCCATAATCTTGATAGTACCATCATGTGTGTTACCTGATACATAGAAAAACAAGGGACATCACAGAAGAAAAGTATAAAATGTGGCCAAATGATATTTAATATAGTGTTGACCTAAAAATATGGTATGAAATACATTAAAATCTATATTATTGGTAGAAACTAGGAAATAATAATCTTAGTGATAATTAGATATACACTGAAATACTGTGTGGGATGGATATAGTAGACTACTATATCTCTCAAAAAGTATATTTGCTAGAACTTCAATTAAATTGTTTGTAATATGTCTTCTTCTCTCTATAATTCATGCGGTTCCCGATAAGGTAAGTTCTACAGTGGACAGTAGTGTTTAGCAACACTCTTGGGAGTAATGTTGAGGGGAATTCATGAACCTGAACAGACCACTGAGAAGTCAGATCATCAATTCATCGATTAACAAGGCTTTATTCTATTGGCTATTAGTTTGAAACCTAAAATTTCAACTAAAAGCTCTCACCTGCCACCATGGAAATCTTGTTTTATATCTGCCTTTAGATTTAGGAATAGTGTTTTATCCTAAGAAAAAAGATCATACCTCCATTATTTTTTTTTCTGTATAGAGATATTTTATGGATCATGTGAAGATGTTTATTCCTTTTAAATATATTCCTGTTATGCCACAACCACCCCCAAATAAATTCTCTCCATTGTTAATAGTTTTAACGTGTAGATATGTGTCCAGTACTTGATAAGATCTCCCACAGGGTGTGGAAAATCATTCACCTCCTGACAAAGACAACTACACACCACTTCACATCACTTTCCTTCTACATCTCAGTTAGGACTTTCTTGTTATAACTCTGGGCCATTTAAAATTCCTAGTGGGACAAAGGTAGAGAAAAGAAAAGGCGAGATATCACTGATATCTTGTTTAATCATACAAAAATATTATAAAATTTGGAAAAGATGAATAAAATAAACAAATATTTGTAATGCTTAATCTTGTGAAAAACAAGATAATTTAATTATACTGTCTAATACATCAATTTTTTTATTAAGGGAATTCTCAGATCTATGAAATATTAATTAAGAGAAGTTGCTTAATGAATTTAGTGGGAACATGACTGTGAATAAACAGATCTTTTCTATTTTTCATAAAAATTCTATCAAGGAATATTGACAAAAATTGTTTAATATTTATCCATCGGAAAATCTTATATTTAATTGTCATTGTTTTTAAAAATTTCTCTATGGCACAAACTTTAGTATAGAATTTGAAAACAAATTACAATTATTTCATTACATACTATGCACAATGAATCTAATTGGCTTATGTAGGATAATCCACTAATTATATTCCATCATATAGCTTTTTGTATCTAATGAGCCAGATGTTAAAAATGGAATTATTCAGCAAGCTTTATCCAGAAATTTATCACAAAATTCACCAAAATTTCATCTATTTGCAAATGAGACTACACATATTATTTTTTCCTGTTGATTTTTTTTTTTAAGAAAAATTGGAAAAAATAGTTGCTTTGCAATTATTCTTCTAGAATTTCAGGTGAAATCATGTGCAAATTAGTAGGCTAAAATAATTTCTTTTATGTATTTTTTCCCCTGACCATTCTTACTTAATCAGTTTGGTCCAAGACTATAGCAAAAAGCATCTTTATCTATACTACCACTAAAACAAACAAACTAACTAACTAAAAAGCAAACCAAACCAAAACAAAACAAAAAAACACTCAGCATGAATTACCAGTACATAGAAATGTTAATAGATCTTCTGTTGATTTCTTCTGCCTCGAGTACACAGTACTCATTTTTTATCATGCTAGAAGCTGTGACAGATGTTTCCTGAGAAAATGAACCTCTTGGTAATGGGCTTCAGAGTTCTGGATATTGCCCATTGTGAGGTTTAACTGAGGGGTAACATCACCTAATACCCCTACACTTGCATAAGAAGGGGACCCTGGGCGCTCATTGGCCACAAGAGTGCCAGTGTGGTGACATGCCAGGACATGTGGAAAGGGATGGAAGAGCCTTAAAAAAAGATGAAATCCTCTGACTTCGCTCAGTCCCAACAAACAACAGAAGCGAGCTCCGGATACAAGGCAGTAGAGGAGGAGAAAAAGCCACCAAGATAATGGAACTGAGCAGCCACACTAACTTTTCTAACCAGAGAATTCTTTATGTAAGAAGAATCGACTGGACTCAAAACGACACTTAAGTGGCATAATTGTGAGTTACTGAAAGTAGATAATTACATGTATACAATATGTAAGTGGTTTGCTGTGGTGGTTATTGTTCAAATGCAACAGCAAAGGAAGGGAGAAAGGGGTTGTGTAAGGGTCCACTTGTCTTACTTCTTACGGCTGGTGATTAATATGTACTACATCAGATTTCTAAATTGACTAGATAGTTGCATAAATGTGATAGGTTAGGTAACTATGAACAAAATTCAGTGTTTCCTTCAGAAAAGTAGGGATGTGGGTATCATTCTATACCCTTTGAAGATTTTTTTCATGTTTTTTTGTCCAGACATAAGTTATTCAATGTGTTAATTATAAGAAACTAGACTAAATAAAATGTGAGTCATTAGTTTTTAGACATAGTAGCTAATATGTAAAATATGCTGGTATGTAGGGTAGATTACATGATTGCTCTGCAAATACTCACTCTTCCCTTAACCCCTGCCACCACCATAAAGGTAGCACAGGCCCCTGCTCCATTGTCAGCCTCCAGGTGATTCACTGGCCAGCTGGGTGCACCAGTGTACCTTTTCTCACCAGAAGGTTTGAGAGGCATGAAGAGTTCCTTGCAGGCCTGTGCTTCTGCCACCTGCCTGAAAAGCATGAATGCCCGAGATTGGAATCAGGCCCAAAAGGGAGGGAGGTAGAGAGCATGTGAATCCGATTTGCAGCTGAGAAGAGAGCTGCCTCAGCCAATCTACACTTCTAAATTTAAAGGAAACAACAACAACAACAACAACAACAAACTGGTGTTGAAAGGATAAAGAAGATATGGTCCATATGTACAACAGAATATTAACCTCCCTCAGAAAGGATGAATACTCCACTTTTGTACCAACGTGGACAGAACTGGAGATTATGCTGAGTGAAATAGGTCAAGCAGAGGGAGTCAGTTATCATTAGGTTTCACTTATTTGTGGAGCATAAGGAATAACATGGAGGACATTAGGAGAAGGAAAGGATAAGTGAATTGGGGGAAATCTGAGGGGGAGACCAACCGTGAGAGACTGTGGACTCTGAGAAACAAACTGAGGGTTTTGGAAGGGAGTGGGTGAGGGATTAGATGAGCCTGGTGGTGGGTATTAAGGAGGGCACGGATTGCATGGAGCACTGGGTGCGATGCATAAACAATGAATCTTGGAACACTGAAAAAATAAAATAAAATTTAAAAAATACTAAAAATTATAAAGAAAAAAAGCTAATGTAAGCATGAAATAAATGATATAAACCATTGAAATGTTGAAACTTACTAGTTTCTTGACCTGATTGCAAAAAAATATGGATAATATCATGCTATCATTTTTGCTACACTTGGTGAGTGCACTCCACTTCCTCAAATGAGTAGTAGAAAGTTTTTCTGGAGTTCCTGCATGGCTCAGTTGTTAAGCGTCTGCCTTTGGATCAGGTCATGATCCCGGGGTCCTGGGAAAGAGTCCCACATTGGTCTCCCTGCTCAGCGGAAAACCTGCTTCTTCCTCTCCCAACTCCCCAATTGTGTCCCCTCTCTCGCTGTGTCAAACAAATAAAAATAAAATTAAAAAAAAAATTTTTTTCTTGCCTCCAAAACAATAATTGGAATTCCAGATGACCACTAACTTGAGCTGTTCTCTGTTTTACTAAAGTCTGACACTGAGGAAATTCTAAAGGCTTCAGAGTGACAGATACTGTGTTCAAACCCCAATTCTTCCATTTAATACTCTAGTTAACTTTGAACCAGTTTCTTAAACTCTATGGATTTGGGCTTCTTCATCTGCATAAAGGAGATAACACCAATCTTATGAGGTTGTGAGAGTCAAATAAAAATCACACGTGAAAACTACCTACCACATTTTGTCTCACATTATAAGATTGATAATCAGTCATTATAATTACTATTGAGCTGTATTTCACTATTTTTCAAAGAGAAAAATAGTTCTGGATAGCATTGGATTCTAAGATTTCTGATTTGAATTTTGATTCCTTAAATAATGTGTAATGCCACCAAGACACCACTGATTTTGGAAGTGAACGCATAAGCCCCTGGAAGGTATGAAAGAGAAAGAAGAGCAATATAAGAAATGGTAGTACAGAACATGTGGTTATTTCACATGTATGGCTCGTTTAGCTATAAACTACCTTCTTTTATAAAAAATACATTGCCTCACACACTTTGAAGAAATGGCAAACTTAATTTGATTAAGGTTGATTGTCCTTTCCATATCTTCCGTCTGACATCCTAGGTATTGACAGTCTTTGAGATTGTTCCAAAATAGTAAAAGTTCTTCTGCATTTCACCATTTAGGGTCAGGTGGGGTGGGAGACGATCTCTTTCTACAGTTTTGCTAGAGACAAGAAAACTATTCCCAGAAGCTCCTATATAGCTCAGTTGTTTGAACATCTGCCTTCAGCTCAGGTCATGATCCCAGAGTCTTGGGAGGGAGTCCCTCATCCGGCTCCCTGCTCAGCAGGAGTCTGCTTCTCCCTCTGCCTGCTACTCATCCTACTTGTGCTCTCTCTCTCTAACAAACAAATAAATAAATAAAAATCCTTAAAGATAAATAAATAATAAATAAATAAATAAATTTATCCTGGAAGACAAATGAACTTTGAAATTACTAGGCCCTCAAATTAATTAATTAATTAATTAATTAAAACTAGAATATTGGGCCCTCTTCTAGAGCTGGTAGTCGCTTAGCGTCCTCCACTGTCCAAGGTTCTGTGATGGAGAGATGGTTACCTGAACAATATAAGATTCTGTTAGAAAAGAGGAAGAGGTGTGCGAAGCAACCAACCATGTTTCCGACATGGTAAACATTTACTCACCTGATAAACTGGTGCTCCTATTTTATAAGTTTTTGTTTATAATAGATATTTTTAAAATATCAATTAATCTAAAGAACAAAGGGAAGTTTCTGAAAATGGTATATGACATATTTTAGCCTTGTTCACCATTAAACCCACAATTAATTTGGAGTACAGCCACCACAAGCTGTTCCAAGAAAAAAAAAAAAAAGAGCTTTTATGAAACATTCATCTAAGAATAGAAGTGAGCATTTTTCCTCTATGTGGGCAAAGCACATTATAGTACATTCTTAAAGAACTCTGCAAGAAGTTAAAATGCAGTTGTAAAAGTACAGCCCGACACAATGGTCCTCTGTTAGTCATTTGCACTGGTTTTTGCATATAAAAATAGTTGGCTTTTAGGTCACCTACAGATAAGGAATTTCTGGGTCTTCAGAAGAAAAAGCTGATCATTTTTACACTCTATTGTAGGGCAACTCCTTACAAAGACATTTTCAAATGCATGTTCAACTTTCTTATATATTTAAATTCAACAAATGGAAAAATATTTTCCATCTTCAAAAATGGTACTTAACTCTTGAATTCATAGATTTTGTATTTTCACTTCAACGGCAGTTAAAAATAATGCCTGCAAGTAAGAATCTCATTATTCCTCAGTAACATAAAATAAGCATATAAAGCCATTTAAATTTTTATTTTACTCTACAAAGTTGCGAGGGCTTATTAACAATTAAATGACTCCCACATGTATAACTAAAAAATGTAATAATAATCAAAACTTGGGCATGTAATGATGGGGACCTTCATGTTACCTACTTCAAGTCTTCAATTGAGGCACAAATGTCTGCCAATTTACTTAAGATGTGCAGCTTCCAATTTCTTTCTTGGACAAAGTCTTGTTTTGAGAGTTTCCACCTATACTTTTCTACAATATAGATCTTGAATAGGGTGCACAACAAGTTTCACGGTTCTGAAAGCTATTATAGTACATTTAACCCTATTTCACCCTTCAGGATCAGGTAAAGGAACACAGAGTGGGTACTTGGACCCCTTTGAACCACTCTGAGACAGATCTCAGCCAAGACTTTACTTTTGGACACCATGTGTTCCCACTCTAGCTGTGTGGGGAAAATACGACAGTATTTTGTGTCCTCTATAAGAGAACTGCTACTGTGTACACAGGCTTTAGCTTTGCAAAATCCTTCCTCAGGGGTCCCAAACTACCTTTTTAGCTATGAGTTAAATCTGAGAAGTGACCCAGATAAGAAAACTACTGCCATCACCATAGAGCTATGGAGATCAGTAGCCCAAGCCACTATTGTGTTTTTGCTGTGGATTTTCTTAATTACATCTACCCTGCCTCTGGAGATGAAGCGATACCAACCCTTGCATACAGAGGTCAGCCACCACTGACCTTCTCAGTAATGACAGTGACCACATTACCAACATTTTCTTTGAGGTTTAGTGAAGGGAGATTTTTCTGGAACCTCTTGGAGAACATAGTTGGTGGGTTCTCTAGTCTTCTACAACAAATCCATCCCAGTGAGCCCACCTTTCTCAGTCCTTTGAATGCTTTCTCATTCTGCCAAGGCAATTCTTTAATTAATAATTTAATTATTAATTGAATTTGATTTGCTCTAGGCCGTCATTTTTTTTTTTTTTTTAACTTCACATAGACATCCCAGTAATGCCTTAAGATTGGGTCCAGACATCCTTGCCAGGACATAAATCCTGACACACTTGTGAATAACAACATATCAAAGAAATCTCCCTTATCTGGCCTGATATTCTATCACACCACCCCTAAGTTCAGCAACTTCAAAATCCACTCCAGGATATTTTCTTAAAGCTCCGACCATACTTAGGGGTTAGGTTCCTCAGTTACGTCTATAAGTAATTTTTTTTTTTTTCTTCGAAAGGAGGGAGAGTCCTTTTATGATTTTCCTTCTTAGACTCTTTACTGCTTATTCACTTAGAAGCCATGAGAGGAAGTGTAGATATCCTTGAGGAAGTCTCCTTCCTCAGGCAAGGCTCTACATAGTCAACAGGATAGAAATAGTCGTTATTTCTTCTAGTGAAATTGAGGGGGCCACTTCCAATAGCCCAATAGACTGAAGAGAATCTGAGTATTTAAAGTCTTCAAGTGCATGTACTCAAATAGTCCCACCCCAGGTCCCAGGACCCCACATTTTCCCTGACAGTGTCTAGACTTTAGCCTCAGACATACTGCAATTGTGAATAAAACTTTTTCTTGATAACCATCACAATCAGATCTTGGGTTTGACTTTCTGCCCAAACTGAGCTCCAGTTTTGGAAGTAAATTCCTTTTTAAATGCTGCCATGGGAGCCTCTGACTTTCTCATCATGTTTCTGGGTTGCAGACTGGCTAGCTTAATCCTGCCATCCTCTTTCTTCAGCACATTTATGGTGTTGAACAGTATATAACCAACCACTTTTTCAGGCCTTATCATTACTATTGCTACCATATCTCTCAAGTTCTAAACACATCACATTATCCAGGCATTTTGTATACGTGTCACATCCCAAATCTCCAAGGTTGAGAGTCCCAGTAATTGTGATGTTACAATATTCCAGGGCTGACACAGTCTCACCATCCCATTTACCAGCAGCATAATTACCCTTGCCATCTGGCCAGCCCAGGATCCAATTCAAAATCCTATCCTGAGAATTTGGTATCAGGCTGAGAATCAGGACCAGGTCTGGTACCAAATATTTTCTGGATTTCCACAGATTCAGACCTAGATACAATGACTCAAATGCAATCCTGCAGGGAAATGGAGATTAATATATAAAAAAAGGAAGACAGACAAAAGTGTATTATTAAGCCAGTTACTGCAGTGGACAATGGAAACTAAATCCTACAGGAAACTTTTGGGAATGGATATAAAACCTACAACACTATTTGTCTTATGGGTCAAAGAAGCTGTGCTATTAATGTATTAATTTTTATTATTGGCATTTTGAAAGCAGCTTATAGGAGTTATTAATTCCGTAGCACTTCTGGTCTGTAAAAAGAGAGACCCTTTCCTTTAAAAAAAACATCCACAAAGATACAAATAGTCACAGAAGTTGTCTAGAGCACACTAAAACTGTGAGTTCATAGTATAAATGGGGGTGCTGACAATCTCTGATATTTCTATATGTGACTGAGAAAGCCCATTACAAATCCAGAAGTTTCTTTTCTAGATGTTGATTTTTTCTCTTACTTTTTGTGATAATTTCCTTAGTTTTTGATCAATGTTTTTAAGGAGATGTCTTTATGTTTTAAAATATATTCCATGAATTCACATAATAACATTACTGATAAAGAAATTAGCTGTAATAGTCCCAGAAAATATTCATATTTGGTCAATTGTCCTCAAAATGTGTTTTATAATTTTTAAGTCAGTATGTATTCAAGAACAATGGATTGTATTTGCTTATTATGTCTCTTCAGTATCTTTTAATCATGAACCTTTCTCTCTCTATTTTTTGTCATGACATCAATATTAACCTGTTCATCCTTTGACCTTTAATTTGCTTCTGTAACTTCTATATTTTCTCCAAATTAGACATTAGGTGTGGACTTTATTGAATTTAGATGAACCATTTTGGCAAAAAGAATGCATAGATGATGCTGTTTGTTTCATACTATATAATGACAGAGGCCTGTGAATACAAATGATATCTCAATTCTTTATAAAAAATGAAATAAAATCATGTAGAAAATGTTTCAATATTCAGCAAAAATCAAGTATCGTCATTTCATCACAGAATGATATGCATCATTTGCCTTTTTAATGTATATTTACCAAATTTTCATTTCATTAACTTCAAGTTTTTGTGCTTAGAAAATTCTGTTCCCCTCCTGAGCAAATCTTCATCTTTATTTCTTTCTAGAATTTTTTAAGAAAAAAATTACTTTTTCAATGCCATTTTACCGCAAGATTCCTTTCTATTTTTTGATTAAAATTATTACAAATTAAACAACTTGTACTCCCAGGATTTGTCAAATATCACTATACCTGAATTTTTTTCAAAGTAAAAAAAAAACAAAAAACAAAAAACAAAATAAACAAAAAAAAAACTTCTTTTACAATTAGATAACTCTAGCTTCAGTTTTTAAGAGTTTTATTTTCCAAGGTATTTAGCCATAGCTAACTTCAGGTTCCTTTCCCAGCTAGTACTACAAGAAGCAATTCTCTGGCACTGATTTTGGCTCTTCTCAATAGGCCTTGGACTTATCTGATTTTCTTCCTATCACCATCAGTCATTTGTCTCTTCCTGTTACCTGACCTACTTAACTGGGACAATCCTCAAAGTACAGTAAGGCCTTTAGCTGAGCTATGTTAACATATATTCTAAGACATTATTAATCCTTTGATTTTCTTCCTTCCTCAACAGAAATTAAACAAGAAAAAAACAGCTAAAGCTAACTCTTCTTGTCTGATCTGTGCGCTGTTTGGAAGAAACCTTCCAAAGCCCATAATTAAACTCTTTCTCATGGTCTTGCTTCTTTTTCTTCTGATCTCACCTCTCTTCTTTGCCTCTCACCCTCCACATTCATGGCTCTAAACTCTAAATCATAAAATTTTCTATCCCAAGTATTCATAATTTAAATCTCTTCACTTAAAAATTTTAAAAAAAAATCCAACTTATTCCTAGAATAAAATATCCTATAAATGTATCATTGCACTGTTTTCCAAATTATCTCCAAATTATTTTTACATTAAGTACATTTTTGTATGATTTGCTTTTAGCCACTATATGGTATTTATTTAAAAAAATTACTGAATAGTTCATTTATTACCTATATGAGAAAAGAAATTTTTCTTTCTCATCCATTTAAAATGCTTATAATGAGAACTTGTTCTGTTTTAAACAGTATGTTTCATAAAGAGCGGTAGTTACAATGTTGTCTCTTTATTCATTTTTCTTTCTCTGAAATAGTTAAAAATGAGATAAGACAAGTGTATTTAGTTAACAATATCTTAAGCTCTAAATTAGAAAACGCTATTCTAATGCAATATTGCAAGTTGGCACGGTATTTCTTTCGTGACCGACAGCTACAAATCGTATTACTGTGTAAAACTTATTACTTTGAAATGTTTCTCTAGACATTTTATGTTAATCCCATTATAATGGGACTACAATCAAGCAATTGCAATGGTAGTAATTTTCACTGCTTTTATAGAAATTGTAGATAGATTGGACTGAATCCAAAACCTACTCCAAATAAAACAGCTATCAACTAAGTTCTTGATAACAATAAATGCTAACTGCCTTCCATAAAAGGCTAACATAATAAAATTAGACATACTCTCCTTGGAAATTATGGATTTTTAAAACTTCCAATTTTTGTTGTGGGATTTTTATGCAGAAATTTAATTTTAAGATTGGAGGGATAAAGTCTAAATTATTTTAAGGAGTTCTCATACTGATCTAATCTTCACAGAGCTGTACACAATCTGTGTTTAATAAAGCTCCTATAGTAAGTTTATCCCTGGTAAAGTATAGATTAATCATGTAGATTAAAAATGAGAATTAGATCATTTCCATAAAATTGCTTTTAAGTATCAATTTTTTTCTATGGAGGCCATATTAAGTTGACTAATTAATTTGAAAAATAAGCTTTATTACAAGGTACTTTAATAAGTATACATGAGATGCTAATATTTATCACGTATGTGCACTCACTTTTTTCAGAGGGGTGGTGGAGGAGTTAGAGGGAGAGAGAAACAAGCTTAAGGCTTAAGGCTCCATTCCCAGTGTGGAGTCCAGTCCAGGGCTTAATCTCGACAATCTTGAGATCATGACCTGAGCCGAAATCAAGAGTTGAACATAGATGGAGTCACCCAGGGACCCCCACTTTTTAAATTATTTAGCAATTATGTACAGAAGACTTAGTTATGTGCCAAGTACCAAGTACCAAGGTTACAGTGACCCCAAGCCATGTATGTTTATTTTTTGAACATATTATAATCCATTCATTTTTTGAATATATTATAATCTAAATTGTCTGCCAGTCAGAAATATTATGATAATAATGATAATAATAACAATAGGCGATATTTCTTGAATGCATTCTGTTCAGGCATTGTAGTGTGTTAAGAGTTTTGTAATTTTATCCTATTTTATCTTCTTGACACTAAGGAAATGGTAAATATTTTTATTCCCATTTTATAGATAACAGACCTGAAATTTAATGAAATCAACTAATATGTGGAATGTTATAAGCAACTACATGAAAAAGATAAGATTCATATAAGGTTCTGATTGCCTTTACAACCAGAAATTTTAGCTATGTGATTTATGGAACCATTGAGATCCCATATAAAGACTATATTAAAAAGTCAACTTGTAAAGTCTTTAGATTTAAAAATTTTGAGTATTTTCAATGAAAGAAGAACAGATATAATTTCACATAATTTAAAATTAACATTATTCCTTAAAAATATGAGCTTAAAGCTAAGCTTTAGTCATCCTGGAACACATAATAAGTCAGTGACCTAGATTAATCATTCTAGAAAGCAGTACGTTTACATGTGTCAAGGGTCATGAAGAGCTTTTACACATATGATACACATACTCTCACTTCTAGGAAGCACTCTAAGGAAACAGTTCAAAAGAATGGTCAAAAAACATATGTATAAAAATGTTTTAGCATATTTTTAAAATGAAAAAAATCAGCTTAAATATTCAATAGTATGTGAATTATTATTAATTTTAGTTAATCTGTCCAGAAATTGGTATTGCTTGAAATATTTTCAAATAATAATTATAAGAATAGATATATTTAACATAGAATAATATGCCATAAGTATAACTAAACTTACTAAAGATTACAACTTCCAGAATTTTGGTTATTTATAATTGCTGAATATTTAGGGACAATGACTAAAAATGAATATAAAAGTCGAAAAATTTTGTTGTATCAGAAGGATAATGAGCAAATTTTCCCTTCATTTTTGTTTCAAATAAATATTGTCTTGAAATTATTTTTAAAAGCTTAAATTTTGAAAGGATGTCTTTTATTTAAAAGCCAGAAGAACGTCTTGATATATTTATTTAAAAATATGATGTATAATTTATATTATTCAATGTAATAATTTCCAAAGAATTTTCTATTCAAGTATTCATATTATTATATACACAATTATGTTATCCTATAATGATAAGCAATTAAATTCCTAAAGGCAATAATATCCTGTCTTTGTAAATCTACAGATCAAATAAATTATAATATTTTTCTTTTTTTTTGCAAGTTACTTGAAAAACTCAGGTGACCCTCTATTATTTCTTCTTGTTTGGATAAACAAGATAACTTCTGAGTTTAGGCAAAAATATAAACTTACACAAAAACTGATTAATTTTGTTTTTATTCACATTAAAATGCCTCCATACATTTATGGAAAAATGAACTGAAAAAAATCAAAACAAAATTCAAGATGATTTTTTCCTCCCTATGAAAGGGCATATTGAGGGGCACCTGGGTGGCTTAGTGTGTTAAAGCCTCTGCCTTTGACTCAGGTCATGATCCCAGGGGCCTGGGATGGAGCCTTGCATGGGACTCTCTGCTCAGCAGGGAGCCTGCTTCCCCCCATCTCTCTCTGCTGCCTCTCTGCCTACTTGTGATCTCTGTCAAATAAATAAATAAATAAAATTTTTAAAAAGGGGGGCGTATATTGAACTGCCTCTTTCAAAAGAGTTGGAAGTTTTGACAACTCTTAAGAGAAAAATACAGAAGCTTAACTAGTGAACAAAACCAAAATCTTTTGAGTGTTGCTTTTTATCTTTTTACTGGTTAAAAACTTCTGCAGCTTAGCAGGTTTTTTATAGTTAGATCAGTAAGTGTATAAACTGCTCTCTGAGCATATTATATTATCTTGATACATATATTGGATAATTTAGAAATAAATTTTTATTAATTTCAACATGACATTTATTTGGAAAGCAATGCCTAAACAAAATTAATATACCTCAGAAATAGCAAGAAAATGTGAAAGAATATTAAAGCCACAGTTAATTTTTTAAGATATTTATTTATTTATTTATTTATTTATCCCAGAGATAGAGTGAGAGCATGACAGAAGAGAAGGTCAGAGGGAGAAGCAGACACTGCATGGAGCTGGGAGCTCGATGTAGGACTCAGTCCTGGGAGTCTGGGTTCATGACCTGAGCAGAAGGCAGTCACTTAACCAACTGAACCATCCAGGAGCCCAAAGCAGCACTTATTTTATAATATTTGACAATAATCCTGATTTTTCAGGTTGTAAGGATATATATAATATGTTCTCTTTGACCCACCTTTTGGATCTTGAATAATAAATTGGTACCTTTTTAAAATTTTGAATTATTTCTTTTTACTGGTTATAGCTCTTGTTTCAGTGTCCATTATTGTGGAACATACCACTTCCAACTTA
This sequence comes from Mustela nivalis, assembly GCF_964662115.1. Taxonomy (NCBI): domain Eukaryota; kingdom Metazoa; phylum Chordata; class Mammalia; order Carnivora; family Mustelidae; genus Mustela; species Mustela nivalis. The sequence goes on along the minus strand of NC_139023.1, from coordinate 19,342,113 downwards.
GTGGAGAGCAGCCAACAACCATTTATTTATGTTCATAGTTTATGTGCATCAAGAATTTGGAAATGGTACCATCAGGACTAGTTGCCTCTGATGCCATAGACTTGACACAATGTCTGCCATAGTAGGAAAACTCAAAGACCAGCAATGACTGGATGTCTGGGAGCCAGAATTACCTGAAGAATTGTTTGGTCACTTGTCTAGCAGGGAAGACTAGAAGTCTATGGAACTCTGTACCAACACAAGGACTCTCTGTGTGGCTTGGCTTTCACAAAGTGTTATGTCCTTACCATAACTGGACTTTGTGTAAGACAGATCAAGTTTCCAAACATGAGCATTCCATGAAGGCAGAGGCTGCCTAGCACTCTAGGTGACACTTTAAGGGAACATACACCACAGTACTTGATGGGAGGTGTTCCACAGTCACATTTTAGCAGAGCATGTGGAATTAGAGATACTGTTGTGACTAATTTTGGAAAAATACAATGCGGCATTCTTTTTTCTTTTTATTTGAGTTTTTTTTATTATTTTTTTTTAATTTATTTTTTATTTATTTTCAGCGTAACAATATTCATTATTTTTTCACCACACCCAGTGCTCCGTGCAATCCATGCCCTCTATAATACCTACCACCTGGTACCCCAACCTCCCATCCACCCACTAATTCAAACCCCTCAGATTGTTTTTTAGAGTACATAGTCTCTCATGTTTCACCTCCCTTTCCAATTTCCCCCAACTCCCTTCTCCTCTCTAACTCCCCATGTCCTCCATGCTATTTGTTATGCTCCACAAATAAGCGAAACCATATGATAATTGACTCTCTCTGCTTGACTGATTTCATTCAGCCTAATCTCTTCCAGTCCGGTCCATGTTGCTACAAAAGTTAGGTATTCATCCTTTCTGATGTTCCGTGGGTTGCCTCTTTTTTTTTTTTTTTTTTTTTGACTGTTTCCTTTGCTGTGCAGAAGCTTCTGATTTTGATGAAGTCACAATGGCGCATTCTTTAGCTTCTGAACCCAGTTGGAAATTTAGAGCTCATTTTCTGAGTTTTGCTAACATCTATGCCTCAAGCAACACATGTTGCCCTAGCACTGTTCTAGAAGTTGAGGTTTAAAGATGAACAAGATACATCCTCATTCTTATTAGTGAGTAAAGAAGCAATTATGGTAATTTCTAGTTGCAAGATATATACAAATCAAGATGGTTGAGTATACAGTAAAGTTTTAGGTATAGGGAAACAGGTATTAATATCTAAAAGGAGTCTTTAATGATTAATAGAAATATATTAAGAAAAAAAGAAGAAAGTGTCAGAGAGTGTTCCAACAAACAAAAGTACATTTCAAAAGTTCTGAAAACCTGAGTCTGTGATCCAGTTGGGGAACTGGCAAGTAAATGGCAGGAGCTTAAAATATCAGAACTCAATACTAGGAACTGAGTCTGAAACAATGAATATGAGCAGATCATAAGGCATCTTGGATGTTACAGCAAGGAGACTTGATTCGAAGGTCCTTAGAATCACACACAGGGTTTTAATCAGAGAAATTAAAAAAAAAAATCAGATCAGAAAGTTTGAGTTAGAGAGTAAGGAAGAAATTAGAGGTAGGCAAGAAGAGAAACAGAAAGGTGAATAAGTACACTAGAAATTATGACAACCTTCATGGTAATAATACTGAGAATTACCTAAATTGGACTGATTCATGTGGGAAGCAGAATTAATAGAACTTAGTGATTGATCAGCTCAGGAGCTATGAGAGTGTCCTAGTCCTTTTGGGCTTCTGTAACAAAATTCCACAGACTAGGTAGTTTTTAAACAACAGAAATCTGTTTCCTACCATTCTGGAGGATGGACATCAGAGATCAGAGTGCCAAATGAGAGCTCTGGGTCAGACTTCTTGTAGCTTCTCATAGTGGAATTGGCTAGAGAGCTCTCTGCAGTCTGTCCTATTTAAATAAATTCTACTTATGAGGTTGCCATCCTTATGATTAAACCACCACCCAAAGTCCCCATATGCTAATAGCTTCTCCTTTGCACCTTTAGGGTTAGGGTTTCCACATGAATTATGAAGGGAAACAAGCATTCAGATCATAAGAGAAAGAACCATGATCAGCATTGTCTCTGAATGTTTGACTACAGATACTAGGTTAATGTTCCTTTCGCATGAAATGATGAACATGGGAGGTGGAAGAGATTGGGATCTGAGAACAGTTTAGTCAGTTGTAAATATGATCAAGGTGGCCTAAATAAAGATGAGGAATTGGATTTAATATATGGATTTGGTCCCATCAGTTTATACATGATAGATAAAGAAATGGATGCAGATGAAATCTTCTGAAGAGAGTCAATGGAGTAAGAACAGCAGAAGACCAAAAATAGAACATGAAGGAATGACAGTTAACAGTTGACACAATGATTCAGCCAAGAACTCTGGAAAAGGGCAGATAAAAAGTAGGAAGGAAAGAGGAGAGTTTCACAATAACAATAGAGAAATGAATTTGAAAAGTAATCAACAATAAACTCACAAGAAGAAAAAGACAAAAATGTTCATGAGTTGTGTCATCAAAAGCTAAGCATTGAAAGAGCAGATTGACCAGATGAAATAGCAACAGTTTGAAATGTCAGTAGAAAGTGAGGAAGTGGACAAAGAATGGGATATTTCTTTCAATATGGGCTGTAAAGTGAGCAAGACTGAACAGTAGCAAGTCTGGTTAAGAGATGGGAAAATCAGAGGCAGTGCAAATGTGAATTTAAAAGAACAAAAAGAGAAAGTAGTTAAAAAGACTGAAGAGACATTAAATAATCAACTAATATTTTCTTTTCTTATCCTCCTTTGCAAATTGATGAGTTTTCTGGGCATTGAGTCCAGACTGAAATAAGGTATCCCAGAACCATTGGTAGGTTATTGGAGTTATCTTGATTTTACTAGTAATCTGCTATGTATCACTATTAAATGGGGCATTCCAAAAGGCATTATTCAGAATCAAAATGAAAAATAAGCCAGAAAAACAGCCTAATTTGCTAATAATTAGGACACCAGAGATTATGAGATTATGAGACAAAAACATAAAATCCAGGTATTAACCAATAGGAATGAACATGGGGGGGGGACAAACCTTGCAGAAATGGGAATAAAGAATCATGAGGTAGAATTGAGAATGATTTCCTGAGCTAACTAGATAAAGATAACTCTAAATTTTAAGAAAGTACCTGAAAGATGCAGCAAATTCTCAAGTTAAAAATGGTAGTGTGTGATTTTTATGGACTGAATCGCATTCCCCCAAAATTTGTATTTTGAAGCTCTAAGCCCTTTTATGACTGTATTTAGATATAGGGCCTTTGGGAAATAACTAAGATTAAATGGTATCAACAGGATGGGGCTTTGACTAGATAGCATTACTGTAGTTAGAAGATGCCACAGAGCTCGCTTTGACTCTCTCAACTAGAAAAAGCCATGTGAGGACATGGCAAGAAGGTAACCATCTATAAGCCAGGAAGAGCGCTCTCACCAAAAACTGAATGCTGCTGGACCTTGATCTTGAACTTTTCAGGCTGCAGAACCTGTACAAGAAAATAAATCTAATGTATAAGCCATGTAGTCTGTGATATCTTGTTATGGTACCCTAAAAAGATTGAAATGCTGATATTTACATATGTAGAGGAGGAAGAAGCAGCCTGTCACACCATATAGAAAGCAGATTACTACACTAGAAATCTGATGAGTAAACTTCAAAGATTTCCACTCATTTCCATTGTGCACTATTGATTTAGCTTGTCTTTCAATTTTGTCATTGAAAACATTTTTCTTGTTATGCTGGTATAGGAATAATTATATTTTTATAGAATATTATATTGATTTGTTACAGTAGGACATTGACTTTTCATTATAGCAGTTGCTAAGAAATTAAAGAATTCCTAATATTGTGCAAAAACATTAAGGCAGATGCAGTCATTAATTAGTTCCTGAGTTCTGCTTACCAGAATATTCTGGGGCCAAAGTTTTTTTTCAAGCCAATTGGCAGCATGTTTGATAAAGTGTTCTACCAATATATCAGAAAAATAAAATATGAGAGATTTAGAATATTGCATCATATTCTTAGGCCTATTCAAACAATATAAGAATATATGATAGCTGTGATCAGTGTCAATAATTAATAAACATTCAAATAATTTTCAAACACAGCAGTAACACTTGTTTTTACCTTAAGGCCTTTCCCTCCTTTTGTAAACATTTTTAAAATTTTAAATTAACATACTGTTCATTTTTTCAAGTTTTCTTTATTTTCTTCCAGTGATGTTTTTAGTTTTCAGCTTGTAGCCCACTTTTTCTTAAATGCATTTTGTTCTATTTTTTTTTAATGTTGTCATAAATTATGCTGAATAAGATACAGCACCTGCATTACCTCTGGTCACCAAAAAGTAGGTCTAGGTAACATGGAGGTTGACAGAACCAAGAAACTACTAAAACCTGGGTGTATGGTAGAAAAGAGTTGTCTCATTTTGTAGTCTGATGTCATTGGCTTTCTAAAACCCTCTACTAAAATTCATTGAGAGATTGACTAGCTTAGAAGCAGTCTTCTTAGTTTTGAATCCTGTAGAATAGAGATGTGTGTTCGGGTGATGCAGGATCCACAGGTTACTACAGAACAATTATTTATCACTATATATGATCCAAACACCCATCCAGTTGTTCCCAAGGGGTCAACTAGCATGGTGGATTGGATAAAAGCTGCTATAAAGTTTGTTTACCTTGAGAAAGAGAATTGTTCTTCCTCCCTAGTGTATGCCAAGTAGAACTCCCTAGATGAAGCAGTTGATGTGGTGTATATACAAACCATTCTGAACTGGCTTTATGATGATTAGCTGTCCAGCCACTTTATGTGACCCTTACCCAGGTCATGGCAGATGCATGTTTAAGGAGCCCTTTTGCGGGAACACCTATGTAAACTAGCTGCTTCAAAATAAACCAATGATAAAGGATGTCATTATATTGGGTGTGTCAGTTCCTCTTAGAGTCTTAGAAATGCTAAAAAAAAATTAGAGTAGTCAAGGGACTTTTCCCAGAAAAGTGGACATCTTATCATTTATTTAAAGGAATGGAATGAATTAAGCCAACAATGAGGGGGGTCAAAACAAAAGCTTTCGTGCATCATGGCGGTGTGAACTGATGGGTGTTCCTGCTGGTAGCCCAATATGAAGAGCCCTAAGAAAATCCTGTCTATTTACCTTAGTTTGAAGAAATTTAAAAATCCAACAAAAAAGAGTAATGAGAAAAATGACCTTGAACTGTCAAATTGATGGTTTGGCAAATTAAGAAAATGAGAATTGCCAAAGGGTCCAAAGTCTCTCAAGGCTGTATAGACATGCAGAAATAAAATGGTCAAGAGTGGAGATGAAATTTCTGGGACTCCTTGACCTAGGATACCAATGGACTGTGATTCTAAAAAAATTGTTGAAGTCTAATGGGGTTATAATTAGATTAGGATGATACAGGGATGTAATTATTGATCAGATTATGGTAAAAAAACTTTTGGAAGGTAGTTTTTGAACAGATTTTTATGTAAAGTAGTTGCAACTTTTTACAATAATTTATTATTGGGATGGATACTATGTCTGACTGGTAAACACTTCCCCATGTAGTATCATAGAACTGAAGTCATATAAGTTTGCCCTTCAGTCAGTATTAATGACATACTAAATGGCAATATACAGATTTGCCTGAGTCCACATAGGTTTTTACTTTGAAACAATATCGGATACCAAGTGGAGAAAAAGAAATTGCCACTTTAATTAAGGCCATGTTAGTAGCTAGAGTTCTAGTACTAACAAATTTGTTGTACAACAGTCCTGTGTACCTTGTGAAAAAAGGCAGATGTCTTATGGAAACTAGCAGTATATAACTGAGACTTGAATAAAGTAGGAGCACCTACAGCATCAGCAGCCACTGGTTTGGTTTCATCAGTGGGGAAAAACTACACCACAAATTAAAAGATACCAGTACAGGGTGCCTGGGTGGCTCAGTGGGTTAAGCCGCTTCCTTCAGCTCAGGTCATGATCTCAGGGTCCTGGGATTGAGACCCGCATTAGGCTTTCTGCTCAGCGGGGAGCCTGCTTCCCTCTCTGTCTCTCTGCTTGCCACTCTGTCTACTTGCACTCTCTGTCAAATAAATAAATAAAATCTTTAAAAAATAAATAAATAAATAAATAAAATAAAAGATACCAGTACTCAGTGATTATTTATCTTACTTTTTTTTTTTCCCCCTTGATTTCAAGCTCAAAATAGCCAACTGCAGTTTGTCTTCATGGGAGAAAGATTCCAATTTTCATTGGCTAAATTGCCATAGAATTATTTGAATTCACCAGTTTGCTGTCAAAATTTGATTAGGAGGGACTTGGACGTCATACAGGTCAGGATACAACTGAAGAGGAAGCTACGAAGAACACTGTGAATATACTAAAATCATTGAATTTTGCACTTAATATGGGTGAACTGCATGAGTATGTAAATTTTATCTCAATGACAACATCATATAAACAAAAGCATTCAATACATTGGTGTATTGAAATTGATTTGGGGACATTTTTTAATATTTCTAATTTATGTATAAGAAAAACATATGTTGGATAATATTTACATTTGTTAAATTTTTTAATGATTGTGTTCTCTGAAAAAGAAATCAGAAAAAGGAAAGTTGAACTGACTGTGTACCAAGAACTGGATTAGAAGTTCCACAATGAGGATAACTGATCATCCAAATCAGGATAGCTTTGAATGTTGTGAGGGTATAATTTATAATTATGCTGGTATAATAAGTATAAATTGGGATTCTTGGGCAAGCCAAGATATATGACAAGCTTAAGTTACACATGCCAAGGGGTATGGGCCTCCTACTAAATTTAATGAATATCCATAGGTTAAAATAACGGGAAAATAATGACCTAACATATATTTTAGGATCATTGCAAATACAAGAAATATAGTGAATATTAGATTGGTTTAGAATAGTTGACAAGACTGGCCAATGGAGAAGATTTAGGAGGATGAAGGAGTAACTCAGGCAAAGGAGAACAATTTCCTGCAACAAAATGGTTTTAGTGGAAATGTATAAAAGTGGAGGACTTTAAAGATAGGAGTAGATGCATTATATAATAGCTGTTGGTTAATGGTAAAGAAACCAACTGAAAGAAAAATTTTGATGACAAAGAGAATGAACAGTTGATGGAAATGTAAATGGGTAGAGCTCAGAAATAGAGAATACAGATCAAAGTAGTTATTTTACAGTGATGCTACAGTTATTACAATTATTATGGGAGTAATAATTGGACTTCCATTGAGATTAGAAGAAATATTGGGAGCCTACGTATGATGGTTTTTGACAATCAAAATAGACAGGTCATCTCCTGAAAGTAAAAAGAGCATAAGAGGTTGGAGGAGACTAGAGAAAGTTGAAGTTATACTTGAAATGAGTGATGAATGATTATTGTTGAGTAGAAATAAAAGGATAGAGATTTAGTACTTTTGAATAAAAATCGAGAACTGTCTGGGACTATAAATTTATACAGGCAACACATTTGGAGTTATGTGATTTTTTTTTTCACCAGCACTGTGTCAGTTCAAATATAGTAGGAGAGAAGAAAGTACAGAAATAAGATATAATATATGATACAATACAATGACAACAGCTGAAGCTGAAATGATCAACTCTTTTGCCTAAGTCAGATGGAGAATCATTGAAGACACAGGAGACCTGACTGACAGTAATGTGTCAAAGGCTAGTGGTCTTAATAGAGTTAAAGCGTACACCAAGTGAGGAGATTTGGGGTATGAAAAGATTATCTTTGGGTATGGGATTATTGATTTTAGTGTCTATGAAGTTCATGAGTCATGGGTGTTAAGTTGTAAGTTGTGATTTGGAAATTAGGTACCAAGAGCAGAGTTTTTATTATAGTTTCATTGTCTGGTTTTCTAGGGCTGTCACAACAAAGTACCACAAACTGGGTAGCTTAAAAAACAGAAGTATATTGTTTCATAGGTCTGGGGGCCAAAAGTCTGAAATCAAGGTTTTGGCAGGGTTGGTTTCTTCTGAGGGCTAGAAGGGAAATCTCTGTTGCAGGCTTGTAGGTGTCCATCTTCTCCCCATGTCTCTTCACATGATTTTCCCTTTATGTTTCTTAAAAGGACACCAGCCATATTGGACTAGGGCCTGCCTTTATAAACTCATCTAACCTGATTACTTCTGTAAAAACCTTACTTTCGAACAAAGTCACATTCTGTTGTACTGGATTAGGTTCTTGAACATATCCTTTTTGAGAGAACACTGTTCAATTCATAGCATATACAATTTAGGGAGTTTGCAAATTAGGAGGCAAGAATGATATCTCTGGTGTCCTCATAAAGTTGATATTACCTGGGACACATGAAGTTCTCAGGATAGAGAAGAGGCAAGTTCTCCAACAGCTGAGAGGTAGTTTCTCAGGTAGTGAGGTGGAAACAAAAAGGATAATATTCCTCAATAACGTGGCTTTTAAATTTGTGAATGGGTGGTGAATGGTATTCGAAATTAGGCTGTAGAGGCAGGAAGGTGCTGACATGACTTCTCAACTCTGAAGTGACCAGAGCAGGGGAGAAGAAGCAGAAAGACTGAGAAGGCTACTCAGGCCATGGTGTCAAGAATGACATGTTTCCATTCTGACAAAGAAGTATGGGATATTTTTTGTGGAAGACGTTTAAAGTAAAGGTGAATTTTTTAAGATTAAAATGCAGGTTACAGATTGCAGCATGGAACATTTAGAAAGGAAGGAAAGGAAAAGGGAAGGGAAGAAGGGAAAGGAGAGGAAAGCCAATTGGATCCAAGAAAGAGATGTACTAAAATAGAGGTGAAGGGAAGAGATTAAATTATCATTAGTGACCAAAAATAACAAAGAAAAGGACAAGATGTGTCCCCTGGATTTTTAAAGTATTAGTGCCAAAAATCCCACCTTGGATTCTTGGGCTTCCCCAAGTTTTGAGAAGAGTAGTAGCCTGTGAAGTAGAGTTAGTGAATGTGAGTGAGATGGAAAGCTCCCCATAAAAAGCTGGAGTCAATTTTGCTGCCAAAAAAAAAAAAAAAGTCTTATCTTTAATAAAAATAAGCAGTAGAATTAATTAACCATGTTTCCTCTATTCAAAGTCATACTTAATTGAATAAGTACCAATGATCTAAGAGGTGTTTAGAGAGGCAGGGGAACAGTGAAGTGTTGGCATGAGGTGTATGTGAGAAGATTGGTTTGAACTCTAATATGTGAGAAAATATTTCTTCTAACTGATGAAGTATAGACATTTTAAGAACCGTGATCCTGCACTGCAAACATCCAGTGAATCAGGTTGGAGGAGATAGGAAACTGACCTCTCTGGAAGGAGTTCGTTGAAGCAGGGGAGTCTACATGTTAAGGTTCTCTGCAAAGAAAACTCCTTTCTCTTTTCTCCTTGTTACTCCCAGCTCGAGACATTGAAATATTTATTCATACAAAAATTTATAAGTCTTACAAATCATTTTTATGACAATATCTTGAAAAAATGAAACTTTAATTTTTATTTTAATTGGGAAATAACTGATGAATATGCAGAGCTCAGGAGTCTGATTGGAGGACAGAAAATGTGATCCTGTTCTGACAAATAGGGCTACAATCAACATGATTCAGAGCAGGAAAGGTTTTACATAAAGATATGTTTAGTCTGAAATTTGGATGGAGTGTGAGGAGGTAGTTGACATCATCTCCAAACTTTGTGACACTCCAAATATGAAAATTTGAAGGATTCAAAAGGCCACATGGAAGTGATCTCTATAGGGGTAATCTGGTTTTGATAAGTGCAAGGTACAGAAATCATTTTGTTTAAAGACCTCCAATATAGAACAACAGTGAGTCCTGAGAATCTAAATTGTCTTCAAAGTAGAAAAAGTTAGGATCACCGTTCTGCTCACTTCTTTCCAGTTAAATGATAGAAGGGGAAAATCATTACGGGTTTCAGATATAAAAATCTAAGGGCGCCTGGGTGGCTCAGTGGGTTGAGCTTCTGCCTTCAGCTCAGGTCATGATCTCAGGGTCCTGGGATCAAGCCCCACATTGGAAAGGGACACCTGGGTGCCTCAGTTGTTAAGCATCTGCCTTTGGCTCAAGTCCTGATCCCAGGGTTCTGGGATTGAGCCCTGCATGGGGCTCCCTGCTCAGCTGGGAGCCTGCTTCTTCTTTATGCTCTGCCTACTTGTGCACTCTCTCTATTTCTCTGTTAAATAAATAAAATCTTTTAAAAAACCTATTAGACGCAGTATCTTAGAGACTGGATTGTATTTTTAAAGAAATTTACTGTGGAATTAAAGGGTTATAATGTTGGGAACTTGGGCCCCATATAAGAATGATTATGTATATATATTGATTTTAATCAGAGAGAAGTAGGGATGATAGTGAGGTGGTTAGTTCTCTTTCCTCATCTTCAAAGACCTCTGAGAATAGGACAGGGATCAGTCTTAAGAGCATAAATGAAATAAAGAGATTAACCATGGACAGGAGCTACACTGGTGGTAAACAAAAGTCTTAAATGTCCCGGGGCACCTGACTGACCTGGTGCAGCATGAGACTTTCAATCTCAGGACTGTGAGTTCAAGCCCCACGTTGGGTGTGGAGTGTACTTAAAAAAATAAAAATAAAAATAAAATTCTCAAGTGTAATTTGGGCACTGGATTACTTGCTTATGGTACTGGAAGTATCTTTAAAACAAGTTATTCAACTTTTGGCTCCATTATTGATACATATGTGATCAGGATTGCCTTCATGCAAACAACATATGAAAGAGGATGGTTTAGAATCAGCATTGGAAAAATTGGTCTAGGGAGGAGAAAATGTTATTTTCCTAATAGGTAATCAACTAACTTGTGCCATTGCATTAAAGAGTAAGAAACTTGTATCTTGATCTGCTGACAAGAAGACAATTTTTATACCTGGTTTTGAAGAGCATTTAACAGCATATGAAAATGTTAATGACAAGTGATGAAATGCAAACAAGAGAACAGAATTCTTAATATATTACCCAAGGTCGGTAAAAAGTTTTTACATACAAGCAAAAAAAAGGGACAGAGAGAAATGTTTAAAATTATGATAATATAGGACTTTGCGAAAAAACACTGGGTTTGCATAAATGCTGTTCTAGATGTAACTCTAAATGTCTGAGAAACATGAGATTATTCATTCTAACATATGTGTTTTTAAAATATCTCCAACAATACCTTTTTATCAGAACTTGCAAATAAATGAATCCCTATTATTGTAAAGATGAAACTGAAGTACTTTAAATTGCAGAGGTTCACAGAGCAAAATACATAAAAAAGACAAATGCAAAATAGCACTTTCAACACTGCCCTCTAAAGAGAGAAAGGCCAGTGTTTCTGAAATAAATTTCTAAATTTAAAACATATTTTCTGTATTCAGAATTTTGCATGTGATTAGAATGAAAGGAAAATCTCAAGAGAACAAAACATGAAGTAAAAAATGGACATTTGAGCAATTATCAGAGGAGACAAAAAGCCTTGAACCTAAGAACATTTTCTCAAAAGTAATTTTTCAGCTGTTAGGTATCAAAAGAGGCTAGGCTTATTCTATGTAAAGCAAGACTTCAGAATCCTGCTTTAAAAACTATTCCAATATGGAAATAATTCCTTATTTTTTATAGCTTTATCAGTTCTTTCATCTGAGAATCTCAAAAAGGAAATGAAGTAACTGCAATGATTGAATTTTTTGAATATTAATGACCTCAAGAAAAATGGAAGCAATTAAAAAGAAATAGAAGTCCACTATAATGAAAGCCACTTTTTAATGTTATACATAAGGTTTGCTGGATACTTATTGAAAAGTGATAGCTGATAGCTATTGTTTTGTTTCTGAGTTTGTTTCTAAGGAGTGTAATTATGCTACACGACCAGAGTGTGGATGTCTCAGAAGGGAACACGTGTTTTATTCTAGCAGGAAGCTGTCCCTTTTATACCTACCAGGACACTTGTACCCATGACGTGTTTCCATATTAAAGCATACAGCAACTGCATTCAGGATTGTTTACAACTCAAGGCCTCAAATAGGAAAAAAAACTCAAAAAACAAACAAAAAAAAACCCCTTTATTTTTAAACCTTAAAATGTTACACTGTTCTTTATAATCAAGGCTACTATTAAGCAGTAACACAGTGACCTGCAAGATGTGATTTACAGGCCTCTAAAAGTCCTATCTGCTTCAAAATGATAGTCATATATTTAAAACAGTATATTAGGTGGTCATCTTTATCTAACCCCCTTTGTCAAGCAGGGCCTCCGCTGCCTTAAATAGACCATCTTTGTGCAAATGCAAAAGAAGCAGCAGCACTTCCTCTGGTCTGGCTCAGCCTCAAAATGGGTGAAGGGTTTGAAGAGCATAGAAAGTTCTAGATTTTACCTCTCTATTCTACTCCTGGCTAAATGCCTTTGTACAGTGCAAGTACACAGCAGTACTCTCAGCACCTCTGTTGTCCTACAGTTAAGAAGTCATTGTCAAAAAAGTCATCTTAAAATGCAAATTACATTACCTAGGAGGAGATAACACATATGTTTGATGTTATATTAAGGCCTTAAATAAAATCAATGGCCTTTTAAACTTTAATTACATTCCTAAAATGTTATTTGCTAGAATATATTACTGCTCACACCTCTATTTCCCATAGAAGGGAAAGGCATTGGCTAAATTCCCTGAGAAGGAAAAGCACGGAAGGAATATTGTGGAAGGCTCACTGCTTCCCACGGAAGACCTTAGATGTATGACTGAATATGGGGGATAAACTGCACCTGTGTAAATCAGACCTTCTAGGCTTTCTCTAATGAATTTTTCAGGTCCACCTATCTTTAGGATGCACATTTTTTTTGTTCTCCTCTTGATTTCAGTAAGCTTCCTGTCCCTCTGGGGATGCCCCTTGCTGATTAGAGCAACTTAATTTAAAAAAAAAAAAAAAAGGTGAGGGAGGTATATATTAGAAAATATTTAGCTATAGATTTATGCCATAATTTCTTATCACTACAAGTTTGACTCATGTCTTACATCTTTGATTCAGAAGTTGAGAGGTAAACAGAAATTATTATTACACATTCCCTAATCTTCAATAGTATTTTTTGATAGTAACCACTAGGATTACTTCTCTCTAGTCATAAACTCCTTTTTAAATTTTTCAATTGCTTTGGATTTTAGAAAACATTTAGATAATATAATATCACAGCATTATTATTTTGTAGTTCTCACATTTTCAGTGTCAATTTGTGAAAAGTATTTATGGTTTGTTATTCTAAGACCAGTATAAAATTATCTGTACATCCTCTTGTAAACAGCTGTTAATCAGAAGAATTATAATCAATAACTTTCAGTATAATTAAATGTAAAGGAGGAAAGACTAGAGTATTAAATGGAAAATATATAAAAATTTAAAACAGCAGAGAAAAAGAGACAACCAGCAAAATCCTCCCTATTTTAAAACCTTGCCAAGAAATTCCTTCTCAATTGTTTGTCAGTAAACAGCCCATGATGAAAAACCACTTTATTTGAAAGGAAGTGCTAATTATAATATAATTAAAATGGAATGTCCAGTAATGTTAGAATCTCCAGATGCTATCCATGTGCAAAAGAAGAACTTAAGCAGTAACATAAAGTTGGAAAATCTATATCACAGAAAGGCTGGTGTAGATTTATGCCCTGTCAAAACACAACAAGGAAAACCAAAATGAGCTTTGAAAAAGAAGGTCTGTCTAGACCATACCTGGCTTTGGGGCACCTGGGTGGCTCAGTGGGTTAAGCCGCTGTCTTCGGCTCAGGTCATGATCTCAGGGTCCTGGGATCGAGCCCCGCATTGGGCTCTCTGCTCAGCGGGGATCCTGCTTCCTCCTCTCTCTCTGCCTGCCTCTCTGCCTGCTTGTCATCTCTCTCTGTCAAATAAATAAATAAAATCTTAAAAAAAAAAAAATTTAGACCATACCTGGCTTTAATGAAGAGAAAGAAACTCACTAGATGAATTATCAAGTCCTGCATGTTTATTAATAACATAATTGTAAATCTAATAATCTAAATATGTCCATAAATTATCAAAGGGAAACTAAATACAGTCTCTGTGGACAAGTGAAAGAGAATGTGCTTATGCTACATTTCAGATGAATCAAGGAACATAGGAAGATCAACCTAAAATCAAGCTCAAAGAAAAATGAATTATGTACATAAACACTTAGCTATTTTCATGGGTAAGGCTTTGTGATTCTCCTGGAGTTCTAGACAAATAATATTTGATCTGAATTCAAAGTGAGAATCCCTAATCCGGTATCACCCATTTTTGGTACAATAAATTCTTCAAGTGGCCCCTCCAAAGAACTCACAAAAACTATGTTAATTTCTACTGCACTGTTAAAAAGTTATATATATGTATATATACACATATATGTAATTGTCATCTGTATAACTATATTTTATAATTATATAGGTATTTCACATATATTAAAACTACACATACATTTTTTTTTTTATAATGGAGAGATAAAGTTCACTGTTACTAAACAATTGTATAAGGAAAACAATGTTCCACACTGAGTAGTCATGAGAATTGGGGAGCAAAGAACAATCTGAGTACATGAAATTAAATAATGATATTTTTTCAAAGTGAAAAAAAGAATATTTTGAATATGAAAATAAAGCTGGACATTTTGTGTTAAAAATTTTAAATGATTACAATTCAGACAGTGAACGGAAATATTATTTAGGATACAAAATTCAGGATAAAAAATGTGAAAGGTGAACTGAAACAACTGTGTGCCATGACAAAAGAGAATTTTGGAGACTTGTCTTAATTCAAAGCCTTAGTTTCTTCACCCAGAAATTATACATGTATTACGGGATTGTAAGGATTAAATGATTTGAGGTGTCTAATTTAGAGTAAGTTCCTAATAAATGAAGGGGAATTGCCAAACTAAAAGCAACTATGTAAACCAAATTCCCTTCCCAAGTGCTAGAAAGAAATTTCTTCAGAGTGAAACATATACAATAAATTCTAAATGACTTTTAATGATATTTACCAAATGGTATTTTAGGCTCCTCTCAATGATAAATCTAAACAGAAGTGTATATTCTGTGAGTCTCATCTCTAGCAGTAAGCATTTAAGACTAAGAGATATTTGGATATATCCAGGATAGTAAATTAATCTTCTGATACTTTCCTACTTATTAAAATTTAATTCAGCATTTTACAACTTCTTCATTAGATGGTTCAATGAGATATGACATTGATTTAAAATAAAATAGTCATCTTATAATAAGCATGCATTTATTATAAAATCATCTTATCATCATATGTTATAATAGTCTTATGTATTATGTATTCAAATATTATATTTAAAACATGTTTTATTATGAATTCACCCTTTTGAGGGATAGCACTGGCATAAAGTGCATCCTAATTTAAACTACAACTAGATATAAAAGTTAAATATTTGTAAATGGAGTTCTAAATCTTCAGGCTCAGTTAAACTATTCATTTGATAACTATATTCTTCTGACCTTTTTAAAAATGTAGTCAGCACTGTTGCAGAGAAAATTGTAGCTAAGAGATGATGCACTGTAAAAACATGGGAACATTCAAAAGAAGTGAATATATCTTGAAAAAATTATGCTTGAAACATTTTCATTTATTTCAAGGATTTTAAATGAAAGCATAGAAACACATTCCCCCTAAGGCTTTAAACAGCATAGCCTAGATCGTTTCAATTCCCAAAAGGTCTATTTCTTGAATGGCTTTTACATGTAAGCAGAACAACCTTCTGCAATTGACTTCAAATATGTTTCTGTATGCCCCATAGGAACAGAGATGAGAAAAAAAAATGTTATGTCCCATGAATACTGGAGACCAGCATTTGTGTATTTGAAGTGATTTTTAAAGACAATGTCTACAAAGCACAGTATGAATTGATAATTTGGCAAATGTCTAGTCAATGTAATCAAAAACAAAGCCAAAATTCAGGATGAAATGCTAGCTTAGAAACTTGTGTGTGATAATTGCCAGGCTGCTTCTTGACCTTGTGATGCGTAGATTGGATCACAATCTTGAAGCTTTTAAAAATTTACTTCTCATGTGCTCTGCTCTCAGGAAGATGGAGGAGATTCACTTTTCTCTGTTCTTCCAACTAAGTAATTCTAAAAACTTCAGCACTATGTATAAAGCAAACACTGACTTACGAAGGGGGAGAGAAAAAGGCAGACTGGATGTGAGGTTTGAGGTCCATGTTATCACATGGGGGTATGTCCCTCAGTTTTCTTTTTGCTTCATACATCTCAGATTTGGAGCCAAAGATGTCAGCCCCCAGGAAACAATGGCAGTCACAAACAGTAAGTTCCTCAGCAAAGGCCTTTTTCTAGCCAAAGAAATAAGAAGTGAGCAGCCTAAAAGGACAGAAAAATTTCAGACAGTAATTGCTTTCTTATTGCCAAAGACCACAAGCATTTTTTTTTTAATTTTTTAAACCATGGCACCACCTCAGCCTATGTTGTCAGAGCTGTGTGGGAAGCCTAGACTTCAGCTCCTGCCAGTTATAACAAAGCACCTATGAAAGCTAATTTTATCAACTTGACTGGCCATGGGTGCCCAGACATTTGGTCAAGTATTATTCTGGGTGTATCTGGTCTGTGAGGTTGTTTCTGGATGATCTTCCTGGTTTGAATTGGTGGACTGTGTAAAGCACGATGCTCTCCCCAATGTGAATGGCCTCTTTCATCCAGCGGAAAGCCTGAACAGAAGAAAAAGCCTGACCTTCCTGTGAGTAAGAGGGACCGTCTCCTGCCTGACTGATTTCGAGCTGCACCATCAGTATCTTCCTGCCTTCAGACTCACACAAGAACATGGACTTCTCCTGGGTCACAAGTCTGCCTGTCTTTGAACAGTAAATACACCATCACCTCTCTTGGTTCTCAGGTCCTCAGGTCCTCAGACTCAGATTGGAACTACATCGTTGGCTCTTTTGGGTCTCCAGCTTGTTGACTCTAAAACTTGAGACTTCTTAACCTCTATTACTATATGAGCCAATGTCTTATAATAAATCTCTTCATACACACACACACACACACACACACACACACACACATTTGATATGTATGAGATATACTGAGGAAATATGAATATATATATACATATTTGCATATATACTCTATTGGTTATGTTTCTCTGGAGAATCCTGACTAATATATCATCCCAAACCCTCCTGTCCACAGTAGAGTGGTGTCAGAAAAAAAACAATTAGAGAGTCAGAACTTTTATTCCCACAAGGCCTAAGGTATCAGTGGATCTGACAAGGGGAGTCTGGATTTAGACCACCACCAGGCAATAACAAGTTGTACCTTCTACTCCCCTCTGAGGCAGTGTAAGATAAGATCTTATGCAGAGTCAGAGCTTTCAATATCACCACCCAGAAATGAGGCCACTTTCTAACTGTGGTGTCAGTGGTAACCATAGATCAGTAATGAGACACTCTTACTCTCCCAGCCAGAGATTTTATTGGAGATCTAGTGAGAGCCAGAAATTTTACCTATACCAAGTCGTAATGAGGAGCCTTATCCTCAGATATCAGTGGATCCTGACTGAGGAACCAAAAAAGTGGTGGTAGGGGCACTTTGTGTCAAAGTGTCAATAAAAAAATCATTTGTCTTATCCAGAATCAGAGAGATATGACTAAATTTTAAAAAAAAGACAGGAAATTGATGTCAACACCAAGATGAAAGAGATTTTAGAATTATCTGACAAAGATTTTAAAGCAGCTGCCTTAAATATTCTTCAAAGAGAAGTTTGAAACATGCTTAAAACAAAACATTGAACATAAGAATATGAATAAAAAGTTGAGGAAAGAAAGACAATATATAAAGAAGAACCCAGTGAAAATGTTAAAGTTGAAAAAGGAGAGATTAAAAAACATAAGAGCTCATGTGAACAATGAAGAAAATAAAAGAAAGAATCAGTAAAATTATATAAAGAATGATGACAATTTCCCAGTTAATGAACAGAAAGAAAATGGAACTAAAAAATAAATGACCAGAGACTCTGGAACCTAGGGAACTATAAAAAAGATTTAAAAATTCATGTCATTGAAGTCGTGAAGGGGAAGAAAAAAGGTTAAGTCTGAAAAAGCACTTTAAAAACTAATAACTGAAATGTTCACAAATTTGGCAAATGATATTAATGTACAGATACAAGAAGCAAAGTTTACACCAAATTCAGTAGCTGGAAGAAATCCACATCAAGACATGGTCATAGTCAAAGTAAAAATTTCTTAAAACTAAGAAAGGAAAAAAATCTTAAAAGTAGCAAGAGAAAATAATCACATTACATGGGAACAACATTTAAAATAATACTGATTTCTCTTTGGAAACCATGAAGGCTAAAGAAAGTGACACATTATGTGTCATGTACAGAATGAAAATACTACCAACCCAATATCCAATGTCCAACATAAATATCCTTTGAAAATGAAAAGGAAGTCAAAACATTCCCAGATGAATGAAAACTAAAAAAATTTATTGCTAACAGATACACCCTAATAGAATGGCTAAGGGAAGTTATCTAAACAGAAAGGAAAAAAATCAAAGAAAGAATCTTGGAATATCAGGAAAGAAGGAAGAAGAGAGTAAGCAAAAATATGAATAATTACAGTAGACTTTCCTTCTATCAAGTCTCCTAAATTATGTTTGAAGCAAAAAATAATAGTGCCATCCAAATTGGTTCTAAATATATGTAGAGAATATGTTAAATCAACTTTTTCATAAACAAAAAATAAGGAGATATAATTTTCTACACATGACTTGAAGTTGAAAAGTAATGATCCTAGTGACAGAGATATAAATTATAACAATAAAAGTTGTATTTGTACAAAAAAAAATCCAGAACAACCATTAAGCAAGTTATATAAAGAGATACACTTAAAAATAGTAGAGATAAATCAGAATGGAATTCTAAAATCAAAATGTTCACAGTACCCTATAGAAAGTCAGGGAAAAGGATATTATATATTGTTTAACAGGAGGTGAAAGATCTGTATAGTAGAAATAATAAGATATTGATGAATGAAATTGATGAAGACAAAAATAAATGGAAAAATGTCCTGTGTTCACAGATCAGATGAAGGTATATTGTTAAAATGTCCATACCACTCAAAACCTCTTCTAGATTCAGTGAAATCTCTACCACAATTCTAATGGCATTTTTGTTAAAGAAATAGTAAGATTAATCCTAAAATTTATATGGAACCACAGAAGACCCTAAATAGCCAAAGCTATTGCAAGGAAAACAAAGCTGGAGGCATTACACTTCTTGACTTCAAACTCTATTACAAAGGTATAATAATAAATAAAAATGTGATACTGACATGAAAACAGATGAGTAGATCAATGGAACAGAATCAAGAGCCCAGAAGTAAACCCTAGTGTATACAGTAAATTAATATTTGACAAGGGAACCAAGAACACTCAAAGGGAAAAAGATAGTGTCTTCAAAAAGTGATGCTGGGAAACTAGAATAACATACAAAAGAATGAAATTTGACCTCCATTCTTACACCACTCACAAAAATAATTAAAAGTTAAACATAAGACCTGAAACCATAAGAGCCCTAGAAGAAAACAGGGAGAAAGCTCCTAACATTGGTCTTGGAGATGATTTTTTGGATTTGATGCCCAAAACACAAGTAACAAAAGCAAAAATAAATATATGTAACTATATCCAACTGAAAAGCTTATGGACTGCAAAACAAACAACAAAATGAAAAGATGATCTCTGAAATAGGAAAAAAAAATTGCAAACCATCTACTGATAAAGAGATTGTATCCAAAATGTACTAGAAAAAAATACATAAGGAACCTCATACAACTCAATACAAAAAGAAAAAATCTGATTTAAAAACAGGCAGAGTATCTGAATAAACATTTTTGCAAATAGGACATATAATAGGTACATGAGAAAGTGTTCAACATCACTAATCATCAGGGAAATGTAAATCAAAATCACAATGAGATATCACTTCTGACCTGTTAGAAATGGCTATTATCAAAAGACAGGCGATAACTAGTATTGATGAGAATAAGGAGAAAAGAGAAATTTTTGCACACTGCTGTTGGGAATGGAATTTCCTCCAAAAATTAAAAATAGAACTACCATATGATCTACCAATCCCACTTCTGGGTATATATCTAATGGAAATGAAATCATTCTTATGAAGAGGTATTTGTAACCTATGTTCATTGAAGTATTAGTCACAATGCAAGATATTAAAACAAACTGTGTCTGTCTGCAGAAGAATGGTAAAAAGATGTGGTATGCCGTGTGTGTGTGTGTGTGTGTGTGTGTGTGTGTGAATATATATGATGGAATATTTTTCAGCCTGAGAAATAAAGAAATCCTGCCATTAGCAGCAACATGGTTGGAACTTGAGGGCATTATATAAGTGAAATAAGTCATTCAGAGAAAGACAAATATTGTATAATCTCACTTACATGTGAAATCTAAAAAGACCAAACTCAGAATAACAGGATAGAATTGTCATGACGAGGGGCTGAGAACTGGGGGAAGTGTTGGCCAAAGGATACACATTTCCAGTAATAAGATGAGTAAGTTCTGGGGATCTAATGTACAGCATGTTGACTATAGATAAGAATAATGTAGTATATACCTGAAAGGTGCTAAGAGAGTAGATCGTATATGTTTCCACCACACACCACACACACACACACACACACACACACAGAAAATAATTGTGTTGAGGTGATGGAGTTGTTAACAAACCCTACTGTGGAAATTATTTCCCCATATATACTGTATCAAATTATCATGTTGTATTCCTTAAACTTATACAATGTTATACAATGATTATACCTTAATATTGCTGGGAAAAATAACAAATGAAAGGGTCTTTTTTTCATTATGTTGAGAAAAAACAAAATGTAAATTTTTCTATCAGAATAGTTTTAATAAAGAGGCAGATTTTAGAAACCTGAAGGTTATAATCCCATGCTGATAATTTTCTTACATTGATAGCATAATTTTGAAGGATGGCAATATGTATTCCAATACAGTTTTTCAAAAATTGGTATATTCTAACCGGTAAGCTCATTGTGATAACATAATAGTTTTAATTGGTAGGAAATTGTGATTAGCACCTTGCTTTTTAAAAACTTTTTCAGAGTGTGTCTAAATTGTACTAACTTGTTTTGAAAGAAGAATTTAATGCGTGAGATCTGTGGAAAGATGATGGTGATTCTTGCCTAAGGAAATTAAATTGTGATCCAGTAATTTACTACATATCACAGAATCCCGAGTCCTTATAATCTAAATTTAAAATACATATTGCACAAGGTAATAAACATAAAGAGTATATGTATATTAAAGGCAATTTGGCTACAGTATAATTCAATTTATATAAATCTATGTCCTCTGTAAATCAGATTATTGACACGAGAAATTTCTTCCAGTTGGAATATATCTATGTGTGTACATATGAATGTGTATATGTATACATGCACATATATATACACACATATACACAAATAAATGTATTTCAAATATAGGCATTTGAAAATAAAAGACATAAAATTATTCATATTTTCAGTGGGTATCTGCAGTTAATATCTATTACTATAATTAAGGCATTCATAGAGAAATAAAGTGAGCTAAAATTAAATACATAGCCCAGAACTGTTTAATCTTATTATGAAGAACAAAGAAACAATTTTTCTAATATAATATAACTACTCAGAGTAGGTGACACTTAACACACATGGGTATTATGTTGGACAAACCTTTTGCCCTTCCCTTTCTGTATTATGTGAAGCTCAAAGAAAGGACACTTACTAAGCTTTAGAAGTAACACACACTGAAAATAGGACAAGAATTCACAAAATAGAAACCACTGACCAAAGAGACATTTTGTTCGTTTCATGTCCCTGTTTTATTCCCACATTTATTTCCATTTATTTTAAAGCATCTCCCCTTGTTGTTTTGTCCTTTGACTTGGCTAACAGAATCATCAAGGAGGATTAATGTGACTTTCAACCACCACGGACTTCTTTTTCCTTTTTCTCAGCACTCTTCTTACCCACCCAGGCCAACGTTCCTTTGAAGTCAATGGGAAGTCTGCATCAGAGGTGATTAGTAGGGTTCAGAGCAAACCAGAATAGCTTCCTGACAAAGCATTGTAGCTTTCCACAAATATCTCCAGCCTGGAGTGTCACAACTCTTTTCTAAAAATCCAAGTTACTTACCTATTCAGTAGAGCTCACTTTTAGTCCCTGTGCCTTAGATCTGAGTCAGGCTGTTTGTTTGACTGCTTGGGACAAATATCTCTTTGGGTTGCATATTGAACCATGAACTTTTCTTCTCAGGACTTCTCCCATAGTGTGCAACTATGTCTGTGTGTCATCCTTCACAGAATGCTGCAAAGGACCTGAAAAATTATAACAGAGTGAAATGGGAAAGTTAGCTGCTGACAGGACAGAAACGATGAGACGGATACGTTTTGAGACAGCTGCTGCTCCCTGACTGCTGACTGAAAGCCAGTGAGGCAAAGCCCCACTGCCAACACCAAAGGAAAGTCTGGCACAGGAGTGAAGCACACGGTCATAATTATGGGAAATAGAGAAACATTTGCAACAGGTAGAGGACCAGCTACGTTCCACATCTGCCTCTGCTCCTAGCCCCTACAAATCTTTGGGCAAGACAAAGCACCTCTTAGAAAATATTTTTTTTAATGAAAGGAGTTTGAAGAAGAAATTTGGTTCCTTCCAGAATCTCATCATAAGAAATGTCACAGAATTTACTCATCCAAATGTTTTCATCATTATCACCGATGCTGGAGACTAGTTGGGATTTAAGGTACAAGAAGCAAAGTAATCCACAAAGGCATTACATATAAAGAGAAAAACAGGATATAAGACAGAAATAAATCAAATGTCATGTCTTCGGAAAAGTCACTAACATGAAAATAAAAACTGGGAAGTCGAGTAGCTGTAGCTAGCATAATGTCATGTACAAAAAGATCCTGATTTTGGATGGAAATGTCTTCTTGTACCTCACATATCATTCTGTCATATGTAGCTACTTGTGATTTTGATCTCAGTAAAGATAGTAAAAGAAAAAAAAAACTTGCTGCCAACCTTTTCATAATGTTTTGATATCTTTTTGTAGGCAAAACAGATACATGATTCTAAGTATTTTTCTTACCATTCTTTATGACTATTTAAATTTCTAATTACTTATGAGTGTGACACCTGTGATCCCTGAATTCTTCAATATCCAATATACCTTTGCATGGCCTACAAGGAAGATATAACATATTAAAATCATAGAGCTGCAAATGTTAGAAAATCCATTATATATATATTTTTTTCTTTTTGCTAGTATATGAAACCTCAGCAGGCACATGAATTTCATAGAAAAAAAGCCAGCACTCAAGTACTTGAAGGAAGCCCAGCATCCAACAAAGGCTAACGGATAAGAACAAATTAAATCTATTTTGATTATGAACAAACTAACTTATTCAGTGTAAGACAAATTCCAGGGATATTTTATTTCATGAACAACATTAATTCAAACAAAATCCATAAATATGAGACAAGTTTGTAGAAAATTTAAAAAATGTAGAAAATAGTATTTAATTTGGAGGAAAAATAGATAAGGGAGAAGAAAAATCCATCTGGCCTAAAATATGGTAAAACTTTCCATAACCAAATTAACACAACACTTTAAAGAAATTCCAGTTATTTGATAATGAGCATGACATGAAGAATAGTTCTCAGCAAATGAGATACTACTTTCTGTTGCAAATTTTTTCTTCAGAAAAATAATTGGTTTCTTAGTCAATGCCTTTCCAAACAGTAATTAATGAGAGCCACTGACAGTGGAGATCGGAGAAAACAATACTCACGGGTTAACCATGAGAGAAATTAGTTCACTATCTCAGTTTATGGAATAAATTGTTAGTTCCTTGAAAAAGGGATGAATAGAAGAGAAAGCCTATGTATTTCTCAGTATGACATCATCCTTATTTTGGTCTATCTAAACAGGAAGTAGAACCAGGATGTAAGCATATTCCATTTATACATTAATAGAATGAGTTATATAATGAAGGAAAAATTAATGCACTGTAAGTACAGTTGGCTGATTCTAAGTAAATGTTAGTTGCAAAGGCAAATCAGAATTACCTTCAAAATTTATTTCTAAAATTATGTTACGTAATTGCTCCACTTTATATATTGGGAAATATGTTTGCACATTCTGAAAAGTCTATTCTTTCTAATTTAAGGGATCCATCTGTTTCATTGAATTATCAATAGACACTGTATTAATAAGACTCTAAGATAGATTTGAAGCTTTGAGGAGAAAAATATTTCAACATATATCATGTCCATTATTTTAAAAATAGGAATACTTAAAAATATAAAAGGGAAATGTAAAATATGTTTGAAATATATTGATTTATTAAGTCCCTACCTGCTGGGAATAAAAGAGAAGTAGAAAGAACCTAAATAAATAATAACTGGCTAATTTTAAATTGCTGAGTGTTTTGCTCCCAAGTCAATCAACACACCTCAGTGATAAGGATATTTACAATTGAAAGAAAATTAAAAAAAAAAAAAGAATATTTACAATTCAGTCAGAAACATGGTAGAAAGATATAAATAAGCTATTGTCATCTTTTGGCTACAGTAAAATTACATGATTTATGTTAAATTAACTAATTATGTAGTTCCAATTTCCTAGGTATCTTTTTAAATGTGTCCTCAAATTTTATCCCCATTGTACAAGTGAGGAAACTAAAACAGAAATAAGTTAAGTAAAAAGAGAGATACTACTTATTATACTAATTATAAATTAGCATGCTCTGACAGATGTATCACATTTTATCATTATTTTGAGGTTCACATAATCTTTTTCAATAGGAAGTCGATTTCATAGCTAAGGAATTTGGATAGAAACAAGAAATTTACCAATACTGATAGTTTAAACAAGCAATTCCTAGCTCAAAATTAAAAACAAAAGTAGTTTTTCATTAAAAAAATTGTGGCAAAAAAAGAAATGACAATTTTTTTTTTCCTTATGAAGAAGAAATTAGTAAGGGTCAGAAGAAAGAGAGAGAGTGGAGCAGAAAGGTAGGAAGGAAAGATGGGAGAAGTGGAGAAGAGAAATAAGAGAGAAGGAAGGAAAGGGTCATTATTCTGTTGGATTTCTTTCAATAGGTTTTATTTTAAATATGAAATAAGTATTTAAGGCTGATTACCTTGTGCATCAGTAAACTGATTTCTTGGGTACTTTTTTAATTTTTTAAAGATTATTTATTTATTTATTTGTCAGAGAGAGAGAGAGAGAGAGAGGAGAGAGCATAAGCAAGTGGAGTGGCAGGCAAGGCAGGCAGAGGGAAAAGCAGACTCCCTGCAGAGGAGGCAGTCAGTGTGGAACTCAGTCCCCGAACCGTGGGATCATGACCTGAGCCGAAGCAGACACCCAAATGACTGAGCCACTCAGGCATCCCTCTTGGATACATTTTATAAATGAGAGAAAAAAAAATTGTAAGTAAGTAAGATATTAGCAAAAGTCAGCATGAAAAGTTAATTCTCTATTTTTTTTGGGGGGGGGACTATAAAACATGTGATAACTATAGGAGAGTTCTGTATAAACAAGGTACACTAATGTTAGAAAATGTTTCCAATGATGGGCACCCGTCTTTGAAGCGGAACATCTTTGTTAGAGAAAATGTAATGATCTTTAAGAAATATTATAATTGCACCATAAGCAAATGTAAGTACAAATATCCACCATTTAGGGGTTGTCCAACATTGAGGGATGACTTTCCTACTTCCTACAATGACATTCATGGGCTAGCAGCTACTCTGTTTATGTGACAGATCCTTGAATTACTTGGTTACTCATCAGTGGACCAAGGGTGGGGACAGAATCATCGATAGGATAGCAGTTTCATGACTCAGCCTAGGGTAATCAATAATGAAAGGTGCTGACGACTCAAATGTCAACCCCCAATTTTTTCCTTGTGCTAAAGCAAAACCCTAGGAGATCCTGAATAAGCTTGCTCCCATGAGAAAGTAACAGTGGTTTCCTCAATAACATAAAGTATAATAATATAGTCCAAAGAAATTTACCTTTCACCAAAACAAAGCAATATTCTTCCAGTGTCCTGTGGAGAGTGTTTCTTCTAAACTTGGTCCTGGCATGTACCCGGATTGCCTCTCTAAAAAAGAATAATCCTCCTCATAGAGCTTTGAAGCAATACTTCTTAGCACAGAAAAATTTGGTTTTATTTTAAATTAAGATCCTGTCTGTAGGTGCACCCTCTTTCATTTTATTTATGTATCGAGCTATACATGTAAAATTGGACAATGAATTATTTCATTTTTAATATAAATGAAAGAAAAGCAAGTATCTTCATGGGACTGGTAGCTAAAGAGTTGGATATAAAAGCTTTTGTCACAGAGACACAGAGAGAAGGAGAAGCACTTGACACAGAGAGAAGGAGAAGTACTCTCAATGGTATAGACTGAAATATAACGATCAGACCTTGTGCATTTGTGGAAGCAGATTCAGAGGTCTAGTGGCTATGGCCTCTGCTTCTGGTTTGAGGTCTGAATTCAGTTTTACAGGTTGGAAAGGTAAGGTAAATGCATACTTGGGGAGAGAGCAAGGACTAACTGGAAGCCTTATCTGTCTCCTACCTCCTCCAACCTTTAGGATAAGAGGGATTGCTTGCAGGAGAACCTGGCCCTCTTCACTATGGAACTGGACACCCATTGGCTCAGGATTTGGGAATTTGAAAGAGGAGATCCAAAGGGAAGAGAATGAGCTGCAGGTCTGACCGCTGGCCCCAAACAACAGATGAGTAATGTATGGAAGCAGTAGTAGCCCCTAGTTCTATGCAAACTTCAAAGCATAAAATACATACATACATACATACATATATACATACATACATACAAAATGGGGCTGCTTCTCCTCCTACACAAATTTCTCTTATGGTTAACTTAATTTGACAGCATTTCATGAAGGAAATCTGTGAAACAGAGCTCCAATTTAGCCAAATTGACACAGTAAAAAGCCACCATAGGTTTCACTGCAGAAAGCAAATGAAAACACAGGCATAAGTCCTTTTTTTCTTTTTTATTTATGTAATTTTTCAGTGTACCAGAATTCATTGTTTCTGCACCACACCCAGTGCTCCATGCAATCCGTGCCCTCCATAACACCCGCCACCAGGCTCCCCCAACCTCCCACCCCCACCGCCCCTTCCAAACTCTTAGATTGTTTTTCAGAGCCTTTTTATACATCTTAACTGTGAAGATTGAGAATAGGTTTCCTAAGACTGTCCACAGGCTGTCTCAGGTTGTAAAGAAGTCTCTGTAGGCTTTAGTCATAATAAGAGGGCCTGAATAATCTGCCCCAACCAGAAGAGGACATCTGATGCCCACAATGGAAAATAAGCCAAAAGAAAAAAAAAAAAGCTTTGTAAAAATTGTGTATGCTCAAATGGTTCCTTTACACTTGCAAAAATAAATGAGTAGTTGGAAGATCTCAATAAACACAAATATGTGTATGTATGTGTGTGTATGTGTGTGTGTGTATGTATATATGTGTGTGATATATATAATATATATAATTTTGAATATTCTATTTTTTAAATAGTTGAAGATCTATAAGTACCATCATCCATGATAGTTCAGAGCCTCTGAGCTCAAACTTACATTTGATCAGCAAATATTTTTAATGGTCTTCACATTACATAAGTTGTAGTCCCTTCCCCTACTTAATTTTGCAGGAAATAAGTGAAACCTTTACATTTTGGTGCAACAACTCCATTTGAATTTCAAGAACACACTTATTTTTTTATTCATAGAGAACAGTTATAAATATTGTTAATATTTATCTCATGTCATTATAAGTACATATATTTTCATATATGAACTATGCAGTTCAGAGAACAAAGTTCTTGTTATCCTGTGAAATGTCTCATTTTAATCCAAAATATATGTGAGTTGCCATAAGAATATTGATTTGAAAACAAATCTCTATGTGTTGATGGCCTTATCAAGTGCTTTTTTGAATAACTTGCAATAGACTGGATTTTATTATAATCAGGTATGGACATGAATAATTTTGAAATCTACCTCTCTGTCATCTGTCTCCTTCATTTATCTGTAGCAGCCATGCTTTATTCAAAACTGATCCTTGGGGGACAGCTGGATGGCTTAGTTAGTTAAGTGTCTGACTCTTGATATTGGCTCAGGTAATGACCTCAGGGTCCCGAGATGGAGCCTGCTTAAAATTCTCTGTCTCCCTCTGCCCTTCCCCCTGCTAGTTTGTACACATGCCTCTCTCTCTCTCTAAAACAAATAAATAAATCTTAAAAAAGAAAACAAACAAAAAAACAAAACAAACAAACAAAAAAAACAGGTCCTTAGGATTTTAACACTAAGGTCCTCCATGAGATTCAATCAGGATATAATATGTTTACTCTAGCATCTCACTCCTAGAGTATCCACTTAGTGATTATAGAAGTGCCTTTGAGCCTGATGGGGATGCTATTGAATACCAAGATATGAGAAGAAATTAAGTAAGGAAAGAAAATAAGTGAAAAGAAAAATAAGAAAAGGAGAGGGGGAACCCAGGTGGCTAAGTCAGCTAAGTGTCCAGCCCTTGATTTCAATCCAAGTCATGACCTCAGTGTCCTGGGATTCAGCCTCACATCAGGCTCTGCACTCAATAAGGAGTCTGCTTAAGGATTCTCTTCCACTACCCTTCCCCCCCGCTTCTCTCTCTCAAATAAATGAATACATCTTCAAATAAAAGAGAAAAATTATCTTTCATTTGTTGACTAGTCATCAAGAAATAGTGTTAAATTTTTGTCTGTCACTGTCTCTTTCACATACACATACATAACATACGCACTCACCTCACACATGCATACCGCAAAACAACATTAAAAAAAAAGTCTTAATAACCACTGTATATAAACTGCAGTCTATAAACACAACAAAGTTTAAAAAACAGAGAACACATAGGATAATTATGGGAGCTTCTATTTCCTTTAACCTCCATCCCTCCAGAATTCTTGTTCCCACTCTATGGCTGACAAATAATTATCCATTGTCATAGCTAGACTTGTCTGTCTTCTCTTTGAAGCTTTCCCTAACCCTACTGAATTGGTCATCCCTATTTTGTGTGGTCTAATTGTTTGGGACAATCTAAATTATCTTTATAATAATTAGTGCTAGTAACTATAATGGATACTTTATCAAAATAATAGGTACAATATTATGTTATATATTTTATAATATTTAGACACCATAATGGACACAAGTTGAGTTTGAGGCTGTCTATAAAAATGTATTTGAAGGCAGTTGTAGCTTGAGCTACAATTATGAGCTTCAGACTCAGAAAAGTAGTTTTGTTTAATTTTCATAGTAAATATTTATTTTTTCATTTTTTAAAATATTTTATTTTTTATTTGAGAAAGAGAGCACAAGTGGTGGGGAGGGACAGAGGGAGAGGGAGCCGCAAATTCCCCACTGAGCAGGGAGCCCTACATGGGACTCCATCCCTGGAATCATGACCCGATCCAAAGGCAGGCACCGAACTGACTGAGCCAGCCAGGTGCCCCATAGCAAATCTTTAAAACAAATGTCTTTTCACCTTGTTTATAAAGTTGAAGCCTATAGAAATCATCTTTAATAAAAAGTCTTATAAACAATGAGTTTGATCCAGGTATTTACAATGTTAATACAACCATTTTTCACTGAATTGCAATCATCTGCATAACAACTGTATTCTCTATTTGTTTAGAACACCCAGCAGAGGGCCTGACTCATATAATGGTACAAATTTCTTATGCCTCCAAAGTTAATATGTACCAATGTGGTTCTTTCAGTTGTCTTTGGCTGTTGCCTGTCCTGATTGCTCAGTTCAACTACCTTCCCAGTTTTAGAGAAACTTGAATTCACTTCTAGATGCACCATTTCTTCACCCTATATCAATATCCTACTAAGTCCTCATTGATAAGTGGAGATAAATGAGGGACAATTTAATGTATGCTAATTGCATATTTAATTATTTTTTCAGAGACTTGATGGCTTTAATAGACTGAAAGTTTTGTTATATCGTATATTTCCTATAAGTGAAATAAAATGCTCATATGTCTATTAGTTAAAATATTTGGAGCCAACCCATTAAGTAGCATAAGTGAATTTTTGCTTAACTGAAGCATTAAGAATCTTAGAAAAGGAGATACAGATATTAATTTTGGGTGGGGTCAGAAAGGAAAGCCTACTGGAGAACCTGGGTGCTCAGTTGGTTAAGCATCTGTTTTATGCTCAGGTCATGATCTCAGGACTCTGGGATAGAGCCCTGCATTGGGCTCCCTGTTCAGCGGGAGCCTGCTTCTCCCTTTGCCCCCTCCCCCTTCTGTTCTATGTTGCTCTGCTCTCTCTCTCAATCAAATATATAAATCTTAAAAAAAAAAAAAAAGAAGGAAAAGAAAGGAAAGCCTACTGCCTATAGCATTTCTTGACTTGTTTAGAAAAAGAAAAGGCAGGTAACTGAGTTCAGTCTTTATAGAGAAAGAATGAGTGGAGAAGAAAATAATACATAATAGATGCAACTGATTTGTATGACTATCAGGTTACATTTAAAGTTTGGCAATATCTCAGTCTACTGATGGGAACTCCATTGTTCAGCTCTTTCCAAAAATTTTTGATCACAATAATAAACAGGTACATAATAACCCTACAGGGTTAGTCGAAGCCTCTGGTAAAGTGTTTAGAAACACGCATTTAACAAATGTACCTGTTAAATTTTGTGGTCATGCACATTTGAGAAACACACACATACTGGACTTCTAAATAGAAAAGTATAATTTAGATTCTTAGCTCTCCTATTAATTATCTATATGAATTTATATATAAATTTTCTTTAGTTAAACTTAGCAAAATTTTAATGAGTGTTTATTAAGTTTAGAAAGGGATTTACACTTGGTGCTTCAGTTGAATATCTTATTTTATCAAGTAACAGTTTCAAAAGAGATGCTTCCAAATGTCTTTTGTAGTTTTAAAATGTTGGCACCAAACCACTCTGGAAAACAGCATGGAGGTTCCTCAAAATGTTGAAAATAGAACTGCCCTATGACCCAGCAATTGCACTCTTGGGTATTTACCCTAAAGATACAAACGTAGTGATCCAAAGGGGCACGTGCACCCGAATGTTTATAGCAGCAATGTCCACAATAGCCAAACTATGGAAAGAACCTAGATGTCCATCAACAGATGAATGGATCAAGAAGATGTGGTATATATGCACAATGGAATACTATGCAGCCATCAAAAGAAATGAAATCTTGCCATTTGGGACAACATGGATGGAACTAGAGCGTATCATGCTTAGTGAAATAAGTCAAGCAGAGAAAGACAACTATCATATGATCTCCCTGATATGAGGAAGTGGTGATGCAACATGGGGGTGTTAAGTGGGTAGGAGAAGAATAAATGAAACAAGATGGGATTGGGAGGGAGACAAACCATAAGTGACTCTTAATCTCACAAAACAAACTGAGGGTTGCTGGGGGAGGGGGTTTGGGAGAAGGAGGGTGGGGTTATGGACATTGGGGAGGGTATGTGTTTTGGTGAGAGCTGTGAAGTGTGTAAACCTGGCGATTCACAGACCTGTACCCCTGGGAATAAAAATATATGTTTATAAAAAATAAAAAGTTTAAAATGTTGGCACCAATAAAACAGGCCCATTTGTTTTTTTGTTTTTCTGATGTGTTTTTTTTAAGAGATTTATGGGAACATAGTTTAATTAGAAAATGCTAACATGAAAGGGTTATATTAGCAGAAGTTTAAGCACATTGAGGTTATCTCAATAGCTTTCTGACACACAATTTCAGACACTATTAAACTAATCAAATGAGATACAGCTATGATTACATGAGTCACTTATACTCAGAGTGAGAATTTTTTTTTTACGTAATGGTATAAAAATATCAATGAGAATAAAATATATGTATTTGACTTTGCTGAATCAGTTTTGTGATAATCTGGATTAACTATTTTTAGAATACAATTAAACTAATTTATAAACTTAATTTGTACTAATCTCCTTATAAAATACATAGCTAAAATTTAAATCACAACATATTTATATTATCTCCAATATATAACTTATTAATCTTAACATATTTTTAAAGCATGCTGAAACATATCCTCAACATATATTAGTTGTTAAAATATATTCACAATAAAAATATTCACTAATTCAACCAAGAAACAACTTGGGCACCAACATTATGGAAGGAATTTCAAATGATATATGATAAGGTATATTTCATCTTAAAGATGAGCTATAATGTGGCTATATTCCATTTTCATCTTGCTGAAAGGGAAGACATTGTACTTTCATTTTATTAGTCTTAAAGGTGTAATGATTAACACAATAATCAAATTTGCGGTATTACTGCACTGGAAGACACTGAAATGATAGTAGTTTGGAGGAGTGTTAAAATGAATAAATTAAGAACTATTAAATGTTATGAAACAAAGATGAAACAATCCTATATAATATAGCATTAAAATATCAAAATAATAATTTATTATTCAAGAAAGCATATATTTTCAATTGTTGGCCAACAGAAACAGTCCTGTACGATATATTTATGTGTGTGTATAGAAACAATATAGTGATTTTATTTTTGTAAGCTAATATTATGCTTATTTTTTAAATTTTCCAAGTATGATATGGTAGTTAAGAACTGCTCAGCAACAGGAGTGCCTAGGTGGTGCAGTTGCTTAAACATGAACCTTTATCTTTTGGTTTCAGGTCAGGTCACGAGATCAAGCCCAGAGTCAGGTTCCACCCTGAACCTAGAGTCTGTTTTCGCTGGCTCTCCACAGCGTGCAAGCACGTGGGCGAGCATGCTCTCTCCATAAAATAAATAAAGCTTTAAAAAAGAACTTTGTGGCAACATATGAGAGTGCCCACACAATGTAAGGAGTTCCTATTGTCAGTCTTACCTGTTACCTTAATTTATATTTTCCTTACAGATACAAAAGATGAGAAAATTCTCTTAAATTTCATAGTAAATTTCTTATTTTTGATTTTTCAAATTTTTCTCCAGACTGTATTTTTCTCCGTTATTTCTTAGGGTATAATAAAAATAAGAATTTGTAACTTTACTTCAGATAAGTTGCAAATATTTGGAACATTCATCATTTTCCTTTTGAATCAGCATAATGTATATTTTGTTGTACATTTTTTTTTTGTACTACTGAATATGCATACCTTTCCTCTATTACCATGGGGAGGCTCTCTGTTGTGGGGGGTGATCAATATCCCATGTTTTTTCAAGTATTAGAATATTTTCTCTAAAATTTTTATTATTAATTAATTTATTTATTTACTTGGTATTTACATTTCTGATATACTGGGAATTGCCCATTTATAGCAGTAGAATAAAAAACAGAAAACAGGGGCGCTTGGGTGGCTCAGTGGGTTAAAGCCTCTGCCTTCCACTCAGGTCATGATCCCAGGATCCTGGAATCAAGCCCCACATTGGGCTCTCTGCTCAGCGGGAAGCCTGCTTCTCTTCCTCTCTCTCTCTGCCTGCCTCTCTGCCTATTTGTGATCTCTGTCTGTCAAATAAAAATATTAAAAAAAAAAAAGTTAAAAAAAAAACACTAAACGTGTGTTTGTTTTCAGATGGATTATCAATTAAGATGAGAACATTATAACCCCTTTCCTCAATGAATTGAAATGCAAACATTTTTATATTAAATTTTATGTAGTATGTATTCTGTTACATAGATCTAATTCACTTTTCCTGTGACAACATCATGTTATAATTACAGTGGTTTTATAGAAAAATTTAATATCTTGTCAAATCAGTCCTTCATGATTCTTTCTTTTCATATTTTATTGTTTATGCAACTATAGACTTCCTTATTAATATTAGAATCTAGAAAACTATCCTCAGGGATTATCAGTGGAATTTCATTGCATTTATATATTATTTTTGAAGGATTATTTTCTTCTTGAAATAAATTTAATTAAAATTAAATCTTTTCATTGAGAATTAGAATAAAACTATCCGCTTTTTCTTGTAGTTTGAATGTCCTTAAAAATTGGTGTTCCCTTTCCATAAATACTACAAATTTCTTATTACTTTTATTCCTTGGGTTCTTATATCTTTGACCATTATTTTGAATATATAATTACATGTGTGTTTGTCTTTATCTCTATCCATATATAGCCTTTGCTTGAGTTAGAAAAAAACTATTTTGTATTTATCTTATATTCAACTATGTTTACAAATTCTCTTATTTAACTATTTTTAACTAAAGTCTCTTGCTTTTTTTCCTTAAGTGTGTAATCTTATCTTCTTCAAAAAATGCACACTCTTGGTACTTTTTTCCAAAATGTGTAAAAAATTTCCCTGATCATAATATTAGTTGAGGAAAAGCTTTCCTATTTTATTCCTGAATTAAATGAAAAGGGCTGCAATATTTCATCATGGTGTCTGATATTTTCTACTTTGCTTTAAAAACTAATTTTATCTTGTTTAATTACTTGCTGTTTACTCTTTACTGTTTTACTTAGAATTTTACTCCCTCTCTTACTGTTTTACTTAGAATTTTACTATGAATTGTGAAAAATCTTTATGGATGCAATAAAATTTTCTACAAAATGGGAGACACAGAAGATAAAGATGAGTAGAAAAATAAATAATGTGTAAAAGCTAAGTAATCATGCACAGATCACTGTGGCTCTAGGATCTTATTATTAAATATTTTTTTGTTTGGATCTTTTGAGGTCAAGAAGTTTTCTTGGTAGTGGACTTTCAAAGGGATAACTATGAGATTAAAAAAAAAACACTTTATAATGTTATATTTGTCTTACCAATCATGGCTTTTAGAATTTCATTATCATACAAAGTATTAAACCTCATTTTACTGGGGAAAAAAATGAGAGAAAGGAAGGAAAATTCTGGAATGATGATGTTAAGGCTTAGGTCTCCTTAAATCAGCAGCTCAACATCATCAAGACTCAATTTCTTTCAGTATGTGCCCTCAGCCCTCATTAGAATGATGCTTTTCCTCTTAATGCAATGATTTGAAACTTTAACCTTTATCAGATCCATTTGGAGTGTTTGTGACACCACAGAGTGCCTGCTTTAGTAGCTCTGGACTGGAGTGAGCACAAGGTTTTGTAGTCCCAACTTGTTTCCTGGTGATGTTGATGGTTTTGAGCTCACTGACTTCCCATGCGATCCTCCAAATAGCTGGAAAATTTTCTGGCATTTCTTATGGATTACAGTATTCTTAGGCAGAAGATAAAATATCCCTAACCAGTGTCTTGTGTTAGAAACAATTAGCCACAAAGTTGACTTTTCCTCACTTCTTATTTCCTAGAATGTTGCCCTGGGTCCATAACTAACCAAGGTCTTTACCAGATGATTGAGTTTGTTTATTAGTGTTTTTTTAGATTCATCAAGTTTCACCAGCTCCTAAATATCTTGATCACTTAGAGGACAGTAAAAAAAAAAAAAAAAAAAAAAAAGAAAGAAAATTAAAAAAAAATTAAAAATTGTGTAAGTAACAAAAATGGGCAGAATGACTGTGGATAGAAAATTAACAGAGCCTTAAACAACAAAACAACATGCCAAAGATATATTGGTCTTTAAAAAAATGAATTTGGGGGTGCCTACGTGGCTTAGTGGGTTAAGCCTCTGCCTTAGGCTCAGGTCATGATTCCAGGGTCCTGGGATCAAGCCTCGCATTGGGCTCTCTGCTCCGTGGAGAGCCTGCTTCCTCCTCCCTCTCTCTGCCTGCCTCTCTGCCTACTTGTGATCTCTGTCTGTCAAATAAATAAATAAATAAAATTAAAATAATAAAAAAATAATTTGATTTTATCATTGTCCTTTTTTTTTAAGATTTTTATTTATTTATTTGATAGAGATCACAAGTAGGCAGAGAGGCAGGTAGAGAGAGAGGGGGAAGCAGGCTCCCCGCTGAGCAGAGAGCCCGACGTGGGGCTCGATCCCAGGACCCTGAGATCATGACCTGAGCCGAAGGCAGAGGCTTTAACCCACTGAGCCATCCAGGCGTCCCTGTCCTATTTTTTTTTTATATCTCATCAATAATAACTTAATTTCCTAACTCTTGATTTATTTAGTTTGTGGTTGAATTTGTTGATTTAAATATTTAATTTACCTAATTTTAATCAGATTTTATAAGAAGTTTTACAGTGGTAACTATTTCTCTAAATGCATTTTTGAGTTCCATAGACTTACTAAATAGTTTTGTTTTTCATTATATTCTGTTGATTTGGAATTACTTTCCATTTGTGATACTTTCTGGTTACTTTCCATTTGTGATACTTTTTGGTTATTTCAGAGACTAATTAATTTTTGAATACATATATTTTCTTTGATCATATTTCTACTATTGATGTTTAGTTTTCATTTAATTACACCTTATAAAATATCTACCCTTTTGAAATTGTATAAGATTATCTTTGTAATAAAGTATATAGGTTTATGTAAGTAATGTATGGTTAAAGAAAAAAAATTGGAATTCTCTATAGATAACAAAATTACATATATCTAATGATTGTAAATAAACATTTAAGCTTTTTGATGACACAGTATTTAAATCATCTATTATTGCTATATATTTGGTTTTCTGTATATTTGGCTTGTTTCCTAGACCCACTGTGAAACAGGTATCTATACATTTTTTAAAGATTTTATTTATTTATATGAGAGAGACAGCATGTTCCTGCATATGCATGAGCAAGAGAGAGAGAGAAAGAGAGCAAAAGCATGAGGTGAGGGGTGAGCTGGAGGGCAGGGGTGAGCTGGAGGGCAGAGGGAGAGGGAGAAGCAGACTCCCTGCTCAGGAGGGAGCACAATTCAGGTCTCCATCCCATGACCCTGGGTTCCTTACCTGAGCTACAGGCAGCTGCTTAACTGACTGAGCCACCAAGGTGTCCCAAAGAGGATATATTAAATCAGCTATTGCATTTCTTCTTTTTTGAAGTTGTTTTTGCAGTTGGAACTATTTTTTATTAATCTATGTGGCTTCTTGTAATTGAATCATATATCTTTAATGTCTTTGTGGATTTTGAAATTAATTAGTGTATAAGTGTCCTTCATTCTCTCATGTAATACATTTAGCTCTTAGCTCTAATTTATCTGATATTTATATTGGTATGCATAGTGTATTTATTTTCATTTGGCTGGCATATATTTGTTTAAGCCTTAGTTTCATGATTTTAGTTTAGTTTGCTTTTGTTTTTTAGTTTCTTATAAATGATATTTAGCTGATTATATTTTACTCAATAAACCAATCTTATAATGGGCTGATTTTATAATTCTAGAGTTTGGACTCAAATAGTTTTTTCGTCTGTTTTGTTTTGTTTCGTTTTGCAGAAACTCTCATTCACAAAATATGAACCAAAAATGAAGAAACCATTTCCCACCATCCTGAAAGCCAATGGCAGGAGAAATCCCATAGCTAAAAATAGAGTGCAGTTAAATATTCATCCCTCAGGGGGTTTAAACACAGGCTCATAATTTACTTAATCCAATAGATCGCCAAGGGAATTATGTTCTTTCTTATATTTCAAAAAGGGCATTTAGGACTAAATTCAAGCTGATATATTATAATATAATCAAGTTCCAATAGCCAGTTTCCTTTAGGCCTTTGGGCCTCAAATAATTCAGGAGTAGGCTGGTGATTGCAGTCTTACACAAAGTTAGAAACTCCCTGGAAAAGGAGTCTGTTCACATTCTAATCAGAACTTGCCACACTGTGGCTCTTTAAAATTTTGCTCAGGGACCACAAAAGCAAATGGCACACGACCCAGGGCACCCAATCTAACGATGTCTGCTTTGTTTTTTGTTTTCTTTTTAACTTTTTTTTTTAATGTACATTCAATTAATTTACATATAATACATTACTGGTTTCAGATGTAAAAGTCAGTGTGAGTCATCAGTCTTATATATAATACCCAGTGGTCATTACATCACGTGCCCTCCTTAATGTTGATCACCCAGTTACCCATCCACAATGTCTACATGTTGTCAAGGCATTTAGCCTATCCACATTTAGTATAAGAGCCGACATTTGATTTTGTGCTTCTCAGTTATAGCTACAGCCTGATTACATTTCAGCAAATTCATCTTATATCTTTCCTAGTCCTTAAGTTCTATTCTGCTTTTCAATTTTGCCTGATCTTTCCCTTCCTTATCAATAATAAATCAAGCCATATGACTTCAGTCTTTCAAATTATACTCTCACCCAAATGATTTATTCACCAACAGCATTCCCATCAGAATGAAACATTTTAAATACTTTCCTGTTTTATCCTTTTCCAACATGAAATCTTTATTTAGAATGCTGTTACTTCCTTGATTTTATCATCAAAATATAAAATGCCTTACTTTAAGGTTATTATGTATTTTTCGTATATATTTCATCTTTTGTTTCAGTAAGTATTGCTTAATTTTTATAGGTTACTTTATTAAGTTCGACTAGCCAACATATAGCATATCATTAGTTTTTATAAATTTAATTTTTTCAGTGTTCTAAGACTGATTGTTTATGCACCACACCCAGCTCTCCATACAATACTTGCCCTGTTTAATACCCACCACCAAGCTCACCCATCTCCCCTGAACCCCTCCCTTCCAATATCCTGAGTTTTTTTCTCAGAGTCCACAGTATTTCATGGTTCATCTCCCTCTCCGATTTCCCCTAATTCACTTTTCCTTTCCTTCTCCTAATGTCCTCCATATTATTCTTTATGCTCCACAAATAAGTTAAACCATATGATAATTGACTCTCTCTGACTTATTTCACTCAGCATGATCTCCTCCAGTCCCATCCATGTTGATATAAAAGTTGAATATTCATCCTTTCTGGTGGAGGTATAATATACCATTGTATATATGAACCATATCTTCTTTATCCCTTCATCTGTGAAGGACATCTTGGCTCTTTCCACAGTTTGGCAATTCTGGCTATTGCTGCTATGAACTTTGGGATACAGATGGCCCTTCTTTTCACTTTAGGGTAAATACCCAGTAGTGCAATTGCAGGGTCATAGGATAGCTCTACTTTAATTTCTTAAGGAATCTCCACACTGTTTTCCATAGTGGCTGCTCCAACTTGCATTCTCACCAACAGTGAATGAGGGTTCCCTTTCTCCACATCCTCTCCAACACTTGTTTTTACTGTCTTGTTAATTTTGGCCATTCTAAGTGATGTAAAATGGTATCTCAATGTGATTTTGAAATCTCCCTGATGACTAATGATGATGAACATTTTTTCATGTGTCTGTTAGTCATTTGTATATCTTCTTTGGAGAAGTGTCTGTTCATGTCTTCTGTCCATTTTTTGACGTGATTATCTGTTTTGGGGATGTTAATCTTGAGGAGTTCTTTATGGATCTTAGATGTCAGCCTTTTGTCTGTAGTGTCATTTGCGAATATCTTCTCCCACTCTGTGGGTTGCCTCTTTGATTTGTTGACTGTTTCCTTTGCCATGCAGAAGCTTTTGAACTTGATGAAGTCCCAAAAGTTCATTTTTGCTTTTGTTTCCTTTGCTTTGGGACAAATCTCCTGAAAGAAGTTGCTGTGGCTGATGTTGAAGAGGTTACTGCCTATGTTCTCCTCTAGGATTTTGATAGATTCCTGCCTCATGTTGAGGTCTTTTATCCATTTGGAATTTATCTTTATGTGTGGTGTAAGAGAATGATCAAGTTTCATTCTTCTATACATAGCTGTCCAATTTTCCCAGCACAATTAATTGAAGAGACTGTCTTTTTTCCACTGGATATTTTTTCCTGCCTTGTCAAAATTAGTTACACATAGAGTTGTGGGTCCATAACTTGATTCTCTACTCTGTTCCATTGGTGTATGTGTCTGTTTTTGTGCAAGTACCATGCTGTCTTGGTGATCACAGATTTGTAGGAGAGCTTGAAATCAGACAACATGATGCCCCAAGCTTTGTTTTTTCTCTTTCAATATTTCCTTAGCAACTCAGGATCTCTTCTGGTTCCATAAAAATTTTAGGATTGTTTGTTGCAGCACCTTGAAAAATGCCAGTGTAATTTTGATCAGGATGACATTGAAAGTGTAGATTACTCTGGGCAGCATAGACATTTTAACAAAGTTCTTTCTTCCAATCCATGAGCATGAAAAAATTTTCCATTTTTTTGTGTCTTCTTCAATTTCTTCCATGAGTGTTCTGTAGTTCCTCAAGTACAGATCCTTTACCTCTTTGGTTAGGTTTATTCCCAGGTATCTTATGGCTCTTGGTGCTATAGTAAATGGAATCAATTCTCTAATGTCCCTTTCTATATTTTCATTGTTAGTCTATAAGAAAACAACTGATTTCTGGGCATTGATTTTGTATCCTGCCACATAACTGAAATGCTGTATGAGTTCTAGTAATCTGGGAGTGGAGTCTTTTGGGTTTTCGATATAAAGTATCATATCATCTGCAAAGGGAGAGTTTGACTTCTTCTTTGCCAATTGGAATACATTTTAGTTACTTTTGTTTTCTGATTGTTGTTGCTAGGACTTCTAGTACTATGTTGAACAACAGTCAAAAGAGTGAGCATCCTTGTAGTGTTTCTGATCTCAGAGGGGAGGCTGTCTGTTTTTCCCCAATGAGGATGATATTCACTGTGGGTTTTTCATGGATAGATTGTTCCCTCAATCCTTATACTTTGAATTGTTTTAATCAGGAACGGATGCTGTATCTTGTCAAATGCTTCTTCTGCATCAATTGAGAGGGCCAAGTGGTTCTTATTTCTTCTCTTATTGATTTTTCTATCACACTGATTGACTGGGAATGTACTGTTGGATCCTATTAGCTAGGATCTTGTTGAGAATCTTAGCATCCATATTCATCAGGGATATTGGTCTGAAATTCTCCTTTTTGGTGAGGTCTTTGCCTGGTTTGGGGATGAGGGCAATGCCTGCTTCATAAAAAGGGTCTGGAAGTTTTTCTTCTGTTTCTATTTTTTGAAACAGCTTCACGAAGATAGGTATTATTTCTTCTTTGAATGTTTGGTAGAATTCTCCAGGAAATCTGTTAGGTTCTGGGCTCCTGTTTTTGGGGGGAGGTTTTAGGTCACTGCTTCAATCTCGTTGCTAGATCCTGGTTTATCCAGGTTGTCAATTTCTTCCTGATTCAGTTGTGGAAGTTTATAGGTTTCCAGGAATGCATTCATTTCTTCTAGGTTGCTTAGCTTATTGGCATATAGCTTTTGATAATAATTTCTGATGATTGTTTCTATTTCCTTGGTGTTAGTCATGATCTCTCCCTTTTCATTCATAATTTTATTAATTTGGATTCTCTCTCTTTTCTTTTGGATTAGTTTGGTCAATGGTTTATCGATCTTATTGATTCTTTCAAAGAACCAGCTTCTAGTTTCTTTGATGTGTTCTACTGTATCTCTAGTTTTTTGGGTTTTTTTTTTAAGATTTTATTTATTTATTTGACAGAGATCACAAGTAGGCAGAGAGAAAGGCAGAAAGAGGGGGGATGCAGGCTCCCTGCTCAGCAGAGAGCCGGATGCGGAGCTCGATCCCAGGACCCTGGGATCATGACCTGAGCTGAAAGCAGAGGCTTTAACCCACTGAGCCACCCAGGCACCCCTCTATCTCTAGTTTCTATCTCATTGATCTCTACTCTAATCTTGATTATTTCCCTTCTTGTGCAGGGGGTTGACTTAATTTGTTGTTGATTCTCCAATTTTTTAAGGTGTAAAGAGAGTTGGTGTATTCTGGATTTTTTCCATTTTTTTTTAGTGAGTCTTGGA
Source organism: Mustela nivalis (assembly GCF_964662115.1). Taxonomy (NCBI): domain Eukaryota; kingdom Metazoa; phylum Chordata; class Mammalia; order Carnivora; family Mustelidae; genus Mustela; species Mustela nivalis. Next base: position 19,300,188 of record NC_139023.1, on the reverse strand, counting down.
TGGCTATGTATTTCCCCCTTAGGACTGTCTTTGCCTTATCCCATAGGTTTCAGATGGAATTGTATTCATTCTCATTGATTTCCATGAATTGTTTAAGTTCTTCTTTGATTTCCTGGTTGATCCAAACATTCTGAGCAGAGTGGTCTTTAGCTTCCAAGTGTTTATATTCTTTCCAAACGTTTTCTTGTGGTTGAGTTCCAGTTTCAACGCATTGAGGTCTGAGAATATACAGAGAATAATCTCAATATTTTGGTACCAGTTGAGCTGTGATTTATGATCCAGTATATGGTCTATTCTGGAGAAAGTTCCTTGTGCACTCAAGAAGAATGAGTATTCTGTTGTTTTAAGGTGGAATGTTCTGTATATACCTATGAGGTCTATCTGGTCCAATGCTCATTCAAAGCTCCTGTTTCTTTATTGATTTTCTGCTTGGGTGATCTCTATATTGCTGAAAGTGGCTGGTTAAGATCCCCTACAATTAATGTGTTCACAGCAATATGACTCTTTATTTTGATTAACAGTTGGCTTATGTAGTTGGCTGCTTTCATGTCAGGGGCATAAATATTTACAATTGTTAGATCTTCTTGGTGGATAGACTCTTTAAGAATGAAATAGTGTCCTCTCTATCTCCAACTACAGTCTTCTGCTTAAAATCTAATTTATCTGATATGAGAATCACTACCCCAGCTTTATTTTGAGGCCTGTTGACATAAAAAATGCTTCTCCATCCCTTCACTTGCAGTCTGGATGTGTCTTTAGGTTCCAAATTCATCTCTTGTAGACAGCATGTGGACAGGTCCTATCATTTTATCCAGTCTGCAACCCTGTGCCTTTTTATGGGAGCATTTAAGCCATGCACACTGAGTGATTATTGAAAGATAAGTTTTATTGGCATCATGTTATCTGAGAAGTCCTTGTTTCAATAAATTGTAAATTTCTATTTTATGTCACTCTTGGATTCTATCTTCTTTTACAGAACCCCCCTTAATATTTCTTGTAGTGCCAGCTTTGTGATCACATATGCTTTTAAACCTTGCCAGTCTTGGAAGCTCTTTATCTCTTCATCCATTTTGAATGTCAGCCTTGTTGGATAAAATATTCTTGGCTACATGGTCTTCTCATTTAGTTCCCTGAATATGTCTTGCCAGCCCTTTCTGGCTGCCAGGATTCTGTGGACAGGTCTGATGTATTCTGATGGACCTTCCTCTGTATGTAAGGAATCTCTTCCTCCTAGCTGTCCTTAGGAACTCTTGTCTAAAATTATGATTCATGAATTTCAAAATTAAGTGTCTGGAGGTCTTTTTAGATTCATTGATCTTGGGGGATGACCTTTCTGCCTCTAGGACATGACCACTTGTTCCATTCCCCAGACTAGAGAAATTTTCATGCAGATTTTTTTCAACTCTATCTTCTAGTCTTCTCTCTTTCTCCATCCCCTCAGGGATCCTAATAATTCTGACATTGGAACATTTCGTGGTATCATTTATTTCCCTAATTGTATTTTCATGGCTTCTAAGCTGTTTGCTCCAGACCTCTTCCTGATACTTCTTTTCTATCAGTTTGTCTTTTAGGTCACTAATTTGATCTTCTGTCTCAGTTACCCTAGCTGTTAGAGTATTTAAATTAGTTTGGATTTCACTGATAGCATTTTTTAGTAGTGCCAGACCAGCCCTCACTTCTGCCCTTAGAGTTTCTATGTTGCCACTAATGGTCTTCTCCAACCTAGCTGTTGCCTAGATAATTGTTACCCTGAATTCCCTTTTGAACATACTGTTTATGTCCATATCCAATAGTTCTGTGGCAATAGTTCTGTGGCAAAGTGTACAGTCTCTGAATTTTTCCTCTATTGGGTGTTCCTCCTCCTAGTCATCTTGGTAAGAGGTGGTTGAGGGGATGTATAGCTGAATATATTAACCATGATCTAGCAAGGTGCACCCTGGAAGGTTTTGGAGCAATCAGAAGTCACCACCACAAAGAAAGAAAGAAAAAGAGAGAGAGAGAGAAAATCCAGCCAAAATGAGCCCCCAAAGTAAGATTTATAAGGTACATAAACAAAAATGAACAAACAAAAAGACAAACAAAAGTAAAAGACAAGGGGAAAAAAAAGAAAAAGAAAAGCCCAGCCAAAATGAATCCCATGAGTAAGATTTACGTAGTACAAAAACAAAAACAAAACAAAACAAACCAACAAACAAAAAACAAATACACAGAAACACTAACAGAAAAGTAAGATGGGAGGTTCGTTATAAACCCTTGATGGGGGTGAGGAAGCTTATCTCAGTTCTTCCTGGGTGAATTTTGTTATCTTTGTTAAATGATTCAACTTTCCAGAGATACAGGGAAATTAAAACTGGTTTATATATGGGGTAGTATTGAATAGGGAAAAAAGATTACCTTGAAACTTATATTTATATGTATTAAAAAAAAAAAAAGAAGAAAAGAAAAGAAAAACAAACACAGCTATATGTATGAAAAAAGTTCAAGTTACAAAGTTATTATGGAATATGTTGTATTAAACCTCTAGTTATAATGGTAAGTAGGTTGAAAAAAATTAAAAGAACAAGAATCATGAGAATGAATTTAGAAAAAAAAAGAAAGAAAATTTGTATCTATGAAATATACAGGTTTGGGGGCAATACAGGAGTTTAATATATTGTTTTCCCCTGATGTTACGGTTTTACATTTCTGTGGGGATCCTGTGGCATTGTCCTCTTGCTCTTTTGGTTTTTATTCTGGGGGAGGGGCCTGCTTCATTGTTTTTCAGTCAGTCCTGCCTGTGCTGAGTTGCCCTGCCCTGTGTCAAGGAGCTTGGCTCTGTGGAAACCGGTTTTTCAGGCTATTGTTCTCTGGAGGTTTTTGTTCTTTGCAACTTTTTGCAGCTTTTTCAGAGGTTTAGTGGAAAGCAAACTGTCTGTACCCAGATCTTCACCTCAGAGAGAAGCCTCAGTCTGCTCCCCTCTGGGTGGTCCAGAACACACAGACTCTGCCTCTGCAAACTCCACTGAAGACCACAGCCTCCCACAGGTGGTGTGCACCATCAGCAACTGTCCCAGTGGTCCCCTGAGGCCCCCGCTTGATTCTGGACCCCCATGACTAAACTGGTCACTAAACCAGTATTGCTCTACTGGTCTGGGGTGATCCCAAATGCAGGTGACTGCCATTGCCTGGACTGCTGTCTGGGGTCCATGCCCACACACCATGCATTCGCACCTGGGGGAGGTGCAGGTCATGTAAGGCTGTGGGCCAAGGGACCCCGATCTGAGACTACACTGGTTCTCTCAGGTGTGGGTTGGATGCACTCGGACTCTGCCACTGCGCAGGTTGTGAAAGTCTCTGCACCCAGAGACTGCGGGCCAGTACCCACAACTGACCGTTTCAGGCACTGACGGGGATTTGCCCAGCCTGAGTGATGGTGCAAGCAGCAGAAAGCCGTGGGCTCAGGGACCATGGATGGGAGGCTCCACCGGGATCTCTCTGGCCTGGGTGGTCACCAGCAGCCTGTCCTGCAACTGTGGGCTTAGGTCCATGTCCCTGACCACCCAATTCCACCAGTTGCCCCTTAAGATCTTGGCTCTTTTTGAGTGTTTTTAACCAGTCTCCAACTTATTGCTGGTCCCCAATCACAGGGCACTTTCATATTGGGGAATTACTTTCCAACGGGTCACTTCTCGTGGCTCCCACCCCCTTCTTTTATCCTCTGAAATGAGTCCGATCGTTGCCACTTTGCTTTACCTCTCCACTGCCTTCTGCCCCCCTTGAGATCCAGAAGTGTATAATCTTATACCTCAGGCTGATTTCATGGGTGTGCAGACTATTCTAGTAGATATTTAGCTCACTTTAGGGGACCAGTTGAAACAGGTTCTCTTCTCTGCCATCTTGTCCCTCCTACCTATTACTTAATTAATTACCTTATTTTATTTAAGCATAAATAGTTTTAAGACTTTTGCTGACAACTGTTCACCTAATGTATTTTCCATATATTGAGATATCTATGATGATTCAACCGATATTTGGTTGGAGTCCACAGGAGTAAATAGTTTCTGAATTCTTGTATGTTTAAATATGTAGCACTTTGATGGTGATAGTCCATAGATATAGTGACTTAGTAGAGGATTCTGGCATTGATATCATTTTCTCTCAGTAGTCTGTAGATATTCTTCCTGTCACTGTCTTCTGGAGTAGTAGATAAAATATCTGTAAGTAAAGTTTTCTTTGGGCCTGAAGTTTGGTTAAGATATCTATTTACCCTGAAAAGTAGGGATATTGCTATTATGTCTAAGTGTAAGTCTTTACAATTAAGTTTTCTAGAAGATATTGAATTTTTCAAAAATAAAGTCTTTTTTAAGCTTAGGGCGATTCTCATATGTTCAATTATCATCTCAGTTATTTGCATATGAGATTTCCTTCACCTGTTCTCCTTATCTTTTACTTTCCCTCATGAATTTCATTTCCATATATATTACAGACAGAAAGAAAACACACTGTTAATATATATTTATTTAATCTTCCTCAATAACATTGCCGTTCTTAAAAGGAAAAAATCCTTTTTTTCAGTTGATTTACTGACCTTAAAATTTTGTTTCAGAGAACCTTTGTGAATATTTTTTAGCTTTTCCATTATTTTTTGTTGTTGTTTGTTAATTTTCTTGCAATTGAATCTTGTCTTTATAATTTAATGTGCTTCAGGGAGAGACTTGTTCTGAATGTCTGCCTTGAACATTTGTCTTCATTGTTCATGTTAACATCTTCACTTAATGAACTGTAATTATTTTCTCTTCCTGATCATGATTTTTGAGTTCAGTGAGGCTCAGAGCATGGTTTTATGATTCCTTTCTCAGTGGCAAATGAGTGATAAGTAGAATATGTGATGGATTCCTTTCTGGGAACTGGTAGAATGCTTGATAGAGAAGGATTCCATTACTGATGTACATGGAAGAATTTCACATCCCAAGATTTCCTAGTTCTCCAAGCAGTAAGAATAATGACAATCAACTTATAAAAGCAGTTTACCTATACGTCACTTTTAGTCAACTAGCTGGATCTAGTAGGTCCTTTCACAATAACCCCAGCTAAATTATAGACATACCTAGCCCCTTTCTAAGAGAATTTACTAGCATCTTCCTGCTCAACCTTTGGGAAATCTTGATCTTTTCATTATTTGCCTCAGATCTGGAAGAAATATACAATGACTATGAACTCTGATTTACAATTCATACAAAGAAAAATAAAGTTCCACGTTTTTTTCTTTCTTATAGATACAGGGAGAAACACTGAGTTCAGACAAATGTTCTGGACTCTGCCAAATTTTATCACCCTGTAATAGAATTTGGGAAGAAAAATGAAAGCAGATAGCAACAAATAAATTTATGTGCCCAGGTATAGTTATGAGTTTTTGGAATGTATTACTCAGTTAATTCTTATATTGACCTCAATAATAGGAACTATTATCTTCATTTCTGTTCGAGCAAACTGAGCCATAGAGACATTTTGTAACTTGGCCAACATCTCACATAGCTGGTTGGGTAGAACAAATATGATTAAACCAAGGAAGTATAAATCATGAGCTAAACCATCATGCTATATTACTTATTTCATTAGCTTCCTATCAGTTTATTTCCATCTGAATACAACATCTACAAAACATAAACCCTTGTAATTTGTCTATTTTATCCATATTTAATCTTGGGGAAAAAAGACTTTTGTTAAGATTTGAGAATATGAACAAGACAGCTCAAACTTTTAAAAGTTTATCGTTTAATGGGCTTGATAGGATATAAAATGAATATTCAAACACGAATTCCAACTCTGCTAAATGGAAGTGTGTGTATGCGTCTATGTGTGTGTATAAAGAAAGAGATTAAAACATTTACACAAAACATTTTTAAAATGTTTACAAAGCAGCTTGTTTTATCAATTTAGCTATTAATCTACCTAAAAGATGCCAGCAGATACTTAAAAATAAAGTGGATAATGGCAGTGATGACATGTAAATACTGTAGATTTTACTTTAGTGCCTAGGTAATATTAGCATCTGGGGCTAAATAATCCTTTCATGGGGGGATTTGTACTGTCTACTATAGAAAGTTTAGCACCAACCTTGTTCTTCACCCACTATATGCCAGCAACACCCACTCCTCAGGCGTGACAACCAAAAATATCTCCAGACATTGCCAAATATCCTTTGGGAGAGAAATTATCCTTAGTTAAGAACCATTGTTCTAGCTTTCTTTTTCAGGGATAACATCATTGATATTAACAAGAAAGAAGTTATATTTTTAAAGATTTTAATGGAGGAAAAGGGCCATTTAAAATTTTAAGTAATCTAAGTGTTAGTCTACCAGTGCCACTTCTTATCTCAGGCAGGTTTAATGATCATTCTTTAGCAGAAATCATCATTTCTAAGTGCTGTTAATTCATAATCTCTACTGGACCACTCACAAGATTCTGCTTAGTTTCTTGAAACAATATCTGCAATTCATCATGTGGATAAATGCATTCACCTTGGTTTTGGTATTTCTTCTAGCTGGAATTAAAGTGTCAGTCCCCATGGCTGGTTGGGCATCCAACAATAATTTGACACACCATCCAGAGAAGCTGTCTTATAGGAGACTAACTCTTCAGTATTTGATAGGTCTTTGGGTCTGAGAGCAGAGCATCTACTGAAATAAGAAGAAAACAAAGGCTAAGGTTTATGCCTCAGTCTTTGTCTATTGAAACTCTGACTTTAACATTGGTGGTTTTTTCTGCTACAAACTAACTTGCAGCCCTCAGTCAGCTGTTTCTAAGCCTCCCATACAGCCATTTCAGTTTGCTCACTACTGACAAAGAGCTTTCATATCAAAGAAAGGCATTAGTAGATTAGTCACATTTTTAGCACAAATATGCAAACTTTGTGGCACCAGAGTTTTGCATGAATTAATTCAGATGGTGTTTAGTATAGTACCCAGCACTCAATAAGGCATATCAGTAAAGCCACACCCTTATTAAATCTTCAAACTTCTTAATTCTATGTTAATTCCTAGGGCTTTTATAGTAAGTTGATCACTAATCAATGTTATCTAGTATAGCCATAGATAGTTTTGTGAGTTACTGGAGTGGCCACACATATTGATTAATAATTTTTTTTTTTTTTGAAGAGGGAGAAAGACAGAGCACACCTGAGTGGGGGGGGAAGGGCAGAGGAAGGAAAGAAAGAATCTTAAGCAGACTCCACACTCAGTACTGTACTCACATGACCTAAGATTGTAATTTCAACCAAAATCAATGGTTGGATGCTTAACTGATTGAGCCACCCAGGTTCCCCTAGACAACATTTTAATTTAGAATGGAGGCTCTCTTCTGTTTCACATATTACAGTTCTCTCTAACAGTCAACTGTACCATTGGAAAAAAAATTTGTTTATTGCTTTATACACAGTATCCCCTAAGCTTGCCCCTAAGTGTTAACCTATGTCTCATTTAAGGAAAAATACCAGGCAGTATGATGTGACTCAAACCCTAAATAAAATATTTAAAATAAAAATAACACCCATAAGGTCCTAATATACCACTGCTGCTTCTTTTTTAAATAAGAGAAGTTACTGCTACTCCTAACATCTCTACTTAGTTTGCAATAGTCCAAATTTTACTGTTTTCTTGGACAATAAATTCTCTTCAAAATTTTTATGTCTAATGCCAGACATAGCAACTTTCAAGCTGTGAGATCCATTTGTCATATCCTTGAAATTAGTTCCAGGTCTAAAGCAAGAATAACAGGCATGTATAATCTTCCATTGCTTGAAAGCCAAACACAGGTTTTGAATGAGAAAAAAAAAAAAAAGATATTTCTTATCAGCCATAATCCTGAGTGCTCAAAGTAATACATGTGTCCTTATAACTGGCTCTGTGTTACATACATATAATATGATTATTTTACAGTGTTGTAACTATAAAAGACCTTTTTAAAAACTGTTAAAAAGAAATTTGAAATGAGAGATTGTTGGTAAGTGGAATTGGTTTCATCATACCCAGTTAAGGCATCAATGTTCCTGATAAAGGTAAATAGTGTCTATCGTCCTTGGATCTAGAGTTTCAGTTCTGAGTTCATTACTCATTAGTTATATTATTTTGGCCAAGTCTTTTTTTTTTCTTTTTTTTTCTCTAAGCTTTAGTTTTCCGAATGTGTTAGCTAGGCTTCTCTAGAGAAACAGAAACAATAATATAGATACATAGTTATATAGATATATAGAGACAGATAGATGATAGATAGATGATAGATAAATATTTACTGTGAGAGGTTCGTTCCCATAATTATGAAGGCTGAGAAGTCCCATAATTTACTGTCTATAAGCTGGGGGCCCAAGAAAGTTAGTGAAGTGGAGTTCCAGTCTAAACCTGAAAGTCTGAGAACCATGGGAACCAATGTTACAAATTTCAATCTGAGTCCGATGGTGTATCAGTGTCTATGAGTAGGAGAAGATGAATGTTCCAGGTTGAGAGCAAATGTATAAGATCTTAATAATGATCATATCACTTCACATTCTCCCCACACACCTGTGCAAGACAGATTATAAAAATAGATTCATGAAGCTTTTAAAAATAAGTGTACTTGAGTTAGTAGTTATTTAGGAGATGGGGTAGTCTAGACATTATATTGCTTTCAATCTAGCATTGGGTCTCAAATTATCAAATAAAGAAACCATTTCTGGCAAACATATACCTGACTCTAGAACCAAATCCAGCCCAACTGCATGTATATGTGTGTGGGAATTCAAAGAGTTGTTTTCCTCTTACTATAAACCTTTATATTCCCCAGGAAGTTTTACAATGAAATATCCCTTATTGAGTATAGTCAAAGAAAAGGAATTTCCTCTCCTAATCCTCAAGTACTCAACTCTGTAATAGTGTAGTGGGGTAGGTCTGTGTCCCTCTCAATATCCTCATGTTGTAGTCCTGGCCTCCGGATGACATTCTAACCATAAATAAGATTGGGAGGGTAATCCTTGTTTTAACCTTCTCATGTGCCACCTCCTGTTATGTGGGCTGCTGGTGTTATTGATGAAAGCCCAACTCTACTTCCTAACGGCGAGAATTCTATCAATATGTAGTAAAGCTAATGCATAGGATTTGCTTTTACAGACCTTAACTTCTTTACTTCCATGTGGCAGAGCACACCTGGCATGACTTATTTTGTCAGCTTTTGTTCCTCCAAGTACTTTCTCTCCCTTCTGAAGTAAGGTGAGTCAAGTCATCCCCGTAGCTGGCCAGCCTGGGGGTATGCCCAGCAGAGCCTGTCTTCTCTTTAAAAACAAACAAACAAAGAAAGATTTTATTTATTTTATTTATTTATATGAGAGGGACAGGGAACATGAGCAGAGGGGAGTGGCAGAGAGAGAGGGAAGAAGCAGACTCCTCATTGAGCAGGGAGCCCGATTCAAGACTGGATCCTGAGATCATGACCTGAGCTGAAGGCAGACTTTTAACCAACTGAGCCACCCACGTGTCCCCAGCAGAACCAGTCTTATCTCAAAATATATAGGCACATCTGAGCAAATGAATCCAAATCCATTACTCTTTTTAAAATAAGAAGCAGGAGGTCCCACTTTAATATCAAGTCAAAGCCATGTTTTCTAATCTAGCTTTTATTATACTCTATCTTTCTACTGGGAAATCAGAAACTTGCTCATTTGTTAACATGATATTTTCCATTTCACTATTTTCTTTGGTTGCATATCCTGTGTTGGAAGGAGACCAGAGGAGAATTAAGTAGCACCGCAAACCTGTTACAGATTTCATAATATTCTGCATTAATAGCAGTTACAGCAGAGTTTTCTCCCAGAGCAGGAGCAGGAAGGCAGTCAGAGCCTCAGCTCCATGAGTTGTCAAGGTTTTAGCAGTATGTTTTGGCAACATGGAAGTTCACTAACAAGCCAAAATACAAACATAGTTGGCAAACAATGTCTTGAATTAGAATTTCCTGAAGTTAACAGTGGCAGATTTGAACCTCAAAAGTACACTTAGATTAAGGTCATCCTGGCAGAAACAGTATATTATGGGCAAGCTAAAGAAATCCTTCCATTTATCAGAAAAACTTGCAGGAAGAAACTTCTGCAAAGTACTAGGATTATTACTAGTAAATTAGGATGTAGCCATTATGAGACTTTTTCTTTCTTACATGACCTTACTGTGTTTCTGAAATGGATGTCTATTTCCCCTAAGGGTGTTCCAATAAAAATTAGAACACAACAGCAACTGTAGAACATTTTCTAAAGATTATTTTATTTACCATTCGATACACCCAACCTTGTGAGTGGATGAGGAGAGGCAATATTACCTCTGTCACTATAAAGGTCATTCATTTAATAAACGACATATCTGGAAAAACCACATGTCATAGCATCCTTTAGCTTTATACCACACTGACACGGAATAATTTCAAGTTGCTTTATACTTCTATTTAAAATTCTGGAGGTCCGCATATAGTTGAAGCTGGGCACTGGCTTTGAATTGTTAATCAAATACCCTGTTCTCATCATTCCCTCATTATACTCTGATTTGTTGTGCTTTGGGAAAACTGTCAGAAATGTCATGTTACATGATTCCTAAACATCTTTCAATGAGGTGGTTTGTCACCTACAGGATGATAGCAGAATAAATGCACTTAAGAACTTTGCCCAGAAATGAGCTAGAGGTCTATGGCAAATGATGCATGTTTTAATTGCAAAAGCTGTTGTTAGTTTACTCGGACTTTTTACAGGAGAAATAGACAATACAATATAGTAACAGAGTCTGAACATCTTTGAACCAGACCAATCTTCATTTAAATTCCACCTTGCTTTCTGCTGGCTATTTGAGCAAGTTCCTTAACGGCTCTGAAGCTTTTTCTTCTTTATATATATATACTATATATATATAAAATAGTTCACTGAGCAAATTTAAGTATCAAATGAGATGATCTATGTAAAATATTTAGCACAGTAGCATGTGAAATATTTAAAATAGCTTTATTATTATATTTATAGTACATTTATATTATAATTGCATAAGTATAATAAGTTATAGAATTCAATCAACACATCTTTAGTTATTATTAAAATGTGTCAAGCATCATGATAAGTTTCAAGAATTGGAATATAAACAAATGTTTTGTTTATAAGACTGTGGAGAAGATAAACATTAATCAAATAATCATACAAAGTAATATAAAATTACATTTGTGATTAGTAATAAGGATAATAAGGAGAATATATCATGTTAATTAATTGAGTCTTTATACTAAAATTAAAATTAAATTAATTTTAAAAATAAGAGTCTTATGGGTCTTTTTGAGAATTTTAATATTTTCCTGAGTATAAAAAATCAATAATGTTTTTAAAACAAGGTGCTAATATGATTAATCATTTGTGTCAAAAATCTGCCTTTAATTATAGCCTGAGGAACAGACAGTAGAAGAACAAGAATGGATAAGAGGACAAATATTACAATCCAGCCTACAGGTGATGCCAGATTTTGGTTGTAGATATCGAGTCAAGATTTAAAAAAAAAAAAATTATGATGTAAGTTGACTGAACTTGGTAATCAATGAATAAAGATGATGGAAAAGAGTTGTCAGTGATGGCCCAGCTACAGAGATGCCTAATGAGATGGATGATGATGGCATTATAGTCGCATTGATAATAATTAGTAATAATTAATAATGAAAATTATATATTTGGAAAAGAACCTGTTAACTTAAGGACTGCGAACTATCACTTTTACCCATCCTACTGGGATTAAATATGTCCTTCGGAAATGTAAGTCATGGCTCAAAATGTATTAGAACAGATTGTTGAGGAGATGAGAGAAATGCCATTGTTTCTAATACTCTCTGATCTCGAGAATTGCAAAGGTCAAAAACCTATAGGTAGTAGTTCTACTTCTCTTTAAGCTGAAGTAAATGGGGTCAGATTTACTTTCTGCTTAAAGCAACAACAAGGACAGGCAATATGAAATAATAGTTTTAAAGCCACTGGTCTTTAGGTAAATTTAATAATCCTTGAGAGATAAGAAACAAATAAGATAAACCTCTGTGGCCATTCAAACATATAGGCCAAAATGGTTTATAGGTTTGGTCCAAGGAGCCTGAAACCAGACAGACTCCAATGTACTCCCTGATTTGTGGAGACAGAGTTGGGTATATGGAAAAACCAAGATGGCTTGTGATCACAAAAAAAGACTACAGAAGAGAGAACAGTCCAGGGAAAATAATTTCAGAAAATTGGAGAGTTCCCCATGAGTATTCACTGCCTACTGATCAGCATATTAAGGAAAATAGCACTCAAACAGGTTTTAGGTCAGAATATTTGGTATTCATGCAGGACTTTGAATAGTGTCTGTTCCCAGCAATTTATACTGAAGAGCCTCTGGACACATGAACATGGGGTCATACACAGGGTCTTGCCTCAGTAGTGAGGGAATAACTCACCCTTCAGAGATCACTGCTCTGGTGTCACCTAACAAATATTAAAAGCAGGACCTAAAAAGATCAAACTGTTTCTAAGTAACCTAACAGCATTCCAGACAAAGCTTAAGAATTGTATAGGAATAGAAAATAAGCCAGCACCAAACAAGCTGAAAATTATAATGTCTCTTATACAATAAAAAATAAGACAAATAAATGAGGAAATATCACTTATAATGATAAAAAATTAATCCATTGAAACCTGCCCTGAACTAAAAAATGTTAGAATTAGCCAACAAGTACATTTAAACAGTTATTGTAGCCCTATCCATATGTTCACAAAGTTAAGTAGAGTATAGAAGGTATATAAAGAAACCAAACTAAAATTCTACCCTTGCCAATGACAATGTGCAAGAGGAAAAAGTATCTGGATAGGATTAATATCTACTAACCATTGCAGAAGAAATGATTAATGAACTTACAAAGAGGGCAATAATATACTTAAAAATTAAACAGAATAGAAAAAAATTTTTAAATAAATAAAAATTAATAGAAATCTATGGGATTTCTATGGGACAACTTCAAGTGGTTTAATATATTTAAAATTTGAGTCTTCCAACTAGAGCAAGCATATGCAGAAAGAGAAAACAAAATTAACACATGAAAAAAATGGTTGACAATATTTAAGTGTTAAGGAACATAGCCATGAAATTCAAGAACTCTGGGATCAAGACAAGGAAGGACTGTTTTAATTATTATGGATTTATAATGTATTTTGCAATCAGGAAGTGCGATGCCTCTAGCTTTGCTTTATCTCTCAAGTTTGCTTTGGCTATTCTGGGTTTTTTGTTGTTTCAAATGAATTTTAGAATGAATTTTACTATTTCTTTAAAAAAGTTTTGAATGGAAAAAAATATTTGCAAACTATATACCTAAAATGATTTTAAAATCCAAAATATAAGAAACTCAAACAATTCAATAACTAAAAAAAAAAAAAAAAGACCCAATTTAAGTGTGGACAAAAAAACTTTGAAAAGACCTTTCTTCAAGGAAAATATACAAATAGCAGGTAAATGGGGAGGTAATCAATATCACTATGCATAAGGGAGATACAAATCAAAACCACAAAGAGATGTCCCCTCACACTTTTTGGATGGCTATTACCCAAAGAACAAAAATAGTTAAGTGTTGCTGAGGATTGGGAGAAATTGAAAGCCCAGTACACTGTTGGTGGGAATGTAAAATGGTACAGCTGCTATGGAAGAGTATGGAGATGTGGTCCATATACACTATGGAGTATTATGCCTCCATCAGAAAGGATGAATACCCAACTTTTGTAGCAACATGGATGGGACAGGAAGAGATTATGCTGAGTGAAATAAGTCAAGCAGAGAGAGTCAATTATCATATGGTTTCACTTATTTGTGGAGGATAACAAATAGCATGGAGGACAAGGGGAAATGGAGAGGAGAAGGGAGTTGGGGGAAATTGGAAGGGGAGGTGAACCATTAGAGACTATGGACTCTGAAAAAAAAATATGAGGGTTTTGAAGGGGCGGGGGGTGGGAGATTGGGGGAAACCAGGTGATGGGTATTGGAGAGGGCACGGATTGCATGGAGCACTGGGTGTGGTGCAAAAACAATGAATACTGTTATGCTGAAAAAAAAAAGAGTATGGAAATTTCTCATCTCAAAATACTAAAAATAGAATTATTGGGGCACCTGGTGGCTCCATCTGTTAAGCGTCTGCCTTCAGCTCAGGTCATGATCCCAGTGTCCTGGGATGGAGCCCAGAGTAGGGCTCTCTGCTCGGTGGGGAGCCTGCTTCTTCCTCTCCCTCTGTCTGCGTACTTATGCTGTCTCTCTCTGTGTCAAATAAGTAAATAAAATCTTTTTAAAAATAAAAGAGAAATAGAAATATAATTACTACATGACCTACCAATCCCATATCTGGGTATATATTTAAAATAATTGAAATCAGAATATGAAGAGAGCTGCTCTTCTATGATTACTATAGCATTTTTCATAATAACCAAGATATGGAAATAACCTAAATGTTTATTGATGGATGAATGGATTAAAAAATGTGGTAGCTCCTGGAGGTCTCTGTTGACTAAGCACCTGCCTTGACTCAGGTCATGATCCTAAGGTTCTGGGATGAGTCCTGAATCAGGGTCCTGGCTCAGTAGAAAGTCTGCTTCTCCCTCTCCCCTTCCCCTTGCTTGTGCTCTCTCTCACTCTCTTTCTTTTTCTCTGTCAAATAAACAAATAAAATTTTTTTTAATGTGATATATGCACACAATGGAATATTATTCAAACTTAAAAAAGAAAGAAGTCTTCCCATGTAGGAGAAACTGGAAGACATCATGCGAAGTGAAATCAGCTAGTCACAGGAGAATAAATACTGCATACTTTTCACTTATATGAGACATATAAAATCATCAAACTCACAGGAAAGGGGAATGGAATGGTATTTTCCAGAGGCTGAGAAAGGGAGAATGGGGAATTGCTGTTTAACAGATATAAAGTGGTGGCTATTGCAAGGTGGATAAGTTCTAGAGATCTGTTGCACCCATTATGTCTGTATCATGTACTTAAAAACTGTTAAGATAGTTGGTCTTGTGTTAAGTGTTTTAACCACAATAAAAATCAAATAAATAAAAAGAAACACACTCTAACATAAAGACATAAATAGATTAAATGTAAGAAGAAGGAAAAATATACTAATACAAGTCAAAAGAAAGTAGAATGGTTATGTTAATATAAAGCAAAGGTGATTTCAGAACAGAGTGCTAATAGCTCTCTAATAGGTTAAAGACTCTCTAATAACAATAATTTTCTCAATTTATCAAGAGTACTGCAAATCTTAAGTGTGTGCACTGAATAGCAAGGCTTCAAAATACCTATAGTAGAAACTGATGGAACTACAAGGAGAAATAGATAAATCAAAATATATAAGATATTTCAATACCCTTCTCTCAATAACGATGGAACAAGAGAGAGAAAGTATTGCATGGAGCACTGGGTGTGGTGCATAAACTATGAATTTTGGAAAAATGAAAAAATAATAAAATATTTTAAAAAGGAAAAGAGATACGGTTATTATAGTTTTTTTTCAACAGTATCAAACTTAACTTGACCAACATTTATAGAGTGCTCTGTTTTACAACAATAAAATACATATGCTTCTCAAATACACATAGAACATTTATGGTCCCATCTTAATGGACCATATTCTGGGTCATAAAGTATGTCCCAATAAACTTTTAGAAGATTTAAGTCCTTTAGGATATAGACTTTGACAACAATGAAATTTAATCAGCTAGTAATCTCAGGAAGATACTTTAAAGATACACTTTAAAAATCTCCAAATGTGGGGAGGGGGTTTGGGAGAAGGGGGTGGGATTATGGACATTGGGGAGGGTATGTGCTTTGGTGAGTGCTGTGAAGTGTGTAAACCTGGTGATTCACAGACCTGTACCCCTGGGGATAAAAATATATGTTTATAAAAAATAAAAAATTATATTAAAAAAAAAAACCTCCAAATAAGTAGGAACCAGATAAAATACTTCTAAATAACCCATCACTTGAGAAGAAATCAATGGGAAAATTAGAAAATATTTTGAAGGGCACCTGTGTGGCTTAGTCATTAAATGTCTGCCTCTAGTTCAGGTCATGATCCCAGGGTCCTGGGATGGAGCCCCACATCAGGCTCCCTGCTCGGCAGGAAGCCTGCTTCTCCCTCGTCAACTCCCCCTGCTTGTGTTCCCTCTCTCACTGTGTCTTTCTGTCAAATAAATGAAATCTTTAAAAAAAAAAAAAAAAAAGAAAATATTTTGAACTTAATAAAAGTCAAGACACAACATATAGAAATTTATAAAATCCTGTTAAAAAAAGAGCAAACATGAATAAATTTATGGCAGTAAAAATGTTAGAACTATATCAGAAAATAAAAAAGGTATTTGTAATTTTAACCTTAGGCTGCTCCTTAAGAAACTACAAAATCAAACCGAAAGTGAGTAAAGGAAGGGAAACCATAAAGATTATAGTGAATATCAATGAAATACAAACTGAAAAATAAAATAAGAAAAAATCAATAGAAACAAAATTTGATTCATTAAGATCAATAAATTGATAAAATTTTAACACATTCATCAGAAAAAAGAGGAAGACACAAATACCAAAATCAGGATTTAGAGAATTGATATCACTACAAATTCTATACATATTAATGTGATATGAGGTATGACAGGAAATGACAATAAATCAGACAACAGAAATGAACAAAATCCTTGAAACACACAAGTCTCAGTCGGGAAGAGATGAAGAAACTGAACAGGACCATATATATGAGGAAATAGAAACTGTAGTTGAAAACCTTCCCACAAAAGAAACCAATTCCAGTAAACCTTTATAAGAAAAAAAATAACACAGTTTCTATACAAACTCTTCCCAAAAGTTGACAGAGTAAGAATATACTTCAACTCATTCTATAAAGAGACCATTCCCTTGATATAAAAACCAAGAAAAAATATATTACTACAGGGAAAAAAAACTGAGTAATAACCATTATCAAAACTATTGCAAAAATTCAAAACAAAATTTTCCCAAACCAAACCAAACGGCATACAAGAAAACTAATTTACAATTTATAATTTACAATGACCAGTGAGGTCATTTTCAGGAAGGCAAGATTGGTTTAATATTCAAATATTAAATAATTCACCATGTAAATGAATCAATAAAACCACATGATCATTTCAATGTACACACAAAAAAGCATTTGTCAAAATCCCATACTTGATTTCTTTTCACAAAAGTCTTGGATTAATTGGATTTTCATATTCAAAAATAAACTTCAATCCATGTATCAATCTATATTTAAAAAATTTAAAAGTCGACTATTCCTGTAAATGTAAAATCTCAAACTGTAATACTTCTAGGAAAAAAAAACTGAGAAAACTTATGTGACTTTAAGTCAGACAAAGATTTCTTAGATATGACTAAAAAGCACAACCCTTTAAAGTAATAGATCAGTTTGACATAAGATTAAAAATGTCTACTTTTCTATAAACATGGTTAAAGTAATGAGAGACAAGCCACAGAGTGGGAGAAAATATTTGTAAATCAGTTATACATACATATATACTCAGCATAATATGTATATTATATCTATATATATTGATGATTATATATATAAACTAAAAATATCTATTTAAAAAGGAACCATTTTCTTTTTTAAAAGGGCATAAGTTTTGAACGAACTTTATCAAATAAGATATATAAAGATGTTCATCATTAGTTATTAGAAAACTAAAATTAGGGACGCCTGGGTGGCTCAGTTGGTTAAGCAGCTGCCTTCGGCTCAGGTCATGATCCCAGCGTCCTGGGATCGAGTCCCACATCGGGCTGCTTGCTCTGCAGGGAGCCTGCTTCTCCCTCTGACTCTGCCTTCCACTCTGTCTGCCTGTGCTCGCTCTCACTCTCTCTCTCTCTTACAAATAAATAAATAAAATCTTTAAAAAAAAAAGAAAACTAAAATTAGGGTACCTGGGTTGCTCAGTTTTTTAGGAGTCTGCCTTCGGCTCAGGTCATGATCCCAGTGTCCTAGGATTGAGCCCTGTGTCTTCAGCTCCCTACTCAGTGGTAGATAAGAAATTTTTCTTCTGCTTCTTCCTCTGCCTGCCCACCCCCACAGCTTCTGCTCTCTATCTCTATCGATCCCACTTTCTTCCACAAATAAATAAAATCTTAAAAAAAAAAAACTAAAATTAAAGTCACAGTGACATACTACTACCCATGTATTAGGATTGTTACATGTTGAAAACACTGATCATATCAAATACTAGCAGATTTGTTTGTATTAGCCCAAACAGGAAATAACCAGACATCCAATAACAGGTGAATGAATAAACAAAGTCTGGTATATTAGTTTGATAGAATATCACTCAGAAATAAAAACTAATGAGTTCTTGATACATGCTACATAGTTCTCTAAATAATTATGCTGAGTGAAGCAATCAAACCCCCCCAAATTTTTTTAAGTATACATACTCTACAAGTCTCCTATATACATTTCTACAAAAAGAAACATAATCTCCAGTGAAAGAAATTAATTCAGTGGTTGCTTGGGAATAAAGTGGACAGAGGGGAATTACTAAGGGCATGACAAAAATATAGGGTGATGGATGTGTTAGTTACCTTGATTCTGTCAATGGTTTTTCCCTACGTGCATATGTCAAAATTTATTAGATTATTTAATTTAAATGGGCACACTTTATTGCTTGCCAATAAAATATCAAAAGAAGCTCTTAATTTTAAGAAATTCTGTCCATCAGAAAACATCACAGAGACAGTTGAAAGAAGGAAAAATAAGAAAGCTATGGATTTGTTCAATTAGTCCTAAGTGTTATTCTTAGCCTGATCATTTCCAGCTGGAGGTGTAGAGGTTTCCCGCAGGTAAATGGTTGAACCAGCTCTGGGGACTGCAAACTAAAGGCTTGAAGGATTGCAGTGAACACCAGTGTTTCATTACTGGTAACAAGAGAAAAGAATGAAGAGAAAGGAAAATAAAAATATTCAGTTTGATGCAATAATCCCATTAACTTTTTCTTCTTCTGTGTTCTTGCTCCAGAGAATTTATGCTAAAGGTTTAAACCTGCCCGTGATGTCCGGAGCTAAAGGGATATTACATCATGTGTTTGCCAGATGTTGGTCCATCCAGAAGATGCATCATATTTTTGTCTGAATATTTTATACTTATTTTAATTGAAAATATTTATTCAAAGTATAGAATGATTGTCTCCTATTAGGAATTATATAATCTATAATAATCATTAAATATTAATGTGTATTAAAAGATATTGAGAATTAAAATTAGTATGAACATATCTCAAGTACTAGCTTGATCACATTGATAAAAATAGCCAAAATTTGTGATACTAAGTAGATCAGAAAAGGGCTTTTTACTGCCTCTCAAGGATGTTTATCATTAATTTGCATATCATATGTTATCTCCTCTTTCTCTTCTCTTTTTAATACCATAATTGTGATATAACACACCGTTCTAGTAACGGGAATAAAAATATATCATTCAAAAGTAACAGGACAAGACTCTGAGTTTTGCACATTATCTTACCAACATTTATATGGAAGATTTTCTCCCTAGGCCTTGAGTTTACATGGTACATTAACTAACTCAAAACACTGTATAAACTAGAACGCATATTAGAAAACTTCAAGGCGCATCTTTTTATCTGACAAGTCTATGTTGTTAGGTTTCCCCACTGATCTCATTATCCCTTTCTTCTGCCTCACAACAGGTCTTATGTAGCAATAGGAGAAAATAGCCATAGTTTCCTGACCCCTTTCCTGAAGCTAATCAGTGAATTCCGTAAGCAAGCAGGACCATTTCACTTGCCTCCTGAGCTCTTTGACGAGGCTTCTGCTGTTCAGTTAGGTCTAGAGAACTGCCTCTATATTACTTCTTCCTAGGTTCTTGAAAGCAATCATTATTGTCATCTTTGTCTGTGTTTATATAAAGCTCTTTTACACACACCTGAAAGACTGAACGCCATCTCAACATTTTATTCTATTAGAGAAGAAACTTCAGAGAAAGCAGTGATTTGGGCACCCGACAAATCAGTAAAATTTGAGGATCCATTTAGAGAATATCGGCCATTCTGACAGCCCTTTCAGGCCTTGAACCAGAAGAACCTGTTATCTCAGCGCTCCATAAAATGACTGATTGGAGTACAGTGCAGGAGAATTGTGACAGGGGGAAAGGGTGACTGGAAAATAATAGGAGTAGGAGAAAACACAGGGATAAAGGAAAGGGGAGAAGAGTAAAATGGAACTTGGGGAAGGAGTACAAAAAACAAAACAAAACAAAACAAACAAACAGAAAAAAAATCCAGGAAACTCTGAGCCCCAGGGCAAGGACACACAAAGATGGCCATCCACACAAAAATGCACATCTGGTAGAATTAATGGTGCTTTTTAAAACTATCTTGCAACCTTGTTTCAGGCAAAGTACTCTTAAGAAGTTCATTTCCCAAACCCTGCTATTGCTTATGCTGAGGCAAATACTGCCTCAGATTTTTTTTTTCTTATACAAATTCAGAAAATGTCAAGAGATGAAGTTGGAGATAATCATACTGATATGATTTCAATATAATATAGGCTAGGGGCGCCTGGGTGGCTCAGTGGGTTAAAGCCTCTGCCTTCGGCTCAGGTCGTGATCTCAGGGTCCTGGGATCGAGCCCCACATAGGGCTCTCTGCTCCAACGGGGAGCCTGCTTCCCTCTTTCTCTCCGCCTACCTCTCTGCCTACTTGTGATCTCTGTCAAATAAATAAATAAATAAACTCTTTAAAAACATATATATATATATATATATATATATATATATATATAATACAGGCTATATCATTTAGTGTTCAAACCTAGAATTAGCCTACTCTGAAACAAGGCTCTTCCAGGGTGAGCCATAAAGGCTTCTCCACTACTGGAGAAGCCTTGGTGCAGAAAACTGAAATGAGACACACCACAGTCGTAATCTATGAAGTAAATAGTAAGATCAAGAGGCTGCTACTTCTCTGGAAAGCTAAAGAATGAGCAGTGGATCCTGAAGCCACGGCCTTCCTAATGAAACGAGGTAGCCAGAGTGGAAGGAAGAAAGTCTTTCTTGGCTTTGACTTCCAAAGCTTTTGGAAGCACATTTAATGGGTGAAAACTGACTCATATCTAGAACCCTAGGTGCAAAGGAGTTTTTATTTTTTTTTTTAACTTTTTATTTTTTATAAACATATATTTTTATCCCCAGGGGTACAGGTCTGTGAATCACCAGGTTTACACACTTCACAGCACTCACCAAAGCACATACCCTCCCCAATGTCCATAATCCCACCCCCTTCTCCCAAACCCCCACCCCCAGCAACCCTCAGTTTGTTTTGTGAGATTAAGAGTCACAAAGGAGTTTTTAAAATGTAGTTTTTAAGCATTAGAAAATCTCCAAATTGAAGACATCTAAAATAAGTTGAGAGGCCCATTGTAACTATCTTAACACATGATGATAATTTTACATCAACAATAGAAAATAAATATCTCAAGCATTGCCTATGAATGGTACTATAAATTTGCATAGTTTTTTGGAAGGATTAGATGTGTTTCTTTTTATACTTAATATTTGTGGCCTATAAGAAGTGACTTATAGAAGGCAGAGAGTACCATGTAATTTCTGTTCCAAGAACTTTATTTTGACCATTTCATGATAACATTATGGTCCTCAGAAAACATCTCAGTTTGTGTTAATTTAAATACAATACCTGAAAACTCTTAGGTAAATATGAAAACAATGATTTTTCAAGTTTGGTATTTTGGTAAGTAATATATTTCAAATCACCTATGAAAAATGCTAAATAATGAGGATGATTTGAAAATATTGAATGAGGGGCGCCTGAGTGGCTCAGTGGGTTAAAGCCTCTGCCTTCGGCTCAGGTCATGATCCCAGGGTTCTGGGATCGAGCCCCGCGTCGGGCTCTCTGCTCCGCAGGGAACCTGCTTTCTCCCCTCTCTCTCTCTGCCTGCCTCTCTGCCTATTTGTGATCTCTGTCTGTCAAATAAATAAAATCTTTGAAAATATTGAATGAATGAATATTGCATCTTTCCTACACTGGCTTCACTTTGCCACTCAGGATATATGACACTTTAATACAAAGTACATTACATGGAGACCTGTTGGCATGGAGAATTCCCCAGCAAAACTTTATGTGAAGTAACAACTCTCAGTGCACAGTAAGATACAGGTCCTCCATAGATTTGGCATTCTCAATTCTGTTTTCTTCTTCACAGTAGAAAATATAAGGCAACACATTCTTCATTTTAGACTCTACTGAAATTATCCACCCCAAAGGTGGTATTTTCTTCATAAAAATTTACATCATCACCATTATTGTTTAGATCCTCACGATTTCTCATCGAGATACTACGATAAATTTCTAACTTATTTTTGACCTCTGATTTCTCTCCTCATTCTCACAAAATCATCCTAAAACATAATTCTAGTTCTTTCACTTCTGTGTTCAGCTTTCACTATTTTTAATGGTGCCCCATGTGTACCTCCATTTCCTTAGCCTAACTTCGTTAGTTTATCACTGAAAGTCACCCTTGGCACCGTGACTCTCCTATCTTTCCATTATTTTTGTCATTTTATAGCATTTGCAAAGTTCAAGTATTATGTTGCCATCACTTCATTTCCGATTTTTTCCCCAACTTCTTCCACCAACACTTATTTTTCATGCTGTCCATTTAACTGGAAAACTTTTTTTTTTTTCCTTTTCCATCTCCTGCTGATGACTGTATTCATCCTCCACGAATCAGCTCAAATGTTACTTACCTCCTTTAGGTTTCTTTCGCCATCATCATAACCCAAAATGATGTTTTTCCTCTGAAATTTTAAAGACATACATATTTCAGGGTCTCTTATGGCATGTGACAATCTCTCTTGTTCAGTAAGTATTCTGTGTCTTCTTCTATGCTACCAGCTAATGAGGAGAGATATTGTCTCTGTTTATGCTCCCATAATGCTCACATCAGGACATATGCTGAGTAGACAGTAAGTTACTACTAATTCAATACATACATTCATGAATCATGCTAGAGAATGAAACAATTTCTATTTATTGAAAACAAGAAAACAACTTTATATCAGTCTTTTTTCTACTTTTTCCTTCCCCTGACATCCTACAGAAAGTAGCTTGAAGCAGTTTTGCAATTTTCTAACTAAGAAATAATTCATACATAGAGCTTTTCTTATTACTTCACATAACCCACTTTGTAGAATTCTGAGCTTTCATTATGAATCAGAATTCAAGGTTTTGAATTTATGGGGGAAATGGTACTGGGGATTATATGACAAAAATCAATGCACAGCCAGCCTTTAAAATGGCATTTTATAAACTACATAATTGTACATTTGCACTAATTCATTCCATCTTCTTTTTCTTAGAAGTACTTAAAATAGGTTACTATTTGTCATATTATAAGAGATTTATCACACTAATTTTTAAGACACAAGATATTTCTTATGAACACTTAAAAAATAAGTAAATAGAAAAGCAGACCTTCCCATTTCAAGTCAGGAACACTGATGAAAAATAGAATAAAAAAAGGAGAATAAACCCCCAATATGCACACACACTATATACAAGCACAAATAATTACTACTTTATACAATTACTTGAAACATTGGATTTTAGATAATAATATCAAAGTGTACAGAATACCCTACATGTATAATTTTAGTGTTTTTAAAATTAGATTGCATGATATGGAAACTTGAAATAATGTGTGTGTGTGTGTGTGTGTGTGTGTGTGTGTGTATACAAACACATAAATATCTCACTTTGGGAGGGAGTCAGATTTATTTTATTGTCATTCACCCAGAGTGTTGAAAGCCAGTTTGCAAAGAAGAACACTGAATGCAAATATAATGTGATTTAAAAACCAATAAAAGAAAACACAGTGAGTTGCCTTGATTGAATACCTATTGACGTATTAGGCTAAGACTTAGAAGCTGAAAATTATATGCAGGACAACACTGTAAATGGGAAATTTTGGAAACTTTTTTTAATTTTTTTGAAAAGCTAGGCATAATCTTATTATTTACATTCTCAGAATGTTAAATCAAATTCTCTCTTCAGCTGCTTCCTTAAGATATCCTTCCTTCACTGACACTTATGGCCACATATACATAGTCATTATTCTCACCATCACGACCCAAATAGCTTTTTAACCTGCCTTCAGCACAGCCCCTGCCAACTCTTTCTCCCACAGTGCATTATAAGTGATCATTTAAAATTGCAAATGCGATAGAAATTTCTGTATTTCCAATGTTTTAATAAATGTCCATTTTCATCAAAATGAACTCCAAAGTCATCCTGGAATACAAGGCCTTTCATGACCTCAGTCATACCGACATTATTCAGCCTCAATTTTTACCATTCTTTGATTTTGTTTGAACAATTCAATAATATGTATCCTACCTGCTTCCAAATAGCTTTTTGACTATTCTATTCTCTAAAGACTTAGAAAACAGCTATACACTTGGCCAAAAGGAATTAGTTACTAACAAGTAATCTTTCTCTTAGGGAGTTCACTAACTTATTTTAAATTATAAGTTAAAAAAAGACTTAATATGTCATATTGGGACAAGCATAGTAAAAAAGTATAATGAAAATTTAATAGTTCAATTATTCTACAAATATATATTAAAGACTTATGATAGATCAATCATAGTCCTAAAGGACTTAGGATTCTAAGACCAAAGAAACACACCTGAAGAAATCACGTTTCTTAGAACAGAGAAGTTGGAATTTATGGTCATATAATAAGGCTAGTAGATCCAGAGGGATATTCCTGTGGAGACTCGGTATTTCTTTCTTTCTTTTACAGCTTTAGCAATGGTTTTCTTGTCTAGTTTATTTCTTGCTTCATGTCATTTTGCTTTGTTGTTTAATGTGGGTTAGTGATATTGAGAGAAACTAAGGTATCTTCAATGAAAGTGAAGATGATCTTCTCAGCCCTTGCTGAGGTCAGAATGACATAGAAAAGATGGTGGTTCCAGAGTCGAAGAGAAGGGTACGAGTAAGGTAAGTGAAGACTCAAAACAGACCTAAAAGTAACTGTTAAGAGTGACAGGAGAGAAAGAGACTGTGGCATGAACTGAACCAGGAGTAGAATTAAAAAACAAGACAGAAAAGAAACCAAGAAAGTCCTCAAATACATCACAGGCAGGACACTTTGAAAGTAGAGTGTAAGTCAACCCTGAGTTCTCCTTGAAAAAAGCTCTCTGAAAACACAAACAAAGATCTCTTCCTGAATTCCTGATTTCACACAGAATTACCAGAAAAAAAATTTCAGGCATGGCTAAGCTCTTTGTTTTGAGTATTAAAAATATCTAAAGTAGGTCACTTTGAACTAATTCTTTATAAATGTCCTTCTAGTTCATTCAGAAATCACTATGATGAAAATCTTATAACAATCCTTGGTAACAGAATGTCAGTTGTTCAGAAGAGATAATTTTTACATTCCCCTGTGCCTGGCCATATGAACAAACACTTTAAACTGAGGAGAGAAGGCAGGGCATCCAAGAAAAGTGAGACTGCGTTTGCTGACTTCTTGTGTTGTTTGTAGTTTACAAGTTCATGTAATTTCACAGGTGGAATTTCACAGTTAGTAGAATGATGAAGCAAGCAGATGGCATAATCATTTATTAAAAAAACAGCCACTTTCTCATATATATGATAGCTCTTACTTCATTCTTTGGGATTTGCATTTTAAATGATTAAGGATCCAGTAAGACAGCATGAAACCTCATTAACAAAGATATATCTTCAGGCCTCTACCTGAAGGGAAAGTGGTGATTTTTCCACCTCATAACCCTCAGTTTAAATACCTGCTGATTTGTTTTATCTCTACTTACTTCAAAGTATTTCAGCCACATTAATGCAGCTTTTAACTATAGAAACCGACAGAATACAAAATCAAGCTTTTAGCTATATCCTAAAATAAACAAACCAGAACATTTTTCACTTCTGAAGCTCCTACTTTCTGTGGCATTGTGTAATATATTAGTGGTTAACTAAAGGCTTCTCTTTACACTAAGGTAAGAAGGGACAAAAAAACCTCTGATTTTTCAGTTCATTATGAAAACCAACATAGCTTGGCTTTTAAACAGATGTGGTGTGTTTAGCTGCTGCTTTGAAGTAAGGTGCTGGCAGCGATACAATGGTAGAGATCATACATTCTCACAGTGCATATAGCAAAGGTGGTCTAATAATTAAGGTTTAATCTGAGCAGAAATCCTGCTGCTTTCCCAATCACTGTTGAAGGTAATAATAGCATTATAGATTAGATAGCAAATTGCAACAAAGTTAGGCAACTGCATCATAAAAAGCAATATTGATGTGTAGAAGAATTAGGTAAACTTAGTCAATGAAGCATAACATCTCATTCATATTAACTTCCAGCAGGGCCCTCACAGTCCCCAGCATTGATCCAATCATTTGCTTGCCTAAGTAGTTTCTACCTTCTGTGCAGTTGCTTTCCTCTCTTCTGCAACACCCAATCTCTTTAGAAATGCTTTGTGTTCTCTCTTTTACTGGGGAGGTCCTGAGAAAAAGAACTGGGAAGATTTTTTCAGCAAAAGATTGTATTGAAAGAGTTAAAACTGCAGAATCTAGAAAAGCGTCCAGAATTTCTGGGCTTTGTTTTCCCCTGACTCCAGCCCAGAAAGGTTAATTCGAGCACGATAATCCCGACTTTATAGTACTGTGGGATGTCTAAGGTACGTAGCCCCTTAGGTGGTAGTTAGAGTAAAGAATAATATTGGTGGGGGCGCCTGGGTGGCTCAGTGGGTTAAGCCGCTGCCTTCGGCTCAGGTCATGATCTCAGGGTCCTGGGATGGAGTCCCGATCGGGCTCTCTGCTCCTCAGGAAGCCTGCTTCCCTCTCTCTCTCTCTCTCTCTCTGCCTGCCTCTTCATCTACTTGTGATTTTTCTCTGTCAAATAAATAAATAAAATATTTAAAAAAAAAAAAAGAAGAAGAATATTGGTGGGTGTGTGTGTGTGTGTGTGTGTGTGTGTGTGTGTTTGAATGGTTTCCTCTCTTCTTATCCCAATGTGGATTATCTCCCAATCAACATTTTTCAACTCAACTTCCATGATAAACAATAGATGCTTTATATGCAACAGTAGCTATTTAAGTCAGTGAAAACAACAGTCATCCTCAGAGTGGAGAAGGAATGCTTGGTCTGAGTGAATTTGAGAAAATGAGAACAGAGCGTTTGAGTGATGTGTATAGATTCCACTAAGAAGGAGAGGTTTTCTATTCTGATCTCTGTAAAAATGTAAAGAATTATTACTTTGTTTGTCAATAATCTATCAGATTAGATGATAAATGTGGCTTCCCACAGAAACTGGTGCTGACAAAGTTTTCCTTAATATATAAATTTCCTTTTATTTATCTGGAGTCAGGACCAACCATCCCAAGTGTTGGGGAAAATAAAAATGAGCCAGCTCTGTTACATTAAAGTTCAGAAATAATCTGCCATAGTATTTTTTAAAATGGACTTTAGGTGACTCACCATCCTGAATAAAATATAATTATTTTAATAAAAATGTTTCCCATATTTAATAAAAGTTTGATGTAACATTGAACATATGAAACAACAGCATTGGATAATTGGAAGAAAACATTAACTAAAAAGAAAATATATATTTAGATTTTTTTGTTTTTGTTTTTTTTTAACATGGAAGTCAGTTCTGCCAGAAGCCCATCACAGGAATTTTTATAGGAAAATGTCAGAATGAACAGAGATTCTCATATGTTGGCTTTATTTCTAACACTTTCTCTACATAGGAGGAAATATTGGGACAAAATAACCTACTTGCTTTTTGTCATATACAGATTTGAGATCCTCAAATTTCTCATCATACGAAATGAAAATCATTTTCTCAGATTGAAATAAGGATGAACAGATTGCACGTAATTTCCATTCTAGTCAGAATTTCTCTGTGCTTTGATCCATGGGTACGTATCTCTCACTTTCTTTTTCTCCATTCTCTCACTTTACCTCTCATTCTGTCTAGATCTATCTACAAGACAGACAGAATGAAAACCACCAACTCCCATTGATTACTTAATTACATGCCCTTGTAATTTTTCTCAGAGCTGTTTCCTCCACTAGATCTTTCACCTCCAGATGTTAATGTTTGCTGGAGTCTAAGGGTACGTGATCTTTAAAGGATTTCTAAAATAGTAGACTAGATGATTAGAGGTGGCTTCAAAGTTATAAATCAAAAAGTCTTTAGGTAATTAAAAATGAGAAATATACCTGAATTAATGAGAGTGGAGGAAATTGCATTAGTAATTTTTTAAAAATGTTGCCCAACTAATTCAAATATATGAAACAAAAGTGTTTTTTCTTAAATAGGAAACATGTTTGATTTTCTTTTTCACTTCAACTTATTTCTTTCATATTTTCTTTTTTTTTTTTTTAATTTTGTCCCTTCTTCACTCATGAAATAGAGAATTTGACGGGGGAAAAACAAGGAGTAGAATACATTTAGTACAGGAAAAATATTAATTGCTTGAAAATGCAAAGTGAGGAAAGAAATCAATTGTGAGTAAACAGCAAGGAATGAAACCTCTTGACCTTGTCAGACGCTTTATGGGAGAGACCCTTCAATCAGAAATGTGCTGATGCTAAATTATCACAGGATTTGATCTATCCTCTAATAATTGAAAACTCCCACTCCTGGAAGGGAACCAGATTTCTGAACAGCCACTAATTTTTCAAAGTGGAAATTGAGAACTGAGGAGACTGTACATTTATCCACTAAGATTTGTAATTGTATTTTATGGCCCATCACATTCAATATTAGGCTCTGCTTGTAAATAGCTACATTGTGTTTTGAGATGCACTATTGTGTGATGGGCTATTGGAATTCTTTACAAAGTCATATATAGTTTAACTTTTTACTTTTAGTATTATTCCTTTTAAATATCACAGAGTGTGAAAAACTAAACCATAAACAAAGATAAATGCCATTGACAGCAACACCGGTGTTGATTCTTACTTGCCTATAAAGAAAATCTTAACTCTGAATTCATCGGGTGTTTTTGTAAGGGATACAAGGTACAAAAGAGAATATTTAACATTTTTGTTCAAATGTTCCACTTATCTTTATATGTGCAATATGCTTGGTGTCACATTATCATTAAACAATCTCTCATTGTAAGATTATTTCTAAATAGTGAAAGCATCTAATGCAAATTTCAAAATTGATGGTTCATGTGACTATGTAATGAAATGACCCAAGAAGAGCTTGCTGGTTGTTAAAAATAGTCTAGAAATATCTAAGAAATGTCAAATAACTTGTACTTGAAGTGCTAATCCCTATGATGCTTCATTAATAACTCTTTTCTACCCAGGTATATATAACAACACTAAGAGAAAAATAAGAGAATGCATGTCAAAGATGAAACTACCTTAGAGAAATAAAATAAATATATAAAGCTAATGCTCAGCTGGGAATTAAAAGCAAGGTCCGAATAGTACTATTCCTTATTAGTTGAAACACATAAAAGAAGTTTTAAAAACTAGGCATGTCTATGCATAAAAACTTTGTTAACTGGAACACTTTTAGTATTCATTCATGGACTAATTTGAGCACTTTCTAAGCACTAGGATCATACAAGATGTTAAAAACACAATGATGAACATGCCAGTATCTTGCTTCAATAAACTTAGTGTGGGAGGCAGACAACTTTGATAAACCCAGCAATTGCCATCCATGCCAAAGGGACAGGCATAAGTGTAGAAGCTTCAGTCTGGGCTGTGGGAAATGGTTAGTGTTGACTCTCAGGAAGTGACTTTGTCACTAACACTTAAAAAATCCTAAAAGATTTTAAGCAGGAAGTGACAGGGTCTTATTTGCTCTTTGCAAAGACAAAGAACTTCAAAGGAAAGACTTAAAAATGAATGGTGCTAACTCTTTGGGTCAAATGGTGACTTAAAAAGATAATATGTAGAACAATCTTTTGCACCCATTGAAAGAAAATTAAATTGCTTGGGAAGTCGCTTCCAAAACTAATAGTAGTAGTAGGGTGTAAACAGTCAGGGAAAGCTGCGCTGTTTTGTTTGAAGTAAATGAGGTCTCCTTGGTGCAACGATGTCTCCTGGTGTCTTCCTTGCCAAATTCTATATATTTTCTTCATCTGAAACTATTCAGAAAGATACCTGTAATTTCAGTTCATTGTATTCCTCCACACAACCTGACACTTTCTTAGCTGATGATGTGTTAGAATGCCAACTTCTGAGGAGAGGAAAAGACAGTTTTGGGGTAGAGACAAACCTGGACTTGAATGATGTGTTTGAAGATGATTTCTCAAAACTTCGAAATGATACTTTCTCATCCTTTTGAGAAACATAAAATAGGGCTAATATTAATTCACAGGATTTTGAGAAGATTAAATTAGGAAACACATACTCTGGAACATAGGTTAAGCCAAACACATTTTTGTTTCTCTTTCTTTCTCCCTATATTTGATAAGAATCTGATTAAACTAATTAAACTTTTTTTTTTAAAATTTCAGCCTAACTGTATTTGTTTATTCAGGCAACCACTATTGGAAGTGAGTTGAACAGTTCACTGAAATAGAGTAAAAAACTCGGCTTTTACTCTCTAGACCCGTAAACTCTTGTAAATAAATCCCTTTACTCCTTTGTAACTGAGTATGCTCCATTAGGAAATAGGTACATTGAACCTGATGGTCTCTGGTATCCTTTCTTGTTCCAAAAAGAACAATTCTTTTATAAAATGTTATGATAATTAATAGCATATTAAGCACCAGAAAATCAACGGATGAGAAAAGCAAGTATTCATAATAATGTAAAAACCCCTCCACAGTCTACAAATATCTATGAAAGTATCTCAATGTCTGAGTGATAGACTGAGACACGTAATAAACTCAGATAGAAATATGTCTTTTCAAAGACAGCATACCACAAAGGATTTTACTTACCTGACTTTAATACTACAAAAAATCATTTTTTTGAAGGTTGTATTTAGTTATTTGAGAGTGAGAGAGCAAGCAAGAGAGCACAAG
Organism: Mustela nivalis; assembly: GCF_964662115.1. NCBI lineage: Eukaryota > Metazoa > Chordata > Mammalia > Carnivora > Mustelidae > Mustela > Mustela nivalis. Next base: position 19,269,100 of record NC_139023.1, on the reverse strand, counting down.
CAGAGGGAGCAGCAGACGGAGAGGGAGAAGCAATCTCCAGGGAGCCTGATGCAAAGCTTAATCCCAGTACCCTGGGATCATGACCTGAGCTTAAGGCAGATGTTTAACCAACTGAACCATCCAGATGCCCCACCACCACCAAATTCTTAATTTAATAATCTAATAATCTTATTGCCAGATAAAATGCAAGATGTCCAGTTAAATTTGAAGTTCAGATAAACAACATTTTAAAAGAATAGTACATGCAATATTGGGAATGTATTTATACTAAACACATAAAATTATTTTCATAATTTATTTATTTTTATAATTATCTCTTTTTATCAGAAATTGCACATCCTGTATTCCTTTATTTGTATATAGCATTAATTGGGTTTTACCAAATAAATTATGGGGTTTACCAAATAAATTATATATATATATTTAACAATATGTTCAAGGTTAGAGATTTCTTTAACCTGAGGATTAATTAAGAAAGAGTAACTCTGGCCCAGGTAATTCATTCATCATTTATTCATTCATTATGTCAGATACTTTCAGATGTCAAGTCCTATACAAGGCATGGAATAGTCAATCTTTAACACATACAAGGACCTACCCTGGTGAACTTCATAGAAATATATGTCATAGAGACAAATGCCACAAATAAACAATAATTTTCAGTGGATCTTGATGTGTGCTTTCAGTTACCCTTTTCTTAAGAAACTAGGGCTAACTCTTAATCCTTATGAATAAGATTTAAAAAGTGTGATTGTCTGAAATTCTCTGATTGGCTTAATTATTAAATATTCTAAACTAATGTAACACATTAAAAATAATTAACGAACCAAAATCACCAAGTCCTAAATCCCTGGGAATTTGAGGGGCAGGTTCTTCTGGCAGTTACGTTCACAGCCCTGTCCCCCTTCTGTTTTGATGCCACTATGCTCTGACCCTCCCAGACTCCAGGATATTTATGTCTCTCACAGCCTTCATTGTCGACCACAATGACCTCCTGATAGAGTTACTGACTGTAAGAATGGAAGAAGAAGAAAGAAGAAGAATGGAAGAAGAAGAAATGGAACTGACTGTAAGAATGGAAGAAGAAGAAAGAAGAAGAATGGAAGAAGAAGAAATGGAAGAAGAAGAAGAAAAAAAGAAGCCCTGTCTCTGTCACTACAGCACCTTCCTGTTTTATACGTCTATGGAGGACACATTCGCTCTATGTAAGAACCCGCTTCAACGAGCTATGGCAATGGGAAAGGATTCATAAGCTCTTGGGCAGAAATAGTCACTTCTTACATGGAAGGTACTCTGGAAATGAAGTCAGCCCTTGCATAGTAGTAGGACTTTTCTTGTGACACACTTACCTCTTACCATTTCTTTCTCCCATATCACCATCCTCAAATCCACCAGAAAAGGTGGATATCAATGAGTTCGTCATGAGTTCATGATATTTAATACCTTGTGTCCAATGTCATAAACTTAGACAAATACTTCCAAAAGTATTTAGAAATAGTATGTATGTTGTTAACCTTGACTATGCCCACTAAATAAATAATTAATGCTATTAATCCATACTGAAGAACATGTCTCAAATTAAAACAAGAATAGGGGCACCTGGGTGGCTCAATGGCTTAAGCCTCAGCCTTCGGCTCAGGTCATGATCCCAGGGTCCTGGGATTGAGCCCCTGCTCTGCAGGGCGCCTGCTCCACCCGCTCTCTGTCTGCCTCTCTGCCTTTGTGATTTCTCTCTTTGTGTCAAATAAACAAATCAAATATTTTTAAAAATGAGGATTATGTGTTTAAGATGAGAAAAAAGCTATTATTTCATCAACTTGCAAACCATTTGAAAAAATATGGTAATAAATTATAACAAAATTTATTTATTTTTTGCTTAGATACTGACTGAAGTATTGTAGTAAAACTAGAAAAGGAAATTAGCTTGAAAGAAAGGGATTTAGCCTATGACTCTAAATAACTGTAAGACATTTAGAGAATTATTTAAATTTCTTGGCTTCAGTTTTTCCATCTATTAAATATAAAATAAGAATAGCAAGAAAGAGTGGAGGAGCAGTTTACTGTATATTCTAGATATTTCACTTAAGTTTGAATTGTATGCATTACATTTAGTGATAAAGGACCAGACTTATAAAAAGAAAATTCTCTTCTTGGGAATGTGTATGTGTGCATGTGTGTGTGTGTTTAATCCATCTCTAGTACAATTCAAATGAATTCACTAAATATCTACTGAAGGCTAACTATGTGTAAAGTATTGGTCTGGTTATTTGCATCGCTGTAGTATACTTTTCTCATTACTAACAGAAAATAAAATGTATGCAATTCTCTTACTTAGGCATTGGGAAAGCCATACTGCCCCCCACCCCCCGCAGTTAGTAATGTTATTATAAAGGCACAGCCATAACAGTAATCCACCAAAGAATATTTCAGTGACAGAAGAATATAATCTAGATGATCTCTTCTCTTTACAGAGGAATCCAAACACTGTTAATAGCTTCAACCCATCCACTGAAACACCCTCAAATGAGTTGGAGAGCTTGCCACCTTATCAACCTTATAGGTTCTGCAAAATGCTGCTCTTGGAATGATATTTATAAAGACCATAATTTTCTTAAGCATTCCTATTCATAGAGGAAGTAAAGAACATAGAGATTATGGGGAAATGTCTAATGCTCTTGTGATTATGAAATTCAGAAAAAATGAGCTTAAATGGCAGATCATTTTCTGAGTCTTGTGAGGATATGCATCTTGATTTGTATCCCTCTTCCCATCATTCCTTCACCTTGATTGTCTTTGGCTTCCTGTTTCTTGTTTCTGGAGCCTTTGGACTCTCATGTCAATCAGTTACTCTTTTTACACATTTTGATTCTTTGACTGCCACTTCTTGTCTGACCACCCTCTGTTAACCACCTGTAACAGTGAAATAAATACTTATTTCTGCCTTTACCTGTTGTAGGTTCCAAGTACTCTAATATTTCACACTTGCTCTCTTTCCCAAGCACCCTTCTTCAACATCCCAAATGATCAATCATTTCTGATATAGGTAATAAATGTGTCAACACTCTTTTTAAAGTGTTATATTTAAAGTGTTACTGTGGTCAGAAGTAATTCCTCAGTATCTGGCATTGAAATTGCCTGTTTCAAAAGCCTCCACTACTCTCTCCACTGTCTGGGAAGGAGAGATAATTGCTGCACGTATGCTGATCTTGTCCTTAGAGCTTTTCACACATCAAGAGTAAGGCCACTTTTTCCTCATTAGTGCAGCAAGCACCTGTCCCACACGTTGTGATTTTAAAAGCTGTGAGAAGATCTTAGTGCTTCTCCAACAGTCTTTCCCCACCCTGTAATTCCTTTAATTGGGAGAAAGTCTTTCATAGGAGAAAAAAAATAAATGACTGATATGAAATCATTTCCTAAGAAAATGATTCAAAAACCGAGATAAATTAGAAAACACAAGGATACTCAGCAATGTGAAAATGAAGAAAAGGAGGGATAGAAATGTGAAGATGTTTCATAAAAAAAAGGAATTTTAATTGGAAAAGGTAAATTGAGAACAGTGAGAAAATGAGATACTCTTCTATTTTTATGTTTTGCTTCCTTCATACCTCACTTTGCTCTGTGCCTGACCATGGACTCCACTGCCAAAAATCTCCTTTAACTCCTTTAACATAATTTAAATCAAGTTTCAAAGCTATTAGGGACTCTATGACTCTTTCACTGATAAAGTACAGATATTTGGTTACACTTGGAAACTTTTTTCACCAACAATGACCTACATCACTTTTCAGTTCCCTTCCAATGTCTAGAATATATGAACTAGTCCAGACAATTTACACCAGCATGTAAGAGATCACAGAAGGCATTGTGCCATATGTCCTCAAACTGAAAGAATTTATCAAGTTCCACGTCAAATCCCCATTGCACTGAGCTTTTATTTAGCATGAATGTGTATCCAATTATCAATTTCACAAAAACATATTTAAGAATAAAAATAACTCTATGTCATATGAGAAAATGAATGTAAATATGTAATCAAGGCATATATTTACCCAATATCAATTAACTAAATGTTATAAAACATTAGTTGATACAAATAAACATTCAGAATTATATCAACAGCACTTCCAGTTATATCTTTCAATAAAGACAGAGGCAAAGTGACTTCAGTGGAAGCTAATGAATCATAAAACTAGATTAGATAGTTGGAAAGACATTGGATGACTTTGAACACCAAATGTCTAGGCCGTATCTACTTCACTAAATGGACAGCAGAACAAACAGTACGTGTCTGATGAGAGCTGGGGTAAATTTGGAAAGGATTTAATTTGAAAACAAAAAGAACTACTTTATCAACATAGTTAATATAAAATTTAATTATGGGTAAATTTTCTCTTGGCATTAGACAAATAACCAAATTTTTTACAGTGTTTGAGGGCCAAGCCTGTTGTTTTGTACTTATAAGTCAGAGTGTTTCTAATTAGGAATAGTAATCCTGGGGTATTACAGTGGAGATTTCACTGCCTCCTTTTAAAAGATGTCTTATATATCCATTATGTATATATCTGATGATTCAGCAACAGATTCTCCATATTATGATGGTTATTTGAATGCTAAATGTGCAAACACATTTTAAACATCCTCTAAGGCAACATTTTTCTCTGTGTCTTAGCAGAATAAAGCAATAATATTGTTCTATCTTTGCAACTATTAGAAGAAAAATCTTACATATGTTAAACTAAGCCTCCAGTGAGTTAGGCTTTAATCAAGCTGTTTTGATTTATGTGTGTTATTAATCTGGTTCAATTCAAATAACCATTTATCGAAAGCAGAATCAATGCTGACACTGTGTAAGGTAGAGTTCTTACAGTTAGTTTGAAATAAAGAGGGTAAGAACATTGCAGAGGCTAAAAGTAAAAGCTGAATAGAATTGAGAGTTTGAGCACTACTCGGCCCTGTGTCTCTGCACGGCCCCTTGAGGTGTCCCTGCATCCTTATCTACACCTTCATGATTAGTCCCTGGCAAGAAATCCGGCGAGAATTATCCTCAACTGTCTGTCATCTCTTTCCACTTGGGACTCTGACTGATTCAAGTCTCAAAACGCAAAACTATTTGGGGGATCTTCCCCAGGACCCTATAAATTCTCCATTTCAGCACCACAAATCATGCCAGGAAAAAATTCCTTAGGTCAGAGTAACCCAAATCCAATAAAAAATGACACACTTGGGGGTGGAGAAGGAAAATGTGGCTCATATTCAGGAAAAGGAATGATGATCTATCAATAAATTATCCTAATAAGTATATCTTAAGGTAATAAATATTTTAATAAAATACCCATATAAATGTATAACAGGTTATATTTGGGCTTTATAACCCCTAAGTACTTGTTAGTTTAGACATGGCTTTCTTTACAGGGAATAAAATGAATTATGTCCAGTCTTTGAGATAGAAGGCTCTGAAATGATGAAAATTTGCTAATTTGCTTTCACTTCATTTTTTTTTTTAAGATTTTATTTGCTTATTTGACAGACAGAGATCACAAGTAGGCAGAGAGAGGAGGAGGCAGGCTCCCCGTTGAGAAGAGAGCCCAATGTAGGGCTCGATCCCAGGACCCTGAGACCATGACCCAAGCCAAAGGCAGAGGCTTTAACCCACTGAGCCACCCAGGCGCCCCATAATTTGCTTTCACTTTAATTAAACTGAAAATACCAATGATCTATGTAATTCTTAAGGTTCAGTAAAAAACTTTTATGTTAGCAAACTTCAATGCTAGGTTTCACTGTGGCAAAAGCAAACAGAAAAAGTACTCTTGTATCTAAAAGTGTCTTTACTTAAATATGTGTATTCAAAAATAGTCACTGAAACTGAAATCAATATTTTATATATAATAAAAATGAGGATAATTAAGCTAACTTAGCTGTATAACAATCACTCTCGTTTCCTAACTTTCAGTTCTGTTCTTCTGTATCACATAATTCCCCTTATGATGGTACCATGCCTATATAATTTAACATATTTACACTCAAGAAAAACAGTTACTGTATCTTTTCCTTTCAGTGAACTCTTCTTCTTTTATTTATTTATTTTTTGTATTCTACTCTAGCAAGAAACATAAACAGGTTAGTTGGACAAATGGCTATTGTTAAAATAAAACTCTAATAAACATTTTACATATTTGGTTGGCTTTTAGATAGACCTTTCCTGGAAAAATATGTTCAAACACAATTAGCTCTATAAATACTTATGACAATTTTAAATATATGATTTTAGCTTACTGAGCTCCTTTCCTTTAAAATAGAAGACAGTTATAACTTTTTTTTCTTCCCACTATTTTTTGCTGAGACAACCTATTTATCTTGGCATCAAACACACTTCCACTATCTTGATCTTATATTTACAATTTAATCTCCCAGTCTGCCCTCTGCCACCCCCCCAAAAAAATCAGAAATTTACTTCAAACTAGAATATGATTTTTCACTTTTCCATCTTTATCCAGCCTCTTTTCCTCTGTCAGAGATATTATTTTGCCAACATTTTTGATGGTCAAAATAAAATTTTTCTTCAAGCTCAATTCTAATATTATTTCCACTAAGTATACTTTCTGATCCCCTCAGATAAGAGTAAATTCCTCCTCTATCTGTTTTTATGGTTTCTCTGCTGTGATATTACAAGCATTAATATTTTCTTTGTACAGTTAATAGATGTATATACCTGACCTAGTCTCTACACTACTGGAAATGCAATGATTGTAAAGATGAAAAGAACTATGTGCTTGAGAATGAGTGGATGATAAAAAAATGAAAATATAAATTGGGAACCAAAAGCAGTGGGACTTGAGTGTCAAATAAATGCCATGACCTCATGTGAATAAACGGTAGAGAGATAAAAACCCTATTTGTCTTTATTTTTGAATCAGCAAAATATCTTCAAACTAAAGATTTTAAAAAGACATCATTTCATCCCATGGACCATTTGGGATCCCACATGTTACTTTCTGTAATAGTTGGCCTATAGCACTCATTCGTATGGCAATGCTAAATTTAATATATGGACAGACCTATTGTTTATAAAGCAATTCATTGGATAGGACTATCGAATCAAAAATAATCACATTTAATGAATCTGATATTTGCTATTGAACAATTTAATTGCTATGTTTTTCCACAAATAAGAACACATTTCCAACTAAGCCTAAAATGATCTTGAGATGCTGATATGAATATTTTCACATTCCCTCTGCCAGGATCTATTATAATCATCCCTTCTTTTCACAGGAATAAAATGTTTTTAGACTGTTCATCAAAAATACTATAATATCACATTAATTATACTTGGCAAAACATAAAACACAAGTCACTTATAAACATTGATTTTTCCAAACATCACTATGAACTAGTATAATATTGTGCAGGTTTTGCAGATTGTATTTAAGATCTATTTTCAACACTCAACATGTGTATCTGGATCACTGCACCCAATATTGCATCACAAATATTTGAGCATAACTGAGTAGCTATATTTCAGCTATATCCCACTGACATTTTCTATAATGCAAAAGGGTGACATCTGCTTCTTTTCTTTTTCATTTTCAGAAGAACATCCACTTCTGTTTTTCCTTTTTTTTTTTTTTTTTAATGAACCATCAATACATATTCTAAAATAGGATACATCTTTCAGATGTAAACCCAAGAGTTCACAGACTGAGAGATCTGCTTCCACACCTGTATCTTTCTGGCAGAAAGATGCTTCATTTGGATAGGAAAAAAAAATAGATTGGGAGCCAGGAACAGTCGTAGAATGTGCTTTGGCAGCTTTTCTAAGCCACCGTATTTTTATTTTTAATCTCTAAGGATAATTCACAGAGAAAGAATCTCCTAATGTGTTGCTGAAATATGTATTATATTGACAGCCAAAATGAAAACTCACTCGGTTTTCTTCAATGTTTAAAAAGATATACCCATTTTAAGATGTTATGGCATGTTAAACTGTGAAGAAGGAAACATATATGGCAAATTAATATTAAAATATTTTTCACGTGTTCTTCAGCTGTAATAACTACCAGATCTCAAAAATGTAATCTCTAATGATTATTGAGGTATATGGAATATGCTTGGTTTAAGGGCAAATAATTATTGTATGCATTTGAGGAGGTTTCAAACTCTCACTTAAGTTTATAAACCTTTTCAGCTAATTTTTGCGTTAAGCAACTCAGAAGTGAAGAAAAGAGATACATATAAAAATCTACTACTATGCTTCCCTCCATTCCTCTCTATTTCCTGCCTCTTCATTTCAACATTTATCAAGCACTTTCCATGTACCAGACCCATACTCAGTAGAGAAGTTTCAAGATAGAATTAAATTGATGATTAAGTATTAAGGTAAGCTTGAATAGTATGCACTCAAATAGAGTTAAGGTGATTATATTCATCCGGTTTAAAACATTAACAGTCATCCTGCCTTGGCCATGGGAGTCTCCACATTATATAGCATTCTAGATTCACCAACATCATGACTTCCCTTATCTAAGGATGGATGGATTTGGTGAAAAATCTCATAAACTTTTCTCACAGAAGGTTGACCTTTACCTTTTGTCTTTTATATAATCTATAGGATTTATGCAATGTATGTGTGTGTGTGTGTGTGTGTGTGTGTGTGTGTGTGTGTGTGTTTCTTACTACTTAATGCAAGGTATGTTAGTCTAAGTGATGTCTTTCTATTAAGATTTTGAGAACAGCCATCTCCAACACAAACTTCGCCAGGGATCTCAGCAGCCTCTGAATCACCAGAAAGCAACAATAAAGAAGTTGTTACACTGACTGGTTGGAACCTCTTGGGAACAGTATTTCTGAACTGGACATACACATCTTATATAACTAACTGCTTCTGCTTCCCCTCTTTTGTCAGAGAACCCCTCCCCAGCACTCACTACACCTAGGACTCTTTGAGCTGTTGTGTTGATGGAAAAACATTGATAAAGATGTTCTCAAAGACAATGAAGTTTTAAAGGAGTTGAAGTTTGAGAGATTCAATATGTAACATTCCTCTTAATTTCTGAACCAAATAAAGAAGCCAAAATCACCAACCAAAAGAGAAAGAAATGTTCACTTTATTCCTGACTGCAGCTGTAGATCATACCTCAGTGTGAGAACTCCATGTGCTGGCCAACAGGTCAACGAACAGCTCATCCGAGGAAGTGTTGGACTTTCCAAAGTTAAGTCTTACCCCGGTCACCAACTCACACTGATTCAGGATAAGTGCGAAAGGACATACATAGAGATAGATCTCTTCCACATGAGGCCAAAATTTTCTCTGTCCACTTGAGAAATGGAAACCAACAGCTGGTACTTATGAATGAATTAACTCCCTCCACCTCAAACTGGAGCAGGGAGAAGAGTAGCCAAAAGACCAATGGAAATGCTTATGCAGAGCAGAGAAATTGGAACTACTCAACTAAACTTTCCAGCAGAGACTGTATTTTTGTCAAAAAGCACCCTGAATGCTATTGCATGTAAGTGATGAGTCACTGAATTTTACACCGGAAACTAATATTACACTGCATGTTAACTAACTGGAATTTAAATGAAAACATGGAAAAAAAAAAAAAAAAGCACCCTAAATGCAATACTATGTAGTTATGTCTACCATGTTGGTGACCTCCATGAAGTCAGTGAATTCTTCTCAATTTCTTTGAACTGGATGGGTTTCAGTCTTTATTTTATTATCACAGGAGTCCTGCGGACCATGACTACTGAGGAAATTACAAAAACATTAAACATTTATTATAGGATATAGTAATACATAATATCATACATGTTATACATGACATAAGAGGAGAGGAAGGAGAAATTTTCTGCCAGCTAGTAGATCTAACTTTTTGACTCACCACGTAGTAGCAGTTGAAATACTGTGAATAAATAAATGTTAAAAAAAAAAAAAGGGGAGAGAGAGAGAGTTTTTATCTCTTTCTAACTGGTGAGGACAGCTTACTAATTAACGTACTTAAAGCCTAGTGTTTTCCAGCAAAAGCACAGGACTGTCCCCAAAACATAGATCAATGGGAGCCTTATCCTTTGACAAGAAAAAGAGGAGAAGAATGCACTGAACAGCTTTGTTATTACCATAATTACGCAGGTGCAAAAACAGCATTAAAAAGATCAACACCAGCTATAGCAGCATGTATTGCTAATTAAAATAGAAATCCCTTATCCTACAGTGACGAAACAAATAAACTGACAAAGGTAGGAATCTGAGACCCACAGAAACCCCCAAAATATGAAGCCCTAGAAACCTTAAATTTGTAAAAGGCAACATAATATTTGGAAAAGACAATTTAACATAGTATTTTGTGAATGGTGAGGGACAGGGACATAACCAGGAATCTGATGTGAGTGAATTAACCTTCTTTGCTAATTTTTACTAATAAAGTATTGCTGGTAACATAAGGACCACACTTGTAGAAAGCATATGAGCTCTGCTTATGTTCAAGGTTAACTATTTTAGTACATATCCAAATATGTATACATAAGATCCTTTTTTTTTTCCCCCTCAAGATTTTATTGAAGCTTTAGTAAAAATCCAGGAAATAGAAAAACACTGAGATAGCCAAATCCGATCATGCAGTGCTGCCTATGTTACAGACAGAATTGTACCATCCCACAATCTATATGTTAGTTCTAACTTCCCTTCCAGTATCTTAGAATGCTACTGTATTTGGAGATGGGTCCTTTAAAGAGGTAATTAATCTAAAATGAGACCATTAGGGTGGGCCCAAATCCAATCTAGCCGGTGTTCCCATAAGAAAGGGCTATTGTGACAGGGGAGGAGTAAAAACCTGGATAGGACACAGTGGCCAGAAGGTGTCATCTACAAGCCAAGGAGAGAGGCCACAGAAGGAAACAGCCTTGCTGACACCTTGATTTTGGAATTTTAGTCTCCAGAGCTGTAAGAAAGTAAATATCTATAACTGAAGCCACCCAGTAAGTGGTACTTTGATGTGGCAGCCCTAGGAAACCCATACTCTGTTCTCACTCACGAGGCACTGCACATGGTTTGAAGCTGCCAGAAAAGCTGACTCCAACATGCAGGGAGCTTGGTTTCAGGATTACGAGAAACCAGAGTTCACCTATAAGGAAATAAAACTCGAACATGACATAGGCTGTTAATAAGAAAGAGAAGCTTTCTAAATTATAAATGTTACTGCTATATATTTCCTTTCTTATTTAAAAATTATAATCTCTAAGTTTAAAGTAGCTGACATGGGGTGCCTGGGTGGATCGGTGGGTTATGCCTCTGCCTTTGACTCAGGTCAGGATGTCCGGCCCTGGGATCGAGCCCCACATTGGGCTCTCTGCTCAGCGGGGAGCCTGCTCCCCCCGCCCCCGCCTATTTCTCATCTCTGCCAAATAAATAAATAAATAAATAAATCTTTAAAAAAATAAATAAAGTAGCTTACATGACTTGACCATGGGTATCCATAGGTAATATTGTAACTAATTTTAGTTCTTGGCTATGAAATTGATAAACTGAATTTAAAGATGTTTATGAAAATCAAATTCTCTCTTAAAGACTCTTAGTCACTCATACTTATTAAAGTAATTACTTTTATTAAAATAACAGTAACTTCAAAAATCTTAAAAATGAAAAAAAATTAAAATTAAAAATTGAATTAAAATTTTAAAAAATTAAGATAATTAAATTTAAAAATTTAAAAAAATAATTAAAAATTAAAATGAAAAATGAAAAAAATGAACTGGCATTTGAAAGTACTCCACGGGGGCGCCTGGGTGGCTCAGTGGGTTAAAGCCTCTGCCTTCGGCTCAGGTCATGATCCCAGGGTCCTGGGATGGAGCCCCACATAGGTCTCTCTGCTCAGCAGGGAACCTGCTTCCCTTCCTCTCTCTGCCTGCCTCTCTGCCTACTTGTGATCTCTGTCTGTCAAATAAATAAATAAAATCTTTAAAAAAAAAAAAAAAAAAGAAAGTACTCCATGAAGTAGGTATTACCCTATTGCCTCTTTAGCTCTATTTTTAATATACACATTTAATATTGTAGTTTAGCATTCACAGTGGTAACCTTAATATACTTTTACTACAGTTGTTATATGTCATGTTTGCCCACGTATAATACTTTACCTAACTCATGCTATTTAAATTTTCTTAACTCAAACCTAACCCTGCAGCATCAAGCAGAACACAGTAACTTCAAGCCTCATTCAATGCCTGACTTTGGCACATTTTCCATTATAACAACCTATTATTATGCGATCTTAGAACTGTATCAAAGACATTTATTAAATATACTTAAATTGTGAAATTGTTATGCAATTAGACATGAAGTAGGCATTTCATGTACACAATATTACAATATTTTAAATTGAAGTGGAACTGAAAAATCTCTAGTTTTTTGAATAATATAGAATATTTAAAAGAATAAAAAAAAACCTATGTTTTCCCTACAGAGACGATATAATTTGGAATTATTTCTTTTAGTTCAAAATTGTTTGATCTGATCATACTGCCTTGATAATTTTATACATTTTTTTTTATCTGTTGTACCTCTTTGGTGTTTTGTTTTGTTTTTAATGCACTGTATTTGTGCTAAATCAAGTAGGTATGTTCAAGTGCTCTCACTAAAAATTAAAGCTTCAACAGGGTAATATCAAAGACAGTTTAGGATGTTGGAAGACATAACAAAAAAAGCTATAGACCATTTATAAACACACATTTATTTTTATTCAATACATTTTGTGATCACAAAATCAATTAAGCAATTTAGTTAATTTAACAATTAAGCAGGTATGTGAGCACATAAAGAGGAGAAAGAGGGAAGAGGAGTGCATGGCACATAGTATCTTATCACAGGTCTTGATTGGGCCAATTTCTCTCTGATCCCTGGGGAATTTCGTCTCTTCCAAATGGTACTTAGTGGCCTTAATGTTCACTGATACCCTAGCATGATCTGCTTGAAATGTTGGCTTTTTCTCTGATATCTTCACTCTGTGTATGTACACATATGGACAGAAGTTTAAATATGTATACAAACACACACGCACGTACACATTAGTTAGATTTGTCCAGTGAAACAAATGACTCTAGACATTTAACAAATAGGTACTCAATACAGGGAATTATATGTTTCCAGAGCCGTTGGCAACATTAGAGAGTGGACACTGAGAATCACTGCTGGCCTTGATGAAATCAGTAAGTACTAGAGCCTCAGTATCAAAAATTTTAGTTACATGAGCATCAGAGCAAAGGCCTAAGATCACAACTCTAAATCTCTATAAATATTGCATCTGAGGTTTTCTCTTGGTCCTATCTGCTACCGCTCTGGAAGCATAATACTTCTTATATACCTTCCAATTCTCCCTTAATGTCTCTAAATTAGTGTAGCTTAAACCAAAATTCTGCTGACAAGTCAGTCTTGGAAATAAAAGTTTCAGAATTCCAGAAGAGCTTAAAAAGCTAAGGATGATATGGAGTATAAATATGATATCAGTTATATCTGAGATACTAGATGGAGGAGACAAGATGGCAGAGAACTAGGAGGAGGCACTCTTTTAACCACTTTAGAGTTTCAGTACTCTAAAGTGAGCTCATTACCTACCAAAGAACTCTGATCACCCATGAAATCAGCCTGAGATTAGAATTATACACGTCTGGATTTCTGCGGGGGCAGAAGATGCCAGTGGGCAGGTAAAGCGGAGTGGGAATGTCCGACTGATATCGGAAGATAAACAAAAGGGGGAAGGAGCCACCAGAAGCGACCCATTGGAAAGTAATACCTCAATAGGAGAGTGCCCTGTGACTGAGATATTAGATGATTTATTGAACCAAATGACTCTATGGAGATAATTTCCTGTTTCCATTCCTTCTAAAAGTGAGAATAATTTGGAGTGTTTGTAACTTTCTTAAAATGTGACTGTGAGGAATTTTCTTCAGTGCTTATATGGATTAGAGTATCTCAAAATTATATTTCTGTTTGACCAAGAGGAAAAAGCCAAGGAAAGTTGTGGAGGATATGGCTCCCTTGTTTCTTGAGCAACATAGGTACTATTGTTAGACAGAATCTTAAGTTTACTAGTGAATAATGTTACATGTATGAATTTTTTAAAGAAATGGAACATATGGAAAACAACGATGACATTTTTTAAAAAAATCTGTTCCAATCAGTGATGTAATTGGTTTAAAAACATCTCTGATTTTGACAAATATTTGATTGTCACTTATATTTTTAGAGCTGTTATGGAACTTTATATTTTGTCCTATGTGATCATATTCTTCTGTATTTGAAAGGGAGGTTTAGTAATGGATTTCTAAGCCTTCTATCCGTTTTGACCTGTGTACTCTATATTTCAAAGATACCATGCAATCTGACATCTGAATACAACATACAGATATCTGTGATAGAACCAGATTTTTACATAGTAGCAAAATTGATTAAGTGAATTGGCATTTATGACAGAATATGGGAACTGGGATATAACAGACTTACTGTGATAAATGAGGAACCATGAAATTAATGATGACTTTAAAACCATCTAGCTTCTCATATCCATTCTACAAAATCTATCATTAATATGTTCTGGCCTGGAAAATAAAGATAGTGATTATAACAGTTAAATGGATACTTCTCATATCTCAAAATATTCTAATCTTTCCCTATGGTGGATATATTTTTTAGGATCTTAACAAAAATATCCTCATGCTGTCTGAATGGAAAAATAATCTCTAAAATGAGTTTTCTTGCTCTGTATCTAAGAAACTATAAAAAAGAAAAACATGCTAAACTGTTCATTCGTTTGGTTTTTCTTAATTTAAAATATGTACTAAGTAATTACTATTTGTTAAGTACCACTTTATACCCTAAGAATTTAAATGCAAGAGGATGCTGCAAGAAGATGCGATCCTAATTATTTTCTAAAACTTTATCAAGTAGAAGCTAAAAAGAGGAGTGGATTAAAAATGAAACAGCATTGCATCTTAAAATTTCAAAAATCTGAATTTATTTTACGAGCATACTACTCTATTTTGTGGCACCCAGGAATCTCTCAAATTCTTCCCTCAAAAGCCTCTGATTTAAAAATATTAATAATAACTGTCTCCTTTTTATAAAACCATTTTTGGAAGCCGCTTAGAGAGAAGGGGGTCAAATTATCTCTCTCGTCCTGAGGCAGAGGTCTATTTCTGCTGTGAAACTACAAAGTAGAGGGAAAAGCAAAGATCCAAAGCTGGGTTTGAGCCATGTGCCCTGCCCAGTCACAGGATGCAGGACATCCTGCATAAAATACCAGCAATGAAAATGTCAGTAGAATGGATGACTCCCAAAAGGAAAGGAGGATTCTGTACCAGAAGTAGGGCTGCACAGGCTAACACAACAGATGTCCGCCATGCAGACATTCAGCAAGTAATTATAAGAGCGATGGGTGTTATTAAATTGAGTTTAAGGGCTTGTTACCAAGGGAATTTAACTTAAAGCTTGTCAAGATCTTCCTGATGAGTAGAACAACTAGGAATTTGCTGGGTAAAGGGAGGAGAGGTGGGAGTAGGTCAGGAGAGATATTTTAGACAGAATGAATAGCAAATGAAAGGAACAAATTGGAAAGATTTAAGAATATTTAGCAAACCAGAAGAAGTTCAGAAGGACTGCAACCTTGAGAACAAGAGAGAGAGAGGTCAGGGGAATGGAAGGGCAGAGGTATAGAGAGGAATAAAGGAACTGGACATGATAGGAATTTTAAGCTTGATTTTAAGCATACTGGGAAACCCCTTAAAAATAGGATCAATGTGGGCTGATCCATGTTTTAAAACTACAGCTTTGCTGTTGTGTATAAAGTGGAATGGAGTGGAACAAGATTTGTGGAAGAGGGATTGTTTAGTAAGCTCACGATAGTGAATGAGAATAGGATGAAAAAGGGAGACAGAGAGAAATGAACAATCCAAAGGCTATTAGGCTATTTAGTGAGATAGAATTTGTAGAACAAGAGAAAGAAAGAACTAATTCTTTCACCTAACACATATTTATCAAACTACTGTAATATTACTGGTCTGGGTGATACATTAGTGAACAAAACAAACAAAAATCCCTATAACCATGGATTATACCTTCCAATGGAAAGAGAATTTCCAGGATTCAAACTGCCAGTCCTTCAATTCAACCTAACATTAACTGAAAACTTATATTGCAAGACAAAGGACAAATCTACATCTGTCACAAGGTTTATTGATTCTCATTGAAAATCCTCAGTCCTCCAAATAAATTGGAAGAATATAATAAAGTGATGCAGCCCCGAAGAAAAATCTTCCACAGATTTATTTTACACGTCGTCAGTAGTTTAAGAGACAACTCCTGAGTTGGTCAGACAACCAAGTTGGCTTCCTCAGAACTCACTCTTCTTCAGGACTGTTATACTTGACCAGAAAGAACACCGTGATTCTTTTTCCTGTACCATACCCCAAACAGAACTTTTATTGGCATTATCCTGTACCATTGTGTTTTGGATGTGTGAGAGTTTATAAAATTTATCATTTCTCCACAGATTACTGGACTGTGATGAGCTCCATCTGGAACTGAATGAAAGGAAAGCTAATCATCCTCGATGTGAAACTGGGCAGGCATGTGCCATCTTCCTCTGGGGACAAGATGAGTAAGATTTTAACTGTATGTAGGAGAGTTGCATTAGGTTAAAAAAGAATATTTTTTAAATGGAATTTATGGGAAGTTCATAGGAAGGAAGGTTCTGGGTACCCATAGAAGTGTTAGAATAAAGCAGATATATTGTGCTTCCCCCCCCTCCCCCGCCCCAATACAGTATTGCTACTCCTGATAACAGATACTCTTCTTCCTTTTAGAAACTATATATTCCTCGTCTATGCTCTGTACGTGATCTGTGTAGGATTAATGCTCCAGTTTCCGGGCATGAGTAAGTGGTCTGGACCTTGACAATCAAAACACTTTCTTCCTGGGTCATATTGATTATTTCATGAACGGTCATAAAAAGGAAAACATAGGTAAAAGGGGGAGAGAAAAGTTTGCAGGCTACACTGTTTGAACTCACAGAAAGAATAATGTTAAATCATCTCTACTACTAGCCTTTTCAATGAGTATAAAAGCTATGTCTGTCTTGATTACTGTACTATTCACATGCAATAGGAAAGTACCTGGAAGATAACTATTTGTTTAATTGAATCAAATCAAATTCAATTGAGTATTTTAAATTGTTCCTGAACTGTGAAAATATAATTTTGAGATAAAATGAGAAAAGAGCAAATTATATCACACAATAAAATGAATTCAGTATCCCTGAATTATTGGTCTCCCTTCCATTGGGCATTTCAATTTAAATCTTACCCTTTCTTATCTTTTTCAAGTTTTCAGTTCAAATTTAGAGCCAGGGTACCAGAGGAAAATGTCGTATGTGACAAGTCTACTCTTTCCTTCATAATATTGAGAAGACTATTTTTTTTATCACATTAGAATTTTTTCATTGCATATTCCTTAATCTCACTTTTAGTCTGCTAATGAGATATACTGTAGTGTATCCTTTTTATTTATAGGTTAAAGGCTTTGTTGACCCGATATTTGAGGAAGCGAACATAGGAAAATTAGCAGTTAAGGATAGAAAGTAATGAGTTGAGTTTGAATGTATTGAGATGACATACTGTCTGATATCTAGGTGGAGATATCCATTATATACTATCCACACATTAGAATGAAGTTTTAAGCTAAAAAAACACATTTCAGAGTTGTCATCTTATGGATGCTAAGTAATGTAGACAGATCAGGAAGTGAGCCCATTTAAAGAGAGTATCTAGACTAAGAAATGAGGAACGGAACCATAGACAAGCCAGTATCTACATAGTACAAAGAACAAAACATAGAAGGATGAATGTAGCAGAGGACAGGAGAGAAAATATTTCATAAAGTAGGATTAATATAAATTGAAGACAGGTCAAGTAAGATTCATCAGATTTGTTTATTCAATGAATATTTATTAAACTACTATCATATGCTAGACAGTGTTCGAAGTGTTGAAGAAATAAGACTGAATGAAACTGAAAAAGATCTCTCTTCTTCTAGAGCTTAAATTTGCTCACTCCCTTTCCTTTCACATATGGCTACTACAGGGAAGGATAGCCAAGGGGCCCATGAATGGATCAAGAAGAGTTGTCCCATTCATAAAAGAATATCTACCCCTAGTTCATCATAGTTTAAAACTGCTCAGGATGTGGAGAAAGGGGAACACTCCTACACTGTTGGTGGGAATGCAAGCTGATGCAACCACTCTGGAAAACAGCATGGAGGTTCCTCAAAATGTTAAAAATAGAACTACCCTATGACCCAGCAATTGCACTACTGGGTATTTACCCTAAAGATACAAACGTAGTGATTCGAAGAGACACGTGCACCCGAATGTTTATAGAAGCAATGTCTACAATAGCCAAACTATGGAAAGAACCTAGATGTCCATCAACAGATGAATGGATAAAGAAGAGGTGGTATATATATACCATGGAATACTATGCAGCCATCAAAAGAAATGAAATCTTGCCATTTGCAAGGATGTGGATGGAACTAGAGGGTATCATGCTTAGCGAAATAAGTCAAGCGGAGAAAGACAACTATCATATGATCTCCCTGATATGAGGAAGTTGAGATGCAACATGGGGGTGTTAAGGGGGTAGGAGAAGAATAAATGAAACAAGATGGAATTGGGAGGGAGACAAACCACAAGTGACTCTAAATCTCACAAAACAAACTGAGGATTGCTAGGGGGAGGGGGTTTGGGAGAAGGGGGTGGGGTTATGGACATTGGGGAGGGTATGTGCTATGTTGAGTGCTGTGACATTTGTAAACCTGGCGATTCACAGACCTGTACCCCTGGGGATAAAAATATATAATATGTTTATAAAATATAAAAAAAAATTTTTTAAAACTGCTCAGAAAGAGGATAATGTCACACATTGACTAGTGAAAAAAAGAAGAGATTAATTGAAAAGTCCCATTTGGTTGAAATATGTTTAAAGTCCCCAAAAGAGAAAGGTATAGCCAATTCTGATGAATTGATTGTTTGACCTATGGCAAGAAACTTACAGAGGAAGTGGTATCACTCTTCTTAGAGCCCACAGCAGGAGGTTCAGAGGGTAAACATATTTATTTCCACCCTCACCAACCTCAGAAGTGACACCATTCTCAGAGACCTTCAAGTAACAGCTGACATGTGGGTTCACATCCACCTGAAGCTCAAGAGTTAACAGTGGACTATGGTTAACAAGGTTTCTAAATCAACTTGTGTCCTATATAAGTGAGAGTCACTGAAAACTAGCATATAATTACTCTTTTGGCCATCCAATCTCATTCTATAGCAGGAAAGAAAGACCATGTGGTCAGCAGGATCAGCCCATTCACCACACTGTCCTCCTGAACCCAGGGCCCTGGGACAACTATGTGAGAGAGTCACAGAGCACCTCAGAACATTTGACCAATCACACATGCAGAGTTGAAAGTTGGAAAACTCGCCTAAAGGACAGGCAGAGCTCCTCTCCCAGGTGATTCACAGCTGGAGGAGTTCAGTACACCCCACCAAAACAGTCAACTTCCAGTGTCAAGAAGACTTAGAAGTTCAAGGAAAACATTTTCGGCCACCAAGCAGTTTGCACCTGTGGCACTATGCCCATATACACACTACTATTACAGGCTACTGCCAGCTACCAGAGGGTGACTTAAGAAAAAAATGAGAAAAGCACTCCGAAGCAAAAAAGACCTTGAGGCACCAAGCTAGAGGAAAGCCCTGTTTTCCAGGTCTAAGGTTCATATTGCAACACACTTCCAAAGTAATCTACTACCTATCAAATCCTTGTGTCAGGATCAGCTTCTAAGACAGGTATGTGAACTGAAAGTTAACAAAACAAACATTCGAATAGCCAACAGAAATGATGCCTGTACTTACTGAACTTTATACCAATCCCAGTTCCATCATGGGAGCTGGGGAAATAAGCATGTTTAATTTTCTAGTCTTCAGTTCCCTCATCAGAAAAATGATAGCAATTCTTTGCTTATGGGACATTTGTGAGGATTTAAAGAGATCAAATATTCTACATTCCTCATATTGCTCTTAGCATAAAATAAACACTCAATAAGAAAGTAACATTTATTCATTAAAATATTCACTAAAATTTATGATGATAAAGTAACTGTGGACTAAAATTTACTAGTTCTCTTACTTACCTATGAAAAACTTTTAAATATTAAATGTTTCTATTTTATTAAAGATTAATTAATTAAATTAATTAAAATGTTAATAAAGTAAATGTTGACTATCCTCCATTGTTTCCTTGCTCTGAAGAAAATGAAAAATATTTCCAATGAAAATATTTCAGATTTATGCATAGTAATGAATTTCTATGTAGGAAACTGAACCTAAATGATAGGAGGATTATATTTTAGATAATATATGAAAATAAGATTGTCTACTCAAACAAAACAATTTATCACAACACTGGACGCATGAATAAATTCCAAGGTGTTTACTGAAATACTGTACATGATAAAATTATCATGTTTACCTAGTGCTATGTTTGTTTGTTTGTTTGTTTTAATGAACTCAAATGTATCCTGGCAAATTGATGCCTAATCACCTTACCTGAAAAGGGCAGGTGTTGACTAGGTTTGTATTAGGTAACTGTCTTAGTTCAGGCTATAAAAACAAATGACCAGAGACTGGGTAGCTTTGGAAACAAATATTTATTACTCAAATTTCTGAAGGATAAGAAGTTCAAGATCAAGGCACTAGCATATCTGATGTCTGAGGAGGACCTGCTTCCTGGTTTGTAGATGGCTGTCTTCTCATTGGGCCCCCACATAGCTGAAAGCCCCCCAAAAGCAGACTTTCTCATGATTTTTCCAAGGGTGCAAATCTCACTCACAAGGAAAGAAGCCTCATTACTTCATTTAAGCCTAATTACCTCCCAAAGGTTCTGCTTCCTCTTAGTATCACCCTAGGGAATAGGTTTTCAACATACAAATTTTGGGAAGACATAAACATTCAGTCTATAACAGTAACCACATTCATAGAAATTTAAAATGCATGGAGCACTAGGTGTGGTGCATAAACAATGAATTTTGGAACACTGAAAAATAAAATAAAATAAAGTGCATGAGAAGAGAACATCTATACCTGTTTTGAAAGATTATGTAATGCCACTTAAAAAAAAAAAAAAAACTTAAGACATCTATTGGACTAATGACAAGTATTACTTTGTTTCTCAGAGACTATTTATAATAATAAATGAATGTTGGGGGCACCTGGGTGGCTCAGTGGGTTAAAGCCTCTGCCTTTGGCTCAGGTCATGATCTCGGGGGTCTGGGATCGAGCCCCACATGGGGCTTTCTGCTCATTAAGGATCCTGCTTCCCTCTCTCTCTGCCTGCCTCTCTGCCTACTTGTGATCTCTCTTTCTGTCAGATAAATAAATAAAATCTTAAAAAAATAAAATAAATGAATGAATGTTGATGTTTTATTTTTTGTTAAACACAGCTTATACACAATAAATATGCTTCATCCTAATCATCGATGACTAAGATACAGAATATAAATTTTTAAAAAAATTAGAGAATAAGGATACCTGGGTGGTTCAGTCAGTCAAGCATCTGCCTTTGGCTCAGGTCATGATCCTGGGGTCCTGGGATCAAGCACCCACCCCCACCTCCAGCTCCCTGCTCAGCCGGGAGTCTGCTTCTCCCTTTTCCTCTTCTCTCCATTGGTGCTTTCTCCTTGCTCTGTTCTATCTCTCTCAAATAAATAAATAAAATCTTTAAAATTTTAGAGAACAACTTCACATAAATAATAATGTACAATTCTCTTAATAAAATTGAGAGCCAAAGGAAAGAGAGAGCCAAAGTGCTAAAATAACCATTATATTTCGCCATTAGAGAAGAGGAGGGGGAAAACCACTTACATTAATTGGGTAATACCAAAGAGAAAAAGAAACTAGTTTATTATAAATTACACATTAAAAGTGGTTTAGATTTTGTGTATACTATTTAAGCATCATTATCAACTAATTTTATCATAAAAATGAATAAAATTTCTCAGCATATAAAACTTAGCTCCTACAACATGAACTCCTAGCTTTTCTCTCACCTCACTATTAAATTACTCACTTTACAAATATTTACTGTGTATTCTACTCTGTACCTAACCTTGTCCAGGCACTGGGGAGCCCTCTTACTAGTCTGAAGAAGAAACAAACAATAAATTAATAATCACACATAATACTATTTCTTCTCAGGCAAATTTACTGGACACTCTTTGCTTTTATATTTATATCTACATTTCCTATGGCTTGGAGTCATTCTATTTTCCATGCAGATTTTCTTGGTTATTCCTAAAATACCAAGTACAAATAGACTCTTGATTCTCAAAGCCACAAGTTTGTATCTGACCTCACCTTTGAGCTGAAGCCCTGAATTCCAACTAGTCTACCTGTTATAACTAACATAGAATATCATCTAAGCTGATTCCTGGCATCTTCCACTCTAAAACACTCAAAAGAAAAAGGTTCTTCTATGTGTCTTTCATTTTTCACATCCTGTTGCTAACAAAATCTGATTTTGTTACTTCAGAATTGCTTATTCATCCATTCATTCATTTATCAAAACTGTATTTACCACTTATTAAACGTCAGGCACTAGGAATAGAGAGAAAAAAAAATATATATATATATATACAGTTTTTTGAATAAGGTAGTTACTTCTTAGGACAAGTTAGTCATTCTAACACAGTATGAAAAACAATATGGTGAAAAACCATGTGTCAGCATAAAGAAAGAGCAGCTCAGACTGAGAGTGGAGTGCTCTGAGAAGAATTAAAAAAAAAAAAAAAGGGTCACTGTAGCAGTGACTTCAAGAGCAAATAAGGACTGTTTTAGATACTAGACAAAGGATCAGCTGGTGCATTAGTACTGACTGTGTAAGAGAACACAGCACAGTCTAGTAGGTTCAAAAAGTTTAATATGACTCTGGTCAATAGATGAGGTATCAGGAAGAAATTGGTTTGGGTAAACAGCTAAGACATAGATAGTGCCTGAATACTTTCCCAAAAGCTATGAGAAGTATTTGAATGCTTTAAATAGATATTTGCATAAAAGTCTGTGCATCTTGGAAAACCATTCTGACAGTATTGTGGAGAAATAATGTTGTGCATACAAGCTTGGATGCACTATAGCCTGTTAGAGATGAATTGAGTCTCAGTGAGATTAGTTGTGTCTCCCAATGTCACTTATCTAGGTTCCATTCTAGGGTTCTCTCCCTTCAAATCCTGTGCTCCCATCAACCTTGCTATCCTGGCCAAGGTGCTCATCAGGAAGTCTGTCATATCTTAGTCATGCATATTTACGCCTTCTTTCCAGTCTCATCTTCCACCACTTTATACTTTATAATATTTATTCCAGTAAGACTGAATGCTTACTTCACCCAAACACCAGGATACCTCATACTTCAGGATCTTGTGTTTCATATTTTACCTCATCTGTGTCTACAAGTGTTGCAACCATTTTGTAAAATCAGTATGGCCCCTTACTGAAAGTTTGACTTGGATGTCAAGACTGATGATGCCACACACAAAGGGTCATAAAACTTCCTGGGGAGAGCAGAACAGTCTTCCCAAGCTGGTCCAAACAGGGGCTTGCAGGAGCAGGGAAAGAGACAGGCTTGGGGTTTCTGTGATGGTTAAGGGTGATGGCATTCCTGCACGCTGGTAGGGGCTTGCATGATTTGAAACTCCCACTGTTGCCAAAGGAAAGAATGTGCTTCCTTATCAGCTTGCCCAGATGTGGAACAGAGGGGAAGAAGGGATGTGAGGCTTAAAGCTATCAGCAGTCAAACAAAAAAACATTGAGTCAGACTTTTATTACAGTCTATCCATGATGTTGCTGACATAAACACAAATGATTGCTACACAAAGAGGCATGGCTTCTATATTAAGGTTTACCCACATATTCTGCTTTTATTTTTTCTCCATAGTTCCTACCACTACTTGATAAACTTTATTTCCTTAATTGCTTATTGTCTGCCTCTCATATTAGAATGTAGTTTCCATGGTATTAGATTTTTGCTCTGTTTTGTTCACTGCTTTATCTCCAGTATGCAGAATAGTGACTGACTTTTGGTAGGTGTGCAGGAAAGATTGTTCAAGTAAATTAATCAAAAGTTGAAGGAGAGGTACATTGCAATAGTAGATATTTGGAAAGAAATCGTTTTTTAAATTTTTATTATGTTATGTTAGTCACCATGAAGGTACATCATTTGAGCTGTATTTTGAAGAAATTAATTGATTTCAACAGACTTCTAAGATAGTTAAAGCAGGAAAATGACACAACATAAAAAGGAGTTTGGCTTAATTTGTACTTCTACTTTGGCAATTTTTTTCATTCTTTTTGGCCTCCAATTTTTCCACATTAACTACTTGCAATTTAGTATTTAGTCAGGATTGTCTCACCTGTCTATTGAAGCAAAAACAAGTTTCAGTAAGAATGGCTTTGACAGTGATTGAGTAAATGCTCTTTGGTGATCTTGTTTTGTCTGTGGCATTAGGTATGGTTCATTGGTGGTATTGATGGAGAAGTTTAAAATAACAGAGATGATATATGAACTCAGTGTCCCCAGAAAACAGTACCTGAGATATCAGAACAGGATGCCAAATGTGTTTGTTAAAGTATGAGTAGCAAAACTAAAATTCAGGAAATAAATTTATCTGCATTGTTATTAATGGAGTTATGAAACCTATGCATATAAACAGAATAGGCATTGCATTAAGAATAAACAAGACACTTATTATAATGATCTCAACTATCTTAACTGTCAAAATAGTTTCCTGTACAGCTTCATACTTCTGATTTTCCTCACTCTGTTGTATACATTATTGAAAGATTAATCTTCTGGAAGCAAATATGAGATCTAGTTATTCCTCTCATTCATTTATTCAGACAATGTGTATTGACTATCTATAATATGCAAGGCACTATACTAGATAGTGTGATAGACACAGATATAGTCCTTGTTCTCATGAATTCCCAAAAGATCGATTATTCCTCATTACCTAGAACAGCATTTTAAAGGAATTTATGGTACTCTGAATTAGATAAAAAAAGATACAATGGTCAAGCAAAATGTAGAGTAAAAATGTTGGGTTCAGTAAACTTTAAAAGTACATTATGTCTTTGGTTCTTCAAAGATAATGTAATATTTAATATATTTGAATTTTTTGCTCAAAAATGAGTGTGCATATGTATAAGTATTATGTGAAGCAGCTTTGATAGGGATGAAAGAGGCAACATTTTGGAGAAACGTTTCTTTATTTTGTATCTTTCACAATTCCATTAATATACTGTAAATGGTTTTGCACAAAGAACTTTCAGTAGGCACTACTGAAGGATAGAATAATTTATTGATCAGTGCAAAGTAATGAAAAATTAGTTCTCATACTGTTGAAAGATGACACTGGAGATTTTGATGGTCTAATTGCAAAATGCCTTATAGAAAATAATAAAAAGGGTTCATTTCTCATTCTAGGATTCATATTATGACATGTTTACATTTAACCTCCAGTGTTTAACACCCACAACAGAAACAAAAAAAATTTATTTGATTTTTTGAAAATTCCAACTGTATTCTTTTGGGTACTAGAGAAGGGTCATCTAGCCTATTTCCTCATGTTCAGGTAGGACTCAACACTAAGGGATGAATATCAATATATTAAAAGGTGCCTGTATTTCCTGTCCATAACAGATGAAATACCACTTTAAAGAGCAGATCCCATTTTTGAAAGAAAAAAAAAAAAGAAGAAAGAACAATAGAGAATGATGACACAGTGAAATTATTTAGAACTTCACTTACAAAGTAAGATCATTAGAGAAAGACAATTTGTTCTATATGGAAATTGCTTTGTTAAAAACCTGGAGCAGTGAGGACGGAAATCCCATTCTTAAATACATCAACAACATTTTCATTATTCTCCCCAGACACCGAGTGTTTTGTTTAGTTGTTATTAGTATTCCACTTAAAAGCAAATTGCAATAAAAATTTTGTTGAGGTAGATGAAAGCTCCTGCAGCTATTTAGTATTGCTTAAAACAAATTGATCGCACACCTTGAAAACTGCCTCTACTCAAAAGAATCACTGTTTAAGAAAAGACAAATGAGAACGAATAATACATTAGGACATTATACCAAATTTAATAAAAGCAAACTTCTGATGAGTTAAAAAATTACATAACATTTAGATATGTCTTTAACAACACTACTTATGAGAAAAACATTCGGATTCTACAGATTATTTTGAAAGAACTAGGTACATTCAATAAAACAAAATCTCCTAGATCTACCTGAGTATATGAAAAATTATCTTTATTCATTTGAGATGTTTTGATGGCGGACTTCACTATTTAATATAGTGGTAGGATGTATTATTTCAACCAGCATGGTCATAAAGAACAAGAAGTCAAGGACAAAGTAAGTTCAAATAAAGTTAAGACTGATACTTCTAGGAGAAAGGATTATTTTCTCATAGTAATTTCTATCCATAAAGCCAATATCATTAAAAAGAAGAGTGATTAATAGTCACTGTACATGTGGGTTGGAAATGAAAATAAAGATATTGATGATGAAAATCATGATAATGAGGACAAAAATGACAGAATGGCAAAATCCAGTATTTGTTTGAAATGGAAAATTGTGGGCACCTGGGTGGCCCAGTGGGTTAAGCTGCTGCCTTCGGCTCAGGTCATGATCTCAGGGTCCTGGGATCGAGTCCCGCATCGGGCTCTCTGCTCGGCAGGGAGCCGGCTTCCTCCTCTCTCTCTCCGCCTGCCTCTCTGCCTACTTGTAATCTCTGTCTGTCAAATAAAATAAATAAAATCTTTAAAAAAAAAAAAAGAAATGGAAAATTGCCTGCAAGTATCACTATTGACAAAAATCATACATTCAATCTTTATAAGCATTATAATGCCATTTATAGTGGGAAGCATCAAAATGAATGCATACGAATTGCAGAGTTACCATGTTTTGTCTCCAGTGAGCCTACAATTCTGGCTTCAATAACCCCATCAATATGATCATAGCACTGTGTAATAGCAGAATGATGCATGTATACGTAGGGAAAGGTACACATTTGTACAAACACCGGAATTAAAAAGGACTATGTGTAGATGTTCATGAGTGCTTCATACTAGTCTGGAACCTAAAAATCTTTTTTAAGCCCTCCAAATTTAAAGTCCTCATTGAATCTTGATGATCTATAAACTATATATATATATAGCTTGTGACAAAATAACAAAAACTGATATATTGAAAATATTGAGTTACTACTATAACCACTTTTCTTTCCTTCTATACTTTCTCTTGTTTTTGTTTTTGTTGTTGTGCCATTAGTCTTTTTTTCTCTTGTTCTCTTAATACATATGTATTAAAAAAAACATGATTAATAACAGACATTTCCCTGGTATTGTCCATATTTTTTCTGAGTTTTTTAAAAAGATTTTTATTTATTTATTTGACAGACAGAGATCACAAGTGGGCAGAGAGAGAGGAGGAAGTGGGGCTCCATCCCAAAATCCTGAGACCATGACCTGAGCTGAAGGCAGAGGCTTTATCCCACTGAACCACCCAGGTGCCCCAAAATGTTTTGATCTTGATGAATTCCCCAAGTTCACTTTGGCTTTTGTTTCCTTTGCCTTTGGAGACATATCTTGAAAGAAGTTGCTGTGGCTGATATCGAAGAGATTACTACCTATGTTCTCCTCTAGGATTGTGATGGATTCCTGCCTCATGTTGAGGCCTTTTATCCATTTCAAGTTTATCTTTGTGTATGGTATAAGAGAATGGTCGAGTTTTGTTCTTCTATACATAGCTGTCCAATTTTCCCAGCACCATTTATTGAAAAGACTATATTTTTCCTACTGGATATTTTTTCCAGATTTGTCGAAAGTTGGCTAACCATAGAACTGTGGATCCATATCTGGACTCTCTACTCTGTTCCACTGGTCTATGAGTATTTTTTTGTGCCCATACCATCCTGTCTTGGTGACCACAACTTTGTAATAAAGCTTGAAATCAGGCAACGTGATTTCAAAAACGCCCCCAGTTTTGTTTTTCTTTTCAACATTTCCTTAGCAATTCAGGGATTCAGGGTCTTTTCTAGTTCCATACAAATTTTAGGACTGTTTGTTCCAGATCTTTGAAAAATGCAGGCAGAATTTTGATTGGGATGGCATTGAAACTATAGATTGCTCTAGGTCATATAGACATTTTAACAATGTTTATTTTTCCAATCCATGAGCATGGAGTGCTCTTCCATCTTTTTGTGCCTTCTTCAGTTTCTTTCATGAGTGTTCTGTTGTTCCTCAAGTATAGATCCTTTACCTCTTTGGTTAATTTTTTCCCCAGGTATCTTATGGTTCTTGGTACTATAGTAAATGGAATCAGTTCTCTAATTCTCCTTTCTGTATTTTCATTGCTAGTGTATAAGAAAACAATTGATTTCTGTGCATTGATTTTGTATCCTGCCACATTACTGAATTGCTGCATGAGTTCTAGTAGTTTGGAGCAGAATGCACGAACAGACACTTCTCCAAAGAAAACATACAAATGGCTAACAGACATATGAAAAAAGTGTTCATCATCATTAACCATCAGGGAGATTCAAATCAAAACCACATTGAGATACCACTTTATACCAGTTAGAATGGCCAAAATTAACAAGACAATAAAAAACAAGTTCTAGAGAGGATATGGAGAAAGAGGAACCCTACAACACTGTTCGTGGGAATGGAAGTTGGTACAGCCACATTGGAGAACAGTGTGGAGATTCCTTAAGAAGTTAAAAATAGAACTACCCTATGACCCTGCAATTGCACTAAGGGGTAGTTACCCCAAAGATACAGATGTAGTGGAAAGAAGGGCCATCTGTACCCCAATATTCATAGCAGCGATGGCCACAATTGCCAAACTGTGGAGGCAGCCAAGAAGCCCTTCAACAGACAAATGAGTAAAGAGGATATGGTCCATATATATAATGGAATATTATGCCTCCATCAGGGAGAATAAATATCCAACTTTTGTATCAACATGGACAGGACTGGAGGAGATTATGCTAAGTGAAGTAAGTCAAGCAGAGAGATTCAATTAGTATATGGTTTCACTTACTTGGGGAGCATAAGGAATAACAAGGAGGACATTAGAAAAAGGAAAGGAAAAGTGAATTGGGGGAAATTTCAGGTGGAAACAAACCATGAGAGACTGTGGACTCTAAGAAACCCAACAGGTTTTTGGGGGGACAGGCGTTGGGGGGTTGGGTGAGCCTAGTGGTGGGTATCAAGGAGAGCACGTATTACATGGAGCACTGGGTGTGGTGCATAAACAATGAATCTTGAAATACTAAAAAAAAGTAAATTAAATTAAGAATAATAAAATAAAACTCAAAAGAAAAAAAAACAGATTTTTCTTCCTTATTTAGCATTTTTCTCTTCACTATTATTTAATTTGTTACATCAGTATCTTATAAGAGTTTGAACAAAAATACCTTTCTTAAACCCCTTTTCAAGAAATTTGGAGAACTACCTAGTCTTCTACATTGAAATGAAAATGTATGCAATGCTGTCATAAGGTAGCTTTGAAAATTGCCTCAGTCTACTCCTGAAGTCCTCGTCAATAAGCAAGTGAGAGCATATGCAAATACTGATGCTGTGACAAAATTCAGATTTTGTGAGAAAATAAGGTGAAGTCAAAGTTAATAGAGCAGACATAAAACATTGTCTTAGTTTGCATGATTTCATAACTTCATAACAACAACTAGATTCTTAAAGTTCAATCAATAAATATTTGAGGACCTACCTGTGCCAGTCACTGTTCTAGGTCTGGGAATTCAAATCCATTATTTTGATTTAATATACCAATTTAATTCTTACAACTGTGTTAGAGACTATAAAGAATAAAAAGTAATTTTAATACATTTTCTGTACCTGCAATTCAAGATCATGTTTTTTGAGAAGCTATTAATATAAAGTAAGGAAAAAAGCTGAATGTTGAAATAAATTTGAAAAAATTGGTTTCATTACTACAGAATTTCTCAG
This sequence comes from Mustela nivalis, assembly GCF_964662115.1. Classification (NCBI taxonomy): domain Eukaryota; kingdom Metazoa; phylum Chordata; class Mammalia; order Carnivora; family Mustelidae; genus Mustela; species Mustela nivalis. The sequence continues at coordinate 19,238,979 of NC_139023.1, read as the reverse complement.
AGCTTTTAATAAACACAGTTGTGTTATTTCCGAGAAAGGAAAGTGGACAGTATTTCCAAACCTATTTACTCACAGGACTCTCTTCTCTCGGGGTAACAATTAATACCTTTAAAAACTAGTGCTCTGGTAAAACACACACACACACACACACACACACAAAGAGAGAGAGAGAGAGAGAAAAGAGGTAACAGGCCAAGAGAAAGGCCCAGAGGTAAAGAAAATGAAGAAATTTTATGTAATTTTTTTTTTTGCAGGAAATCTATGCATGGTGATTATTAGTAACTTCCTTCTCTTCCCCCTTCTTCTTTTTTCTTCCTTCCTCCCTTCCTTCCTTCTTCCTTCACTACAAAAATCTTGTGATTTTTTAAAATGTTTATACACAGACAAGTTTTTAATTTTTTTCATTGGCTCATGATTTTCTCTACACTGAACATAAATGTGTAGTAAGAGGAGTGTCTCTATAACCAAATGTCAAGTTCATAGTCTGCTTGAAGTGGAAAATACCCTCAAGACAAAAGCAATCTTTCTAGCTTCCCTTTATCTTTCTGAGCTCCCTTATTTGACAATGATTTGAGATAGGTAATTCTTTGTTAAGTTTATCAGCACTTTGATGTTTCCATAAAGTTTTGTGAGTTTTTTTTTAAATAAACCACATTTTGTTTATTTTTAGTGAAATGAGTGTTTTGAATAAACTTTTCTGAGATAACTACATCTCAAAATCCATTATGTATATTGAATATAAAAATACTTTTAATGATAGAGACAGAAATTTATTTATGCTTAATTTCTGAATATTAGTGAAAACATTAAAGCAACCCAAATGTTCAGAAATAGTAATGCAATAAGGGAGAGATCACATTCAACTTCAAATATAAGAACAAATGGGGATTTATACCAAGGAACTGTGTGAGTATGTGTGTGTGTTAGGGGTGGGCATATAGGGAGCAGTGTGCCTATGGAAGGGAAAACACTAAGACAAAACATGAAAGGAAGAAAATTCTGGCTAAGCCACAGCAACAGGATTCTTGCTGAAGACCCACCAGGGTAATCAGATATCAAGGGTGGGGGATTCTTTCTAAATTAACTTAGCAGGATTCTTGCTAAAACTGGACTCGGCGGGCCTGGTAAGGACTGGGGACCAAGGTTGAGATCTCCTCAAAAACATGGCTCAGAGAGGCCTGGCAAAAGTCAAGGAAGAAAGTTCTTTCACTAGTATATTATAGATTTATTAAACCCTTCTTTTGAAAAAATCCTATTTACCTGGAATACTCATCCTTTCCTCCTGAAACTTAAGTGAGTAGTTACCATGTTCCAGTTACACATTTAGGCAATGAGGAATCCAATGTCTGGGAAAAGACAGAAAGTGAAGGAAATGTTCATAAACAAGTATGTGTGTAAACAAATAATGTGAAATATTGATAAATTTATGGAGAATATATATTAGGAAAATGCTTTAATGAGTGGCAATGGAAAAAAGTTTAGGAGGGGTGGTCTGGGAAGGATTTTCTGGTGAGATCATATTTGAGCCCAAACTTGATGACTGAAAGGAAGTAACCACAAAGAATTACGGAAGCAGCATCTTGAACAGGGATGGCTGGTACAGGGCCTTCAGGCAGGGACAAATCTGGGAATATACCTTAAGCAAATTCCCTCCATCTGCTCTTGTTCATCAAACTGTCATTTCCCTGCTCAAGATCTGACAAAGACTTCTGGCTTCATGAGGCTAAAATCCATGTCAGTATGGTAGTCTACATGATCTGTCCTTTCCTCCATACTGTGATTCTTCACATCAGCTTCTGAAGTCAGCTTCTTCTATTTTCAGCTTTGTTCACTCATGCACTCTTTATGAACTTACTCCTTCCTTCTCCCTCAGGTATATTCATGACTCTCTCTCTTAATGTTGGTCTCTGCTCAAAGGTCAGCAGAACCAAAGAGCCTTTACCAACCAATTTCAATTTAAATAATATCCTGCCATCTAACCCTCTAACTGCTTTCTGTTTTTTTCCAATGTATATATAATTTCTAGGAATATATATATATATATATATATATATATATATATTATATATATAACATATAAAATATATATGTGTGTGTACACACACACACACACACACACATATACATATTTTGTCTTTCACTTTCATTTATTTTGCTGCCTCCTACAATGTAAGCTCCCTGGATAGCAGAGATTTGCTTGTTTCATTAAAAATGGTATCCTCAGCTAAGCATGATACGCTCTAGTTCCATCCATGTTGTCGCAAATGGCAAGATTTCATTTCTTTTGATGGCTGCATAGTATTCCATTGTGTATATATACCACATCTTCTTGATCCATTCATCTGTTGATGGACATCTAGGTTCTTTCCATAGTAAACCCGGCGATTCACAGACCTGTACACCTGGGGATAAAAATACATGTTTATAAAAAAAATTAAAATTAAAAATAAATAAATAAATTAATTAATTAATTTAAAAAATAAATTAAAAAAATGGTATCCTCAGTACCCAGAAGAGCTCTTAAAATGTTACTCATATGTAATGCTTATTTCTTCACTGTAGTCTCTCGCTGAGCTAGCTACTATTATAAGCTCCATGTAACTGATGATAAAAGTATGATTCACAGAGTTCACATAACTTACCCAAACCCACATAGCTTGTAAGATACAAATCTACTTATATCTTTCCAAAAATGATGTTTTTAAGCACTTAGTAGAACACATTTGTAAATTACTGATAACAATAAAACATTTGTTTTTAAAGATTTTGTTTATTCATTTGAGAGAGAGAGAGGAGATCATGAGCAGAGGGGAGAGACTGAGGGAAAGGGAGAAGCAGACTCCCAGCTGAGCAGGGAGCCTGATGCCTCGGGCTCTATCCCGGGTTTCAGAGATCGTGACCTGAGCTGAAGGCAGATGCTTAACCATATGAGCCATCCGGCAGATGACCCTTCCACGTGCCCCAACAATATAACATTTACTAAAAACAATAGAAATTTAAACAATTATCTCTTTAAAATACAAAAGCTATAACTTAAAAAAAATACTTCTGGTGAGTAAAGAATAAAGGCACTTTTGCTAGTCACATATAATTTCAGGAAACATTAGAAATCTTGAGACACAATATTTCCAGTGTGTTTACCATGTTTTACAGGTAATGGTTGGTTTACAAGATAACTCTCCATATAAAGTTCCATAATTCAAAGCCCATTTCCTAGGGAGAAAAAATCAGATACAAGAGACCAGAAATATTGCAAATGTTGCAATATCAAATGCTAACAAGTATTGACTAAAAGAAGTCTAATTAATTTATAATGGTTTTAAAAGATGTACTATTATATATTGCTTCTCCTTCCTTTGACTTATGCTAAAAAGAAAAAAAAAGAAGCTGTTGTGTTATAGCTTACCTAATCGATATATACAAATACGGAATTAGGTGGTCCAATTCAAAGCAGTAGCTGTCAGATAAAGGATATAGATTTCATTTCTCCTCCTCTGATGTACAAATTTCCATATCTTTATCTCATAAAAGCTTCCATGTGTTTTACATTTCCCTGCATTCTGGAAGTTGCATACTTCTTACTAATGGGAGAGGCTAGAACTAAAAGCATTTAGAAATAAACCTTCTTACTTGAAAGTAATACAAATGCAGATGCATCATAAAATAATTATTTTTAAAGCTTTGGGATGAATATGTGAAATTAGAGATAAAAGAGCAGGTAGAATGATTACTTGATAAATTAGAGTACTGTGTTTTGAAAAGAAGGCAAATACTAAGCAACCAAGACAATTGTGACTACATTATTAAACCCTCTCATGAAAGAAAAAATTCCTTCTCTCACCTGTAGTTTGAGACTGCCTTTATCATGAAAGATAGGGTTGCAATTAGAGTGATATAAAGCACAAGTACCAAATTATGTTTATTAGTGGATAAAAGACTCACATGTGGTATTTTTTTTGTTGTTAAAAATGAAAATTACATGAACTGGCTCTAATGGAACATAATAGGACATTTTGCCATATATATATATATATATATATATATATATATATATATATTTCCCTTTTGAAATGGCCTTGAATCAAAATAGCTGTAGAAGTGCCTTATCTTTAGCAATTCCATTAGCCACTGCCGGCTGGGATCTTAAGGCATTTATCGGAACTTAAAATACAAGTGATACAACTTTTAGGAATTACTGTACCAGAAATTATCCACATAAAATGAAAATAAAGGATAAACTCAGAGATATGTATATCAGTGAAACAACTAATTAAACTAATTATGCAAATCATAAATCTGATAATTCACTGTTAGTATGTTTATTTGAACAAAGTTACTCTGATACATCTGATTGAATTTTGGAGGAAAAGTACCTTTTTTTGGAAAGAGAGCAAAATTAATTCTTTTCTTTTTTTTTTTTTAAAGATTTTATTTATTTGACAGAGAGAGATCACAGTAGACAGAGAGGCAGACAGAGAGAGAGAGAGGAGGAAGCAGACTCCCTGCTGAGCAGAGAGCCCGATGCGGGACTCGATCCCAGGACCCTGAGATCATGACCTGAGCCCAAGGCAGCGGCTTAACCCACTGAGCCACACAGGCGCCCCAATTCTTTTCTTTAAGTACGTTAAATCTCTATGTCAACTGACTTCTCATTTAGTGTATGAAAGGAAGGAACTTATTAGACTTAACTTTGAGATATTAATATGTGGATTTTCCATAGCAGATGTGTAGCCTCAGGTAGACTTCTGGCACTCAACAAATTTCTGTGCTACTCTCACTAGATATATGTACTTAAAGAATTCAAATTAACATTATTAACAATTAAAGAAAAATATCATTAGAGAGATAATATTTCATGCGTGTATACTCATAGAGAAATACAAACATGCACACATACTTGGGTATGTGCACATACATCTGCCTTGTATGAAAGTAGATGTTCTTTGTTCTTAGGCTTTTATTTAAATTACAATTAGTTAACATGCAGTGTAATATTAGTTTCAGGTGTAAAATTTAGTGATTCAAAACTTAAGTACAACACCAGTGCTCATCTTTGTTTTGTGAATTTTTCGGTAATACTATTCAATTCGTGAAGTAAAGCCTTGCCTGGAACTAGGTAAGGACCTGGAAATCCAGACAAGTGTACAATGATGACATAATAAAGTGTAAAACAACAACAACAACAACAACAAAAACTAAAGTGGAGAATTTTTTTTCTAGAAAAAAGCCAGCAACATTTCCTTAGAGCACATAACATCTGGGGAAAAAAAAATTGCATACTCTCCAGAATTGGCTGCAAATCCACCAATTTGAGGAAGACACTGACAGCATAAAAAAAAAAAAAAATGAATAGAGCTCAGATAATTAGGGTAAAAATATGATAAAGTTCTTACAGGTGCTCTACACCAACTTTTGGCAAATGAAATAGAAGGATGAGTGAAATTATCGTAAAGCAGTCTGGGATTATTCAATGTAACTGAACTTGGGTTTCTGGATTAGTTTCCTAGAGCTGAGGCAACGAGGTACCAAAAATTGAATAGCTGAAAATAACAGAAATGTATTTTCTTACTGTTCTGGAGGCGTTACGTCCCGAAGCCAGGTTTTGGCAGGGCCACGCTCCTTCTGCAACCTGTAGGGGAGAATCCTTCCTGGTCTGTCTAGCTTCTGGTGGTGGCCGTCAGCCCCTGGTGCTCCTTGGTGGTGGTAACATCACCCTGGTCTGCTTCTGTCTTCACACTGAGTTCTCTCTCTGTCTTCATCAGCTCTCTGTTGTGCATGTCTGTCTCCGTGTCCAAATTCCATCTTTTTCTAAGGATACTGGTCACATGGAAGTAGGAACTAGTCTAATGGCCTCATTTTTTTAAATTTTATTATTCTTTTAATTTTTTATTTTTTATAAACATATATTTTTATCCCCAGGGGTACAGGTCTGTGAATCGCCAGGTTTACACACTTCACAGCACTCACCATAGCACATACCCTCCTCATGTCCATAACCCCACCCCCTTCTCCCTACCCCCGCCACTCCCGCCATACTCAGTTTGTTTTGTGAGATTAAGAGTCACTTATGGTTTGTCTCTCTCCCACAGAAGGTCACACACTGAGGTACTTGGGATTAGGACATCTACATATCTGGAGGTGGGGCAAAGACAAAACCTAATTCAATCTGCAACAGTTTTACTCCAATACATTGCAGAAGAAACATAAGTACTGAGCCAGGTTCTCAAATTTGGGGAGGCAATGTGAAGACAGGATAAGTATACATAAAAACCTGAGTTTTAATACGGACTGACCCTACCCACTGCTCGGAGTATACTGCATCCTCTGGCTCGTCCCACCCCATCATGAAGTCTCTTCATCTGTAATAATAGAACTTCCATGAAAGCAATGAGAATTAACGGAGTGCTGACCTCAAGAGTCCAGTCCCTAACACACCCTACTAATCGGTGTCCCAGGAGTAGTCTCCAATAAGTTTACGTAGCAAAGTCTGCTAGACCACATGTGGCTGGTTTCCTAATCAAGGGATTAAATTAACCCCATATCCTAAAAACAAATCCTCCCAGATGCACATGAGCAGGGTTCTTCACTTCCTCTTTCAAAATTTGGTTCTTGTATTTGAATAATTGTTTAGGAATCTCCAAATTAAAGCTATCCCAGAGACATAGAAACATGTTTATTTCCCTAAAAAAGATGCTAAATAAGCTCACACCTTTTCAAAGTTCAGAGTGAAACAACTGTAATCAATTTTTCTAAGAATTTTTAAAGCGAAGATTATTAGTGTATTAATAAATTTAATATTGCTTCTTTTTTTATATATAATTTTTTATTTTTTATAAACATATATTTTTATCCCCAGGGGTACAGGTCTGTGAATCACCAGGTTTACACACTTCACAGCACTCACCAAAGCACATACCCTCCCCAATGTCCATAATCCCACCCCCTTCTCCCAAACCCCCTCCCCCCAGCAACCCTCAGTTTGTTTTGTGAGATTAAGAGTCACTTATGGTTTGTCTCCCTCCCAATCCCATCTTCTTTCATTTATTCTTCTCGTACCCACTTAAGCCCCCATGTTGCATCACCACTTCCTCATATCAGGGAGATCATATGATAGTTGTCTTTCTCCGCTTGACTTATTTCGCTAAGCATGATATTGCTTCGAATAAGATAATGTTACTGCAATCTATAACTATTTCACACAATTTTATATTAAAATGAAATCCCAACACTTTTTTTTTTAAATTCTGTATCTATGCCATTGGATAGAATTATGCTTAAAAGAGTAAAGAATTGGGGCATCTGGGTGGCTCAGTCAGTTCAGCATCTGTCTTTGGCACAGGTCATGATCTCAGGGTCCTGGGATAGCCCCAAATCAGGCTGCTTGCTCAGCAGGGAGCCTGCTTCTCCCTCTCCCCCTGCTCATGCTCTCTCTCTCTCTCAAATAAATAAATAAAATATTTTTAAAAGAGCAAAAAATATTTTCTCAAAGATTTTCAGATAGAATATCCTTTCGAGTCCTTACAAACAAACTATATATAAACTGACATTCTTAAAGTACGGAATATAATGCAGCTATGAATATGAAAGAGATAGTACAAATGTGCTCAAACACTTGCAAAAAGGTACAGGAATTGTTTTTTGTTTTATTTTTACTTTGTTTTAAAAAGGCAAACATTTTATTTTTAGAATAAATTTTGATTTACAAAAAATTTGCAAAGATCATGCAAACAGCCTACACTCAGCATACATTTAGTTTCCTATAGGGTTAATATCTTACATTAGTGAGGTGCAATAATTACAACTACTGACTGTATACTAATTCATTATTAGAACTAAATTCTATGCCTTATTCAGATTTCCTGTTTTTACCTACTGTTTTTTTCTGTCCCAGAATCCCATCCAAATGCTGTACTTCATTAAGTTGTCATCTTTGTCATCATGTCTCCTTAAGTAGCTCCAGATTCTGACAATTTCTTAGACTTCCCTTGTTTTAACCATATTGAGGAAATTTACTAGGTATTTTATATAGTGTCCCTCAAATGAGATCAACCTATTATTTTTTCTCATTATTGGAATGGATTTATTATTTTTGAAGAGATAGGTACAACAAAGCTATCATTCTTGTCACATCATGTACATATTGTTAACATAATTTACAACTGCTGATATGAAATTGGTTACCTGGCTGAGACAATGTGTGTCAGCTTTCTCTACTGTAATACTATTTTACCCCCTTTTTTAAATTGTCTTCTTGGAAGTAAGTCACTCTGTACTGCCCATATTTAAAGAGTTGGGAATTTCTCACCTATATCATTTTTGTTCTGCCTGAAGAACTTTGAACATTTCTTGAAAAATAGGTATACTGGAAATGAATCTCTCAGTTTTTGTTTGTCCATGAAATTCTTTATTCTTCTTTCAATTTTGAAGGATAATTTTACTAAATAAAGAATTCTAGGTTGGTAGTTTTTTTCTTCAACATCGTAAAGATATTGCTTCTTGCTTGCAAAGTTTAAAATGGAAAATCCTCTATAATTATCAAATTTTTGCTCCATAGATAAGATGTTTATCCTGTTCTCCTTTAGCTCTCCAAGATTTCCTTTTTCTTTGATTTTGTGCATTTTGGATATGATATTCCTAGGGATGTTTTTTTCATGTTTGACCTGCTAGATGTTCTCTGAGTTTCTCAGATCTATGATTTGGTGCTTTGGAGACACAAATATTGTTATAAAGCATGCAAGGACTCACAAAATTATAACCTATATCATGTTTGTAGTGTCATCTTCCATTTCGTTTTTTCATACAATCTTTGCTCCAATCACTCAAATCACTTGTTATTCTCTGATATACTTTCAGATTCTGAATATCTAAATTCTGTATTCTTTAAACCATATTAGCTTCAAACCAAAAGTAGCTCAAATGCTACTCATGTCTTGATTCTTCCAGCTCATCAAGTATGTTGCCATCTGTCAAGTACTAATAGGCAGTAAGCAACTCAGGTCACACATTAGGCTTTCTCTCCCTATTCTATACATTATATTTCATCCTCACAGTTATTCACATAAGAAATAAAACACTTGTAATAATTATGGTAGTTTACCAGGCTTCTTGGCTGGCTTAGCCTTCTATATAGTTAGTGCACTCTCTGAGAACTGAGACTGTACTGGCGGGAGTTTTTAGTTGCAAGCCAAAGAAAAATGGCATTAACTAATTAAAACAAAGTTTTTGTTTGTTTTTCTTGAGAGAATACTAAATGACAGCAAGCTGTGGTACAAAGTCTTAAGAACCTGTGGTTCTTTTTTTTTTTTTTTTAATTGTGTTATGTTAGTCACCATACAGTACATCATTGGTTTTTGATGTAGTGTTCCACGATTTGGTTCTTTAAGTGAGAAGAAAGAAAGGAATGATTGCCTGATGTGCAACAAAAATCACACCACAGAAGCAGTCTAGTAAGATACCCCTTCTGTGAACATGAACTCTGAACATTGACCATGATACTACCTCTACCCCCGTCCCAGGAAACAAGATATTGCTGACAAAACCATCCAACAACTTCCAGGCGTCTTTCCCCTCATGGGCTCCAATTCAAATCTGGGATGTCTGCAGCTATTGGATTGCTCTTAAGTCACTGTCCACTTAAGTAGGAGAGGATCTAGATGCCCCAAGTAGCCGGTATTTCCAGGTTCCTTGGTGAGGGTGAGATCTGCCTGATGTGGACCCTCATGTTGAAGCGCATTAACCAGAATGCCCTGTGTATCAGAAGGGATTGGGATTCAGCAACTGAAGTGACTTATCTATTTATCTTCAATAGCTAAGACTCTGCTTAAAGTGTAGTAGGTATTTAATAAATGTTTATGGACCAAAAGAAAGGAAAGGAAGGGACGAGGGAAGGAAAAAAGGAGGAAGGGAGGAAGTCAACTTTCTAGGAACTAATATTTTAAATTTCAGTAAACTGGTAAATGTTTTGGTTTGAGTTGGTAGGGGGTACTTACAGCTGCTTTACTTACATTATCAACATATAATTTGATTGAAAAGTATAAAACATAAAATTTTTGTTATGTTTCTCTCAAGACCAAATACCATAAGCCTTATAATATTGTTTCAGTTCTGATTTCTTCCATCTATTTTGATTTCTAGAAGTAGTACTTCAGATGTTCACCCTTCCCTTCTTTCCTGGTTGTTTGCATAGTACAGTCACCACCTCAGTTTATTTATTGTTTAATTTTTTAAAATATTTTATTTATTTATTAAAGAGAGGAAAGAGGGGGAGGGAAATCAGAGTGAGAGAGACAGAGAATCTCAAGTGGACTCCGCAATGAATATGGAGCTGATGCCTCGCTTGATCTCAAAACCCTGTGATGATGACCTGAGCCAATATTCAGAGTCCCTTTAACCAACTGAACCACCCAGGGGCCCACCATCACAATTTAAACACCAGCTTTTCCCTTTGCCAAAGACCACAAATGGAAACTGAGATCTGACACTGATTTATTTTAAGCTTGTGTGTAGTCCTAATATGATCCAAATTTTTCTGAGGTTACAATAATAGATGTGAGTTAAGTTTCAGGTTTTGAGTGAAGACAGAGACTGCCTGGGAAATGAGAGCAAGCTCACGAGCTTAGGTGCTTTACTCATTTTTTTCAAGATCCAAATTATTAAATAAACCTAGGTTTCACTTCAAAGGACTAATCATGTTCCATGTATGTTCTTTTGCAGGAAAAACAGCCATTTTTCTTTGTATAAGGCAATTCTGTTTTTAAATTGCAGTGAAATTAATGCATTGTACACCATTGTTTAACATGAATTATGGCAAGAAGATTAATGCTTGTTATTTATGTTATCATATAATAATATATTATTTATTAATAATATATAATATTAGATTAGATTATCATTTGTTAAAAATAAGTATATCAGTTAAAAAAGAAATAAAATTAATAGTTTTTTCTTTTTTTTAATTAATTAATTAATTTATTTATTTGACAGACAGAGATTACAAGTAGGCAGAGAGAGAGGAGGAAGCAGGCTCCCCCTAGAGCAGAGAGCCCGATGCGGGGCTCGATCCCAGGACCCTGGGATTATGACCTGAGCCAAAGACAGTGGCTTTAACCCACTAAGCCACCCAGGTGTCCCTCTAATAGGATTTTATCATTCAGGTATATTTCAGAGAATAAACATACAAAGGAAGTTAATGCAATGTTAGAAATTATTTCATTCCAGATTTTTTTCTCTTTTTCTATTAGGAATTTCTCTTTAACCAAAGTTTCTAACACTGCTAATTAAAGCACCTGAAATGGCCTCAGAAATTGTTTTTGGACTGCTGTATTAATTAGCATTCCACTTCAAACTAAAGTCCTTTGCTACAAAATGTTACAATTGCCTTTCTCAGTCCAAAGACAAATCAAAGTCCTATATTATTTGTTTCTTCACACAGCGATGGTGTGAAATATTTCACTGAATCAGGATTGTTCTAAAGAACAAAAACAAAAACAAAACAAACAACAACAACAAAAAAAACTGGTGTGTGGAGTTTATATCTTATGATTGACCTCACATATATTTGTACTCTGGAAAGCTATTATTTCTCATCAAACTGCATATTTTTATTATATCAAAGACATTTTCATTCTACGTTGGTAAAACACATTTTAGACAGGCAAATTCTCTTTATATTGAAATATATGTTATATAAAATACATAAATAGTACATTTAAAGAATTTCAAGTAATTATAAAACAGTGGGAACCACAAAGTAGTTTATATATTTAGAATACTAAAATACTGAAATAAAATGCAAATCTTTTTTATCCTTGCTAACGGGATATAACATAAACAGGAAAGATAATCTTTTAAATTTTTCTACATCAGAAGAAACACATCTTCGGAATTATTTTTCTTTAAATTCTTTTAAAACTATATATAAATAAATATTAAGTAACTATTTATTGAGGGCATAAATTGTGGCAGAATATAAATTATAAAATGGAAAAACAGAGTTTAGTAAGGCATAGGTTTTTCCATTGATGATTTCATGATTTTTTTTTTCCTTTTTGTGGGTGGGGTGTTTTCTTTTTTAATTGATGTACAGTTGACATCAAATATCCTATTAATTTCAGGAGTAGTTATTCAGTATTTGTATACATTATGAAATGACCCTCACAATAAGTCTAGGGACCATCTGTCACCGTACAAAGTTATTATGATATTATTGAATACGTTAGCTATGCTGTACATTACATCCCAATGACTTACTCACTTCCAGCCTGGAAGTTTATTCCCCTTAATCCTCTTCATCTATCTTGCCTTCTCAGGCTTCTCTTGAAGTGTAATCCACACTTGCAAAAGAAATGTCACTGGGGATTGGGGTGTCTACGTGGCTCTGTTGGTTAAATGTCTGACTCTTGATTTCTCCTTGGGTCATGATCTCAGGGTCCTGGGATGAGCCCCACATGAGAGTCTGTGCTCAGCCAGAGTCTGCATGTCCCTCTCCCTCCGCTCTTCTCCCCCTGCTCAAGTGTGTGTACGCACATGCACGTGTGCTCTCTCTCAGAAAATAAATAAATCTTAAACAAACACAAAAAGAAATGTTAACTGAGAAATATTTTCAGAAATGAAGTCTCTTTGTACTAAAATGTCCTAAGAGAAGAAAATAAATGGCAATGCAAATGAAGACGTTGGAGGAAAAAAGTTTTCAGTGTTAGGACATGATAAATATGCATTTCACTTACTCTATGCATGTATATTTCTATGTGTCTCATATATTCAACCACAAATATTTATTGAGTACTTATATTATTAGCATTTGGTAGAGTAATGGCACAGAATTGTGTCTAAGAGATACATAGTCTGCCTTCATGGAACATACTTTCTAGTGGAGTCCCTATGCATGAATACATAAACATAAATGCAATGGTTTCTCCTAAGGAAGAGATAAAATAGCTAGGTCCCCCATATCCAACAAGGTAGTTTGCCAGTTTGATTTTTTTTAAATTTTTTATTTTTTATAAACATACATTTTTATCCCCAGGGGTACAGGTCTGTGAATCACCAGGTTTACACACTTCACAGCACTCACCAAAGCACATACCCTCCCCAATGTCCATAATCCCACCCCCTTCTCCCAAACCCCCTACCCCCAGCAACCCTCAGTTTGTTTTGTGAGATTAAGAGTCACTTATGGTTTGTCTCCCTCCCAATCCCATCTTGTGCCAGTTTGATTTTTATATATTAAATTGAGAAGTGAAGGATAATAGGACCAATATGTCCACTTAAAAAAAAAAAATACTTTTTTTTTTTCAGTCTGGTTTACATGGCAGAATTCTCTTAAAAGGATTCCTCAATTCTTCTGAGTTGTTAGCACCTAAAATCAGAAATTTGTTTCTCTGACTCTAGACAATCCATTACAGAGAAATATCCCTGGAGTAGACATGCCTTGTTTAACAAGGATTCTTTTGGGAAAACTTGTTAATCACTCAGACCTAAACTTTTCACTCACTCATTTTTCTTGATTTTAACTCCAGCCATGCTGAGGTTAAATGAATGTAAAAACTCAAGATTCATTGTGTATTCTTTCATTTAATAATTTTAAATGCTGGGCATGGAGAAATAAGCAGATCATATATCTCAAGAGGATAGTTTCTTTGTTTTGTTTTAGATTTCACTTATTTGTCAGAGAGAGAGCACACAAGCAGGAAGAGCAGCACACAGAGGGAAGAGCAGGCTCCCTGGGAGTCCAATCTGGGACTCGATCCCAGGACCCCGGAATCATGACCTGAGCCAAAGGCAGATGCTTAATCAACTCCATTGGTTTGATTCTGGTTTGGTTTTAAATGAAGACGCTGGCTATTTCTTTTGTTGGGTTGAAAACATTTTGTAGTTTCTTGGAATTAGAAGAGGAGGAAAAAATTAAAGGAAAATCACTGAGCTGAGATGCAATACTATGCAATCAGTAATTGGGTTTATTTTCAGAAGATAGGGGCACTAACTGACAATTTAATTAGTGCCACAATAGTCCATGTTGTCTCTTATTATTCTGTTTTTCCACTTGATTCAAAATGTTTTAGCTTAACTGATGATAATATTGGACAGTCCGTAGTACAGAATACAGTGTTGTTGTATTATAGGGCATCCAACTTTGCTTTGGGGTTCAGATATCTTCTGAGCACGCTAAAGATGAGACTGCATAGGATAAATAGGCATTTGAAGGGAAGCCAAGGGGTGGGGCATTGGAAAGAAGAGAAGGAACATGTGAGGCACACAGAATCTTTTTGAATTTCCAGCTTTATTGAGATATTATTAACTAAAAACTTTTGTAAGTTTAATGTGTGCATGATAATTTGATAGACATTTATAGTGCAAAATGACTATCACAATGGGGTAAGTTATCACCTCTATCCTCTCATACCATTACTATATTTTTGTAGTGAAAATATTAAGATCTATTCTCTTTCAAGTATCTAATATATTATTGTTAGTTACAGTTACCATGTTGTGCATTAGATCTCCAGAACTTATTTCTCTTATAGCTGTAAGTTTGTACAGGCTGACCAAGATCTTTCCATTTACCACTCCCCACATTCACTGGTGATAATCATTCTGCTCTCTAGTCATATAAATTTTTCTTTTCTTAGATTCTTTATAGGAGTGAGAACTTACAGTTTTTGTATTTTTTTTTAAGATTTTATTTATTTATTTGACAGAGAGAGATCACAAGTAGGCAGAGAGGCAGGCAGAGAGAAAGAGAGAGAGGAGGAAGCAGGCTCCCCGCCGAGCAGAGAGCCCGATGCGGTACTCGATCCCAGGACCCTGAGATCATGACCCGAGCCGAAGGCAGCGGCTCAACCCACTGAGCCACCCAGGCGCCCCCAGTTTTTGTATTTTTTTATCTAATTTGTTTCACTTAGCATAATGCCCTCCCAGTTTGTCTGTGTTGTTGCAAAAAGCAGGATTTCCTACTTATTTGTGACTGAATAATATCCATATTTTCTTTATCTATCTATCATATTTTATCTGTCATATTTTCTTTATCTATCTATCTTTCTTTATCCATAGCTATCTATCATATTTTCTTTTTTATCATATATCTATCATATTTTCTTTCTCTGAATCTTGACATGAGGCAACAGGTATAGTCAAAGGTCAGATAATTTACTACTTAATATTTGATGTGAAGAATATTGAAGGGTTCTTAAAGCAATAGGAAGTTATTACAGGGTCTTAAGCAATTGAAACTGAAGGAAGGAAATGTTGGAAAATAGAATAGAAAAAAATTAGACATTTTTCTATGTTGTGATGCAAAATTGACTTTTCCACTTTTAATTTCCATGATTTGTCAAGCTGATTCTGCAGAAGGGATGACTACTAAAAGTTTCTTTCTAATTAGGTATAAAAGCACTTTAGAGAGGTAGCAGTCATTTCTTAGTTCCCTGCCATTCATTGAGTCTGTTGTGGAGAAGAAGAATGTGATTATTTGTTGCTTTTCTTATTCTTGTCTATACAACTGTGGGAAGTACAATATCACTGGGGTCACATGATGTTCAATCAACACACCATTCTCTTATTTCAAAAGGAACACTCCATTCTACCATGACAGTCCATATGTGCAACCAAGCTCCTCATAAATGCAAGTTTGAGTAAGAAATGTCACAGGGTAGAAAGTATAAATAAATTGTCACAATTTTTACAAAATCTTAAATTAGTAAAATTACAAATTCTGTTTCCCCATACATGCTATTAAATGTTCAAAAAAAACCTGGAAATCTTAAAAAGAAATCTATATTTGGCACACTAAAGAATACTTTATTTTTTTTTAATTTTGCTATTTCTCAAATATCTTAAAAGAAAAAGAATTTGTGATACTTAAGCATTCTAAAATGCAGGTGTATTATGATACATTAATACAGGTTTCTATACTCATAAACTTGTCTATAAATAAATACATTCATATTTAAATTATATGTTTCCTTTGAAAGACAGTCAAAACCAATGCTTAAATTAATATGAGCAATTGTTTCTTAAAGCAAGCCAGCTATCTTATAACCATTAATTTGTATTCCCCTTTGTTTCTTCTACTTGTACTTTGGAGGAAAACTAAATCCCTTTACTCTATCTTTAGAGATTTAATTCACTGACATTTGTTGCTTATAAGCTATGAGTAAATAAGAAGGAAATAAAACCAAAGTCACAAACTTCATTATTATCAATTAAATAATTTTGACAGTATACTGCTTAATCTCTAACCTCTGTTTTTATTATTATATCCACATTAACATGAGGGTTTAACAGAACCTAATCAAAATGTCTCCTTATCAACAAAACAAATTATCTTAAAATTTTTTTGCAAAAATGAATCCCTCAAAATCAGTATTCTCTCTCTCTCCACAATGGCATATCTTTTTTGATTTGTTTCTCAGGTGTAATCTATAGACATAATATAATAACACTTTATCAACTCCCTTAGAAATCTTAAATTTTAATACTCCTTATTTTCCTAAAAAGAAAATGCATTGAATAATTGAAACAATACAGTGGTTATTAGTGCTAGTCACAAAATATTGATTGCTTTCCACCTTTTTGATATGGATAGGCTTTAAATTTGAGCTTTCTTGCAAATAGTGGTGACAGGAGATTAGCTGGAGGAAGGGACATGTATGGTTTCCAATTAGAAGTTTTAATTGCAGAGTACCCACCCCAATATGTATTTTCTATGGTTTTGATAACTAACAATGTTCAAGTGTCTACCAGCTTGAATCCAGCAGTGAGGACATTACAGAAATAGAAGATATAATTCAGTCAATCCTTGGCAAGAAATGTCTTTGTGAATTTAAACCAGTGAAATTGTGTATTTGTCTTTCACTAGAGCATAATCTATAGTAACTGATATGTATATGTAAAATAAATATATATGTGTACAAAATAAACAGTGAACCTTTTTTTTTTGTTAAATTATTTTGTAATTGAGCTAAATCTATCGTAAATGCCTTCAGTAAAAAAAGTTAGTGTCCACAATGGCAATAAAACTTGTGTTGCTGCCTCTTTATACACTATATTATTCACTAGACACAGAAATTTTTCTCTCCCGTGCCAACTTTTTACAGATGCAAGTCTGGAGATAAAAAACATGAATTTCAACAGGGAGAGAAATAATGAGTCCCCATGGGTAAGTTACCTTTGAGATTTCCAGGAGATAAACATTTGCACATCATGACCTTAAACATGTCTCAGAGAGAAAAAATGACTTTCACCATTGCAAAGCAGTTCTGTTTACCAAGTCAGATCTGTCAGGCAGTGCATCTAGACCTCATAAAAAGTGACATCAAAAGTAACCAATAAAAAAAAAGTAACCAATATAGGCAACAGAATCCAAATAACACTATGCACTTGTTGGTGTAACTATACTTATTCTGTAAGGTAACTTATCCAAGATAACAATTAAAACATATTAATTTGAGCTGAAATTTAAAGACATTTAAGGCTATAGAGATAATATTCTAGATTATACTTAATTAATTTGATTTAATTTATTAAGTGTCTAATAAACTTTGTTAAAATATTAAGTATTAACACAATGTTTGAAGAAGTTTCTATGCATCTACCATACATTATTTTCATTCCACTGCTAGATAGTGCTGTTTATTGTTTATTGGTTTTTATTGTTAGGTTATGACCAGAATGTAACATGCAAGTGTAAGAAGACATTTTCTGTTTTGCTTTCAGTGTTCTTCCTGATTATTTCATTCAATAAATGCTTTCTGCAGGTCCTATGCAAAATTAATTAATTTTGGATCATACTACCCATATGATTCATTACCTTCAAATAATTTCAATATCTACTCTGCCATCCACTTATTTCCATGGTGATAACTCTAGACCTTGTCATTACCCATTACTGCCACTTTTTAAAAAATTTTTTAAAATTTCTTTTCAGCCTAACAGTGTTCATTGTTTTTGCACCACACCCAGTGATCCATGCAATACATGCCCTCCCCAATACCCACCGCCTGGTGCCCCCAACCGCCCACCCCCACCCCTTCAAAACCCTCAGGTTGTTTTTCAGTGTCCACAGTCTCTCATGGTTCACCTCCTCTTCCAATTTCCCTCAACTTCCTTCTTCTCTCCATCTCCCCATGTCCTCCATGCTATTTGTTATGCTCCACAAATAAGTGAAACCATATGATAATTGGCTCTCTCCGCTTGACTTATTTCACTCAGCATAATCTCTTCCTGTCCCATCCATGTTGCTACAAAAGTAGCATGTTGCTACAAAAGTTGGGTATTCATCCATGTTGCTACAAAAGTTGGGTATTCATCCTTTCTGATGGAGGCATAATACTCCATAGTGTATATGGACCACATCTTCCTTATCCATTCATCTGTTGAAGGGCATCTTGGTTCTTTCCACAGTTTGGCGACTGTGGCCATTGCTGCTATAAACATTGAGGTACAGATGGCCCTTCTTTTCATGACATCTGTATCTTTGGGGTAAATACCCAGGAGTGCAGTTTTGCTGCCACCTTTTGATCATCTTGATGGCCTTACTTTACTGATGATCTAGTTTAAATTTTATGGTCAGTTCTTATAATCATTACCTCTCATAAAACCTTGATCCCTCTTTCATTGGCCCTTACATGCATCTAAGATCTATAACTTCGTTTAAATACAATGATCTACCCACTTTGAGCCTAAACCTATGCAGATAAATCTCACAGAAGGAAAACAGCAATCACAGTAATTGACGTCCTTTTAAAAGTCATAACAGCCAGCCTCCAGAGGGCTGTAAAGCTGTTTAGAAACCACACAAATTATCTCCAACCAACCCATTTCCCCATTGTCTTCAAACATTCTTCTATACTTGCCCCCCCATTCTTAATGACCTTTATTACTTCACAGAGAAAACTGAAGTAATTCTAAAAACCTTCATAGACTCCCATCACCACATAACGACTCTTTTTTACTCCCATGGACGCTTCCCTTCTGTTAACAGAACTATCAATGCTCATTTCTCAAGCCAATTTCTTAGCACTTCATTAGGTAACATCCCCTGTCATCTATTCACCTCTCAATTCCCAACTCTATATTGAAAAATTATCATTAGCATATTTCCCCATTCTAAAAGGAAGAGGAGGAGGAGGGGGATGAGAGAAAGCAAAAGAAGAAAAAGGGGGATAGGAAAAATACTTCTGACTAAATTTACTCTTCCAGGCTCCAATTTATCTACTCCTTTTAGCAGAAAATACCCAGCAATGTCTATATTTACATTTTCTCTAAAACCTATTGCGCTCAGGCTTCTTGTCCTTATCATTCAGCCAAATTGATCTTGTCAGTTTCATCAATGACCTCCAAATTGCTAAATCCAATACCAATTTTCAACTTTAATTTTACTTGGCCTATTAAATAACATTTGACACAGATAATAATATCTTTTCCAGATTAGCACTCTTTGTTTCCTCCTTGTTTTACCGGTTGATCCTTGATTCTTGCCTATTTCCCAATCTTTTAATAACGGAGTGCTCCAGGACTCAATTCTTGATACTTTTTTCTTCTCTGTTGAGATTTAGTGTTCTGGTTATCTTATTTTTCTATAGGTAATGACTTTTATATTTGCTTCTCCAGCACTGTCCTCTCTCATGAACTCCAGAGACATATTCAACTACTTATAAATATATGTGCATACATATCTTATTAATATATCGAGCTTAACTTGTACAAACTCAACTTCTGATCTTTTCTGCCAAGTCTATTTTGTCTTCATTCTTATTCATCTCAATGCAAAGGAACTTAGTTTTACATTTTTCAGACCAATAATGATGGAGTCAACCTTGATTCTTTCTCTCACACCTCAAAATATTCTAAGGAAATCTGTTGTTATAATTTCAAAATATATCTCAAATGAGATTATTCTTACTTGCACTGCTATCCATTCTAAACAATCTACTATCAACTTCTTCCTGAATTATTATAACAACATCCAAACTACTTTACCTTTGCCCCATTTAAGACTATGCTTAACACTGTAGCCATTTTAATCCTTAATACCACTCCTTTGCTAAAAAACCTCCAAAACCTCCACATGTTTCTCAGAGTAAAATCCAAACTCCCTAAAATGGCCTTTATGTCCTAAATAGGGGAACATGGGTGGCTCAGTTGGTTAAGTCTCTGCCTTCAGTTCAGGTCATGATCCCAGGGTCCTGGGATGGAGTCCCATGTCAGGCTCTCTGCTTAACAGAGAGTCTGTTTCTCTTCTCCCTCTGCCCATGTGCTCTCTCTCCCTCTCAAATAAATAAATAAATAAAAATCTTTTAAAAATATATCCTAAATAATCTGCTGTTTTCTCCACTTCTCTGATATATATCCTACAAATCAGTCATTTATTCTGAAAAATTTTGTTTTCTTTTGTTCTGTTTTGTTTTCTGGGAAACACAGATTTAAGTGCATGCCAGAGAGGGAGTGCGTATATGATCTGCTGCCAATAAAACTCTGGGGACTAACTCTCCACGGAGTTCCCTTTGTTGGAAACATTTCATTATGTAATGTTCATTGTATTTCATTATATATTGTTATAATTTGTTGGTAAGGGAAATAAGTGAGTCCTACATGACTCCATTGGAAGACAGTTCTAGAAGTTTGCTCCTGGTTTCTTCCAGACTTTTCTCTGTACCTTTTTGCCTTGCTTATTATACTTTGTATCCTTTCACTGTAATACATCATAGCCATGAGTCCAACTATATGCTGAGTCCTGTGACTCCCACTAATAAATTATTGAATGTGGAAGTAGTCTTGGAGAGTTCTCATATATATAGCATGCCACTTATAAGTATTTTTCCATTATTTATCTCTTCCAATTATAATGTAAGTTTCAATGGTTGTTTTTTTTTAATCAGTTTTGTTCCTTGTATATTCCATGTCAAAAAATATCCAAATTATATTCTGCATCTCATTTTCTTTCTTCTGAACTATATATAGGCTCATGCAATAAACTATTTAAAATTAATATATGAAAAGTTACATTTCACCTTGCTATCTTCCCCAAACACAATGTCAACAAGTGGCAACATTCTGGATCTTAATAGAAAGTCCAAAAATACTGAACCTATACTGAATAGTTCAGCGAGACTAATATATTCTCCCTCTGTTGCATCTCTTGATTTTTTCCATTCCCCTCCATTTCAACTTCATTTAGAAAATAAGTTGATTTAAACATAGGTATACAGGCTTTAAACTTATTACCAATTACAGTTATTGGCAACATGGGGGGTGGTAAGTCGCTAAGGTAGGGTGGTAGGTAAGAGAATTGAAAAATCTTTGAGGAGAAGAGAGAACAGAGGATAGTACATCGGAAGAGTCACTTCCAATAACAGTAAAATAATTCAAAGTTTTTAAAAGTAAGAGTAGGAATAAAGGATAGTTACTCATAGTTAATAGTTATCTGTGATAAAGGGTTTGGTGGTTTGTATATTTTGGTGCTATGAAAGTCAAAACTCCTTTATGGACTAGGAAATGTGAAATGAAGAAGAATGATCTAGAAGCAATGATGAGGAGAAAGGGAGAGATCCAAGCCAGGAGGCATAAAACATTACAGGGGAGAAATAAAGCAAAACAAAACAAACAAAACAACAAACAATTTAGAGGAATATAGTCCTGGAGGAAAGCTTGGTTTCAGTTACAGCAAAAAAGTGAACACAACATATATTATAAAAGTTGAAGATATGAGAAATCTCTGATGCTTAATCAAAAGTTCCAGAGAGTTTAGTTGCAAGTTTTCTTGGCAAAAACAAGGAAATGACAATTATTTTATATTTGTTCCAGATTTCTATTTATTTATACTCTACTTACAACTTACAAATTCAATATTTTAATAATTTCCTATTTGACTTATGGGTTTTTTGTTTGTTTGTTTGTTTGTTTTTACTTTCAGCATGTTAGGCCTTACCTATTTTAATTTAATGATAAATGCGTTTAAAATAATGACTATAAACATAATCCTTTTTTTTGTTTCTCTTTAATAGAAATACATACAAACCAATGAAATTTCTATTTCTAAGTAAAGTTGTAGAATCCTTTCAAACCATTACTTATTTTGTTGTGTTTTGTGTCATTATTGACTGTATCTCATATTACAGTGTGAACCAAGAGAGCCGTAACCATATCTACACCTGCAGTATCGTATTGCCAGTCCTTAGCACAGTACCTCACATGGAAAGGTGCTTTAGGAAAATGTGCGGAATGAATGACTGATTCTATATACTTTGGAAATTTTAATCTCTTTGAAATGTTTTATTGGGGTGTTGCTATGCATCTGTATTCAGAGATGCTGGCAAAAATTGCTAGAAATCTTTCTGAGGTGCCAGCAATATCTGCTGATGTGCTAACTCGGCCTCTTGCACATCACTGGTAAGAAACACATTCACTGACAAGGAGGCTGCAGATACCAAGGAGGGAGTGCTGAGGGCTCCAGGAATGCTGTGGGAATGACACAAAAATGACACAAAACACTCAGCTCAGAAAAAGAAGCCCCTTCTGCCTACTGTTTCCCTCCAGCGCCCTCTACTGATAAGGCTTAACGCTGTGCTGGATGGGAAAGGCTAGATATTAATTAACAGGGCCCAGACCCAGCATCACAAACCAAGGCAAGGGAGGGTAGACTTAGAGCTGAAAGGTCACACGTTGATAACTGACCCACGTGTTTAGATTCCATCTTGACCAAGAGTACTTGTAACAAGAAACAAATGTCCTCCCTGCATTCAGATATGGAAAGAAAATAGTTTCTTTATCACTCATCCTCATGAAGCAAAAGCTGCTGAGTAGCAGAAAACAAACACACAAAAAACCACACACTGTATTTTAGTTTAATCCTTTACATTTATTACAGTGTTATAATTTAAACATTTATTTTAGATATATATTTAGTATAGTTATACTACATGCTCAGTCTCTTAGATTTCCTCTCATTCCTAAAATTCCACTGAGAGATGGCTTTAAAGATGTGAGACCTGAGGTTTATACGGCCTCTTAGTGATGAGGTGAAAAGAATCCTTCGAGCTACACAGCATCCTCTGGACCATAGTATGTCTCAGTGAGAAAGTACATGGTGTTCTCTATTACCTTTACTGGATAGTTTGAGAAGTAAGACTGGTTCTATCTGCATTTTGAGCTTTGTTATTTATTATCATTATCATAATCTGTATGTAGGCTCTCCTTCTTCTGGCTCACTACCTCAGTAAGTGTTAGGTGTTGTCTTTCACATCCTGTTACTATTAAGTATAAGAATTTCTGTGGGTGATCAATTACAGAGGTTGTGATGATCACCAATTCAATTTTATGTATCTACATGTGCTGCCATTTTACGATCCCACCAACAACTGGTTTATTTCTAGCTTTCTTGGGAGATATAGAGAGTGCTAATAGCTGGCCTAGAAATGCATGACACTATTTAGTTCTTCAGGGACCATCTCATAATTAAAAGGTTTTTCTAAAAACTATGCATCTTGATGTTTACCTACAAAGTTTGGGGATGGCAGAGATAAAATCTGTTTCTTCCTACTCACCCTTTTATTCTCTGTTGCCCTTCAGAAGCAAAACAACATGAAGTGAAGCTTTGTATTTTTTTTTTTAATCATATCTCACTTCTTCCCTACTCTGACTTCATGGTTAGGCTTTATTGTATAGTACAAGAGATCAGCTTACTGACAAGTGAGCCAAAACAGAATTATTCCAGAAAAAGTATTTCATTAATATACAAAATGTACTTACTGCAAATATATATGATGATGATTTAATATTCTACATAGATAAAAGTTGTTTTCAAATCAGTAAGAGAAAAATACTTAATGGGGAAAAATAGTTTGACAGGAAAAGTGTATATTCGACAGAATAAATATAAATGCTTAATATTCACGATAGGCCAAGTAAACATAGAACAAATGCCATTTAAAATGTATATGTATATATGTATCAACATATTTGTTTATCAAATCCACAAAGATAAAGGAATAATGGTAATCCATATTTGCAATAATATAACATACATAATTGGCTTGAACACCTGGGTTAGAAGAAGTCACTGAAAGACGACATTGCAAGGCCCAACACACCATGACAGACAATCAATTAAAAAATATATATATTACCATCAGAAAAACCTAATGGAAAAAAAAAAAAAAACACCTTATGGATCTTGAGAAACAAAAAATATCCTTAACACTTGGGAGTAAATAGAAACTCTGAATTACACTGACTTGTGTGGGCATGTCTGAACATATTTTAGCTAAATCATAGATAAATTTCTTACATTTATCATCAAGTTTTTATAGGAAAAAATAAAAGCTAAATATATGTACTCTCTCAGTGATTAAGAAATGACTTTAAGATGCTGCAGGCTAACAGGAATGAATGGTATGAAGACAGAATTCTGTAGGTTATGAAGCCTCTGTTAGTTTAACTACTTAGACACCTTCCCAATAACTATAAAGGAGCTCTTAATCTATATCAATTTACTTTCTCATTTAAGCAATATATTAATTACAACCGATTTAATAGAAGGCATATATATATATATATATATATATATATATATACACACACACTATAGTACAAGCTAAATTAGTACAACAAAAATTCTTAAAATATAAGAGCTTAATTTGCTTGGATAGTAGAGGAACATTTCTTTCACACATAATAGTTCAGAAATGAGTTATCTAGAGTTAGTGGGACATGTCAACCATCCTCCATGTATGACTTCCACTGTTGCTCTGTAATCCATCTTTTCCCAGCCAGTAACAAGGGAAAAAATAAGTAAAGGACCTGTGTCGTGCTTTTTAAGAAAATGACTTACTTTGCACCTTTTGCTTCCCTCCACAATATTTTCTTTCAAACTGAAAGGACAGACAGTTTCTTGCAACCACACACAGGTGCAAGGGACTCTGAGGTTGTGTTCTTCAGCTGCGTAGCCACACTCAACTAAAACTCAGGAATTTACCTACAAAACAGGAGAAAAATATCACTTTTTTACCCTATTAAATGCTCAAGTGCTCTGTATTAATGTAGCTGTTTGTTCATGTACTTACAAAAGTGGATGTGTAATGTTCTAGTTTCCATTGTCTTCATCTTGACTGAACCATGTTCTCTCCTTTGTGATTGTAATGTTGTTGTATGTTGTACCTCAAATAGAACTTTTTAGGGTTGATGTTCCCTTCCTTCCTGGAGCTTGATTTGAAAAAAAAAAAAAAAAAATCCCAATTTATCAGAAAAAACAACAACCAAAAAACACTATTAAAATCACCTTACCAGGGCACCTGGGTGGCTCAGTGGAGTGAGCCGCTGCCTTCAGCTCAGGTCATGATCTCAGTGTCTGGGATCGAGCCCCGCATCGGGCTCTCTGCTCGGCAGGGAGCCTGCTTCCCCCTCTGTCTCTGCCTGCCTCTCTGCCTACTTGTGATCTCTCTCTCTGTCAAATAAAATAAAAATTAAATCTTTAAAAAAAAATCACCTTACCAACAACCAAACAATTTATGAGTTACTTCAGACCATTATGATGCAGGCTAGCCTAGAACTCAGGCATATATCAAATCTATTAAATATGACTTAGAATTACTTAAGATTTTCTGATAGATACACAGTCCATGCTCACTTGCTATATTTTTATACTTTTTTTTTCAACCCATGACAATTTGGTTTCTGTCCTTTATACTCCTAATCATTAAACCTGAAGAAAACTCAGCAAACAGACATGAGAATGGAAACTTCAGACATAAAACTTGAATGACAGTCATATTATCACGCAGACAACTAAAATATCAATGAAATAAGTAGGAAATATAGTAAAAAGAGAGATAAAACATGTGCACGAGTGTTCACATATTGCCTGTAAGTTTATCTGTAGATAAGAAAAGACATCAATTTAAGTGTATGGCAATAAAAAGTAAATAAAAAGGAAGATTAAAGTAGCAGTTCAAAGAAACAGAGCTGTATGGATATTAAACATATGGTGAGTGATTTTATGACACCCTCTGGGTACCATTAAAACACCCACAAGTAATCTGATTACTTGTCCCATCTGGAATCCACAAAGCTTCAGGTTAGTTGCTGTGTACCTAACTGCATGCCCTCAAAATAATTGGTGTTGTCTTAATTTTTTTCTTTTTAGCATTCTCCATCACTGCCAAAAATGACATGGAAAGAGTATCCAAAGTGCATAACTAAATATGGCAAAAGAGTCTCATTTGTTATTTTTATTTTATCTCATTCAGTCTCTTTTCATTAAAAGTTTTGAAGAGTAAAAAACATTTTTATTTCATCTTGCCTCATGTAGTGCCTTTGGTTTAGAAGTTTTGCCAATTTGAAACACATCATAGTCTGTCCCAATTCATATGCATGTGTGTATGTGTAAATGATTGCTATATGTACCACTTACAGCAAGTCAAGCAATTCTAATGCCCTTTAAATCAGTAGGTAGAAACTTATTTATATGACTTGCTTTTGTGTACTACTACACCTTCCCTAAAATTTGTCTGTGTTTTAGACATTTTTTAGCAGTTCCAATTTGAAAACCATTTGTCAAAATATATTTCAATAATTCTTTAATGCTTTCAAATAAATTATTATCTTAAAATTTATCCTCAAAGACTGTTTATTTAATAGGACATAAAGAAGGCTAGGAATGTACAAAAATTAATTATTTCAACTTTATATATTTTTTTTAATTTTTTATTTTTTATAAACATACATTTTTATCCCCAGGGGTACAGGTCTGTGAATCACCAGGTTTACACACTTCACAGCACTCACCAAAGCACATACCCTCCCCAATGTCCATAATCCCACCCCCTTCTCCCAAACCCCCTCCCCCTAGCAACCCTCAGTTTGTTTTGTGGGATTAAGAGTCACTTATGGTTTGTCTCCCTCCCAATCCCATCTTGTTTCATTTATTCTTCTCCTACCCACTTAAGCCCCCATGTTGCATCACCACTTCCTCATATCAGGGAGATCATATGATAGTTGTCTTTGTCTGCTTGACTTATTTCGCTAAGCATGATACGCTCTAGTTCCATCCATGTTGTCGCAAATGGCAAGATTTCATTTCTTTTGATGGCTGCATAGTATTCCATTGTGTATATATACCACATCTTCTTGATCCATTCATCTGTTGATGGACAACTTTATATATGGTAATACAAACTAAATAAATAATCCTTTGGTAAAATTTTCCTCTTTTCTCTCTTTCTTTTACTGTTTTCTTTGCTTCTGACTTGTTTTTTAAGGTAGTGAAATGATCAATGACATCTAGACATTCTTTCACAGTGACTTGTAAGTCAATATTCAGTCTCTAGCAGGTCAGGGAAGGCTAGTAAGTCCAAAGATAGTAACTTTAACAACAGCAATTTTCAAAACGAACTTGCTGGGAATTACTTGAGCTATGAAGAAGACCAAATATTTATATAATTTTATTTTAAATTCTCATTTCCCATCTGAAATGCACTTAGGCTTATTTTCTTATTTAATACCCATGGATATGACTATTTTTAATTGTGGTTTCAAAATTTTCTCAGTTTAATAAAATTATCTTTATTTTCCTACACCTTTCATGTTAATTTTAACTCATTTTTCCATAAGTCATTTAACGGTCATGATTTCCCTTTTCAAAGTTTTCATTAGAACTCTCATATTCAAAACAAATTCTCTTAACTTCCAATTTAAAAAAAAAAGGAATGGAAAGGAGGAAATGAAAAAATATCTAACACCAATAGAATTGAATAAGTCAGACAACATAAGGAGAGAATATGGGACAAAACCAGATGAAACTAGATTAAATTAAAATATTCTAATTTTTACAAAGTCTCATCTCTGTATCAGAATATGGGTAGCAACGTATTTCTATGTGAATAGTTTTTGGAGGTTGGAAAGGATGGCAAATAAAATTTCACCTTCCTCTTATACTACCGTGATCCCTTCAAATACATGCAGAGGTATAACTACATATGAACTAAGTGGGAAATGGGAAAGAGTTAATATATGTGAGACAGACCCACTGGAATGCAATAAGTAAATTCTTGGGAGGCGACATACGACTGTAAACATAAAGCCTGAAATGGGATCAGAGAAGGAAGGATATTTTCCATAGTGGAAAATGAATAATCAACAACACACCTCTGCTATTATTACCAACAAGGAGTCTGGTTTAATCTTTCCTACTTCTAGATGAGTTATCAAAATATAACAAAAATGGAGCCTAGGGAAATATACTGTGGAACAAGGTAAATGGAACTGCATTTAATTTTCTTTTGGAAATCCAATTTTGCAATTATTCTCTCAGGTTTTAAATTTAAAGGTAACTTTAAACATTACCCACCTCTTTATGAGTATTGTTCACTTCATTTTAAAATGCATTTTCCTAGGTTTACACACTGAGTCATCAAGAATTGCTTAGGAATAAAATTGTTCTATTTTTCTCTAACTTTGATATGAAAAGAATGATCCTATCATTAATTTTTAAAGATATGTTCTTTAATTTTTAAGTGACTTATTTTAATACATAATGGATTTATGTGCATATATTTGCCTATATACATATACATGATTTATATTAATATAGCCTAATATATATATATAAAATAACTATATGTAATGACATTTCCTGTTCACAGGATTTCAGAAAGACATAAGTATTTTTTAATTAAAATATGAATCACTAAGAAAATTTTCGGCATTATAAGGTAATGTGTATATAATTAAAGTGTATACGTGTAGACATTTTTTCTATTTTTTGTATTTGTATATATTTTAAGTGTTGTAACCACTATAGAATATCTCCTAAACATCAGTGACAACCGACTTGTTCTCTTAATTCCTCTACTATAAAGATAAGAATAATAAAATATTCACCTTTTTTTAGATTGCCTGTCAGTTAGGGGTGGTCAGGTACCATGGTTCTGCCCAATTGGGTATAAGCAGAAGTACTTGAGGATGATTTTTTTTTTTCCTCCTTCCTTTTAATAAAAAAGTCAAAATTAATGAAGTGATGGTTTGGAGCTTTGTAATTTCTTCCTTCCTGGACCATAGACATGAAGCCTAGAGATAAAGCAGCCATCTTGAAACAAATCACACCAGGAACTAAAGGGCAAAATGAGAGAAGGAGCAGGGGTCATTTACGACCTCACTGGACTGTTATAGGGACCCTGGCTTGCTTTGAGATCAATAAATCCATTATTGTTAAACTACAATATCATCATTTTCTGTTATTTCCAATGAAAGGAATACTAACTGATATAACCAGTTCATAAATTTTGGAAGTTTTCTTGATTATTTACATTTTAATAAAATATATCATTCCATGAATGCCTTCATGAAAGCCTATATATAGGAAATATATTTTAAAGAATAGTGACAATAAAAGAGTACTTTCTGTTTTAATTTTTTTCTATTGTTCAAGTTTTTTGATAATAGCTGCATTGATTAAAATATTTACAAGTAGAAATCTTATTTTTAATATAACTATAATATTATTTTCACATAATAGCATCAATTTTACTTGAATAACCTGAAACATGTCTCCTTTCAAAATAAATCAATAAATTATTGAAATCAAGAAATCAGTACTGACATCAGCAAATATCTGTTGATTGTTTAATATGGTGCTAAAGTAGGCTTTACTGAGGAAATAAAATGTTATTTTTTACCAGAGATAATATTGAAGAAAACTTCATATGAAGAAAGAAAGCAAGAGTAATATGCAAATATCTTCCCAAAAGACTTAACACACGCCCAAATTGTATGACAAGCCCTTCTTATCTGCTTCCTGAAAAATGCCCTAATCTCAATTGTCTACTATCACTTTCTGTGAAGTGAGTATCAACTCTGTTTACCAGCAGAAGTTCCCTGTTTTTTGTCTGCAGACATTGAAAAAACCAATAATGGTTTCATATTGGTTAATATCTGTAATATATTTATATTTTTTAACATCTTCAGTAAGATATTAATTCAAGTGAATAAACTCAAATGCCTATTTCACTGTATATCATAGTACTATCTGTGTTACAGTTGTCTAAATCTGTAATATACCAACACTGTCCTGCATTTATTGCTAAGCACTTCCTTATAGACTACTGAATTAAAGGATGCATAAAGTGAATTTTATATGCATATAATAAATCAACATACCTGAATGAGCTAATTTTGGATAAGGTACTGAATTAAATCTGCACTGGTCAAATGCAGCTGGTTTGATACCCCAAACAACTGGATTTTATTCATAATTTTAAGAAGAAAAAAGGCAAAATATAATTCATCATGAACATTAATTTGGTGCTTGTGAATAGTAAAAAGAAACTGAGTAAATATCAGAAAGATGGCATAAAAGCAAAAAAGAAAGGAAGGATATTAATAGATATTTTCGGTAGGCATTGTATCCTTTCTCAATACATTGACCAGTTTCATATAGCACCATAATTGTGTATTTCCTTCTAAGAAAGTGTTTTTGGTTTTTTTAACTGTATAGTATCTACTTCAGTTATTTCAGAAAACAAATACTCAATAAAATTCTACTGAAGATTGAACTCATTTCTTTTCAAAAACATGATTTTTGTTTCCTTTTGTTATCTTCTTTAGACTCTGATGGATGAGAATTTTGTGATTTAAATTTATTATGAATTATCTTGGGTCAAATTTGTAATTGTGCTAAATCCTTCCATGTTTGATAAGCTATTCAAAAATAAATATGTACACTATTTTGCCAGTATTCCCAGAAACCTTATCATCTCCTTTTCTAATACAGCATTTGAACCTTCGCATTGAGCAATGATAACACCTATAATTGAATATGTCAATAACAAGATACAAAATTCAATTTAAATAGGTTATTGTAATGAGCCTGATTATAGTATTATGGTATCATGAAAATAGATGAAAGATTATAATAGATTAAATATTTCATGCTAATTATTCTGCTATTGAAATTTGTGTTTTTGTTTTTGTCACAGTTGAATTGTGGCTGCTTATCATACAGCTACTAAAAGGAATTCTGGATCTACATAATATCTAACATTTGCATAAAAACAAATAAATCACTGCAATTATTGGCTAAGTAGGCTTATCCATAACAAATATACACTTTGCTTTTCACTTTGCTTTCTGACATTTTTACCTTGTCTCATAGATGCAATATATACTTGGAATTAAAAGGGTTGGTAGGGGAAAGAAGAGAAAAAAGTAAAGACACAAGGCAGACCTCACATAATCATTTATTTGGATTCATTATTAATTTCCTGAGAATAAAATTTTTCAAAAAGTCATAATTTAATCAACTGATACAGGTATACATTTCCATGAAAGTGGGAAACAAGAAAAATATATTATGACTAATTATCAAGGAATCAAGTATTATCACATTGAATTTATAAAGTCTGCCTGCAGAAACTTTACTGTTAAGACTTTTTGTATGGTAATTAGCAAAAAATGTCCTTATAAGACAATTAATGTCTTTTAGCACCCAATAGCATTTTCCATTGAATTTGTTCTAAAAATGCCGTATATTAAATTTATAAAAAATATTCACTTATATTTGATATTTTAAAAATCTTTATGTTAATAATATTTTTCCTTTATCTTCAAAATCATTCTGTACCTTTATCTATCCTGTTATGTGCCTGAGGAGACTGAAGTTCATGGACTGAGTCAACAGGCTCTCTTGCCCTTGGGCTACCTACTGGGTTCAGGACTATGGAGAGAAAACTAGTGGATGGGTGACAATGAAGATGACCTATCCTTTCAGGCTCATTTTTGGTCTGGCTACAAATTGGCTATGACTTTGTTCCCAACTGACAGTGCAGCTGCTGTCAAGTTGGGCTGCACACTGTCTTCAGCTTCTGGAACCTCTCTATCCTCTCAACCCTTTGAATACTAGAGCTGATGACATTCCTCCATCTTCCGGGGTTAGCCTTGAGGCTTCACCATTCTTTGTTTTTCTTCACAATGCCCGTGTTTTTGTAGTTATCATATTCAATTCTTTTTAATTATTCCATTTGTGTACACCATCTGGTTCTTGCTTGGATTTGGACTATTAAATTTTTCTAAAAATGTAGTATAGTGGTTTCATGTTGAACAATGTTATAACTCAAGTATCCAATATTACCAAAGTTAATTATGTCAGATTTTTAATGTATTTACTTAAATACCTTAAATGGCATGAGCATTTTAAGTGATCTTCAGTAAATACTAACTACACATTTGTCTCCTTAAAGTATGGATAGGTCTAATTTAATATTTGTTTGATGAGTAGGGTCATTATAATAGAAATATTTTATTAACACTGATAGTTCTAACCTCATGTATAAATATAAATGGCATGGATCAAAAAACACTTTCCAAAATTGTCCCCTCGAAAGGATTAGCATTCATACTGCTACTATCATAAGAAGATATTTACTTCTCAAGCAATAACAATATTTTTAAATTCTTTAAAAATTTTGCCAAAGACAATAAGTAACATTTTATTATTATTTTAATTAGCATCTTAATTGCCAGTGAAGTTAAATTTATTTTCATATGCTTAATGGTAATGTGCATTTGTTTTTAGTGAAATATCTTCTTACAGTTTTACCCATTTATACTTGAGTGATTAAATTTTACAAGACTCTGGTGCCAAAGTTTCTATTGAAGGTAAAATATGAATGGTGATGTTATCTATTGTTATATGGATGGTGAGGTCATCCATATCTGGTATAGGAAAAGGAGGGCATTTCTTAGTGTAGGTGATGAGTTTTGTTTTAGAGAAATGATAATTTTGTGGTGATTAAATGACATTGAAATAAACTTTATCTGACTGTTAAGTTTACTAGAATCTGGTAGAGAGATTTATACTAAATATACAGAGTTGATAGACTTCAAAATATATATAATGCAAATAATGTAAGTAAAGAGTATGTAAACAGGAGAAATGGGACATTACAAACAATAACAATTTTATGTGGTGAGCTTGAAAAGAAGTTCATATAGAAGTAGTAGAGTAGAGGGAAGAGGAGAATTAGAAATATGTAATATCTCAGAAATTAAATGAAGTGAGACAATTCAATATTATCACATACTGATAAAGGTAAAATAAAATGAAAATAAAATTATGTATTATTTTGTTAATAAAAGAGTTTATTAATGACTTTTGAGAGATATTTCACTTTTATAGGAGAACTAGCAGCATTAGGTTAAAGAGATCATGAAAGCTGAGTAACTGGGGATGGGAGAATAAAAAATAATGAAAGGACTTATTGTAAAGGAAAAAGAGACATCTTTGTTTATGGGAAGATGTGGAGCTGGGGGAGTTTAGTTAAGTATTAAAAAATGAAACATAGGAGGGAATTAAACATATTTGAATGCTAATGGGAAGAAATTAGATTGGTCTGAAAACCTCAAGACACAGGAGATGATAGGAGACCAGTACATGGATTTAGTTAACAAAGACATCGGAAAAGGACAAGATCCAGAGAATGAACTGAAAACTAAGAAGAATCAAAACCTTGTAACAGAAGAACTTGGAAATTGTAGATGAAAATGCAATTATGTGTGTCAGTACATTGGCATTAAACTAAGTTAATTTTGTTAGTTTGATGGATGACATGTAGATTCTTTGGAAAATGGAAGCTAATTTTCATCAGCATGAAGGGAAAATAAAATGGATGGTAGGACTAAATATTTGAGTATCATAGAAAAGTAACTACTGAGGAAAAACAATAGTCTGGGAGCAGATATCTGGCAAAAGATTTGTATCCAAAATATACAAAAAGTAGTTGTAACTCAAGAAGACAACAGCACAATAAAAACTGTATAAAAATATTAACAGATATTTCACAAAAGGGGATATGTAAATCTATAATTAGCATATTAAATAATACTCAACATTATTAGTTGTTAGGCAAATGCAAATCAAAACAATGAGGAGATACCAGATACCACTTCACACCTCTAGGTTGGCTATTAAAAAACTAAACAAAAAATAGACGATGACAAATGTTGACAAGGATGTCAAGAAAAAAAACCTTCATATACTACTGTTGGATGGTAAAATTAGCAGTTATATTGGGAAACAGTTTGGTAAGTTCTCAGAGAGTTAAACATAGGGGCATCTAGGTGGCTCAGTCATTAGGTGGCTCAGTCATTAAGTGTCTGCCTTCGGCTCAGGTCATGATCCCAGGATCCTGGGATTAAGTCCTGCATAAGGCTCCCTGCACTGCAGGGATCCTACTTCTCCCTCTCCTTCTGCTGTTCCCCTTGCTTGTGTTGCCTCTCTTCTTTCTCTGTCAAATAAATAATAAAAATCTTACAAAAAAAAGAAAGTTAAACATAAAACTACCTATGAGTTGTTCTACTCAAGAAAGAGAAATGATAAAACAATATGGCCACTCAAAGACTTAACACAGGTTTTTATAGTATCATAATTCATGATAACAAAAACCTGGAAACAATCAAAATGTCCATCAATTGGTTAATGTATAGCTAAAATGTAAAATATCTCTATAAAATGGAATACTATTCAACAGTAAAGAGAAAAAAATGATGCATGCTATTTCATGAATAAACCTCAAAACTCTGAAGCCAGATACAATAGACCACATATTATATAATTAATTATAATGAAATATCCAAAAAGCAAATTTATAGATAGTAAATAAATTAGTAGTAACCTGAGACTATAGGAAGAAACAGGAATTAACTATAAGTGGCATAAGGGATTTATTGGAGGAATAAAATGTTCTAAAACTAATTAATGATGATGGTGAACCATTTGTGTAAGTTAGTAAAAATTACTAAATTGCACACTTGAAATGGGTGAATTTTACGAGTAAAATTTGACTCAATAAAGTTGTTTTTAAAAATAGTTTCTGAGAATTTCAAGGCTTTGTGAGTAATGTATGAAAAAGATATCAAAATGGGAATTTTTCTGAGTATATTTTAGCTAAATATGCAAAAGACCAAGTACAAAATAGTAGAGGTCAACTTACCCCACATTCTATTTAAAGGTGTTGGAAAACTTCTCTAGGTATTACAAGGAAAATTCTTTAAAAAATGTTGTGGGTTTTAGTTCTTCTAAATATATAAAAGAATGAAAGGTAAAGAATTTTAGAGGAAAGCCTTAGGGAGATTACCAGGAGAGTTTAATGTTTGTCTCCTAGAGTGAGGGACAGTGGGAGCTATTGTTTGATTCATTCATCACTTATGTGAATAACTACCTGCCTTGCTACTCTGATGGTAGAGAAAGAAGAGTCTTCATTAGAACTGATCTGCAGTCTCAGAACTTGTTGGGTTAAAAGAAATAAATTTATTTTGTGTACATTAAACTTGAGCCAAGTAGGAGAGATAGAGCCATTTGGGGCCATCTTGAAGGCATTTTGTCTAAGAAACCCTTCTAAATAAGCAATGGGAGCTCAACAGTGTGTCTAGGTGAACCAACAAATAACAGAGGCCAAAAGTGAATCAGAAGAGTCTAACCAAAGGAGGCTTTACTTATATTAAGAAAAGGCAGGTGAAAAATATCCAGGGATAGGGTATCTCTGACAAACCAACAGAACACTTCAAGATGTCCAGGTTTTTGAATCCCTTCAAATCAAGAGAGCATTAATGCCATATAATGATATTAACAAGCAAATAAGATCTTTTTTTCTCTCCATTACATTTTTGAGCCCAAATCACAGTTGGAAATCCACAACTAAAGAGAATGAGGAAGATCAGAGAAAGAAAGAAGAGTCCCAATTTTTCCTATTTCTAAGAACAGGCTTGATCTAGAAAAAAAGCCAGGAATGAGGGAGGAATAAATTAAAAATGAATATCAGCGTTTTTGGCATTATATGATATTGAATTATTATTTGCTAAAATTAAACTGTTACTTATATCTATAGTTATCAGAAGCTTTTTATTGTCTGAGTGTGATTTGAAAAATTTCATGCTACAGAACTTGTCCCACAAAGTAGGTTTAAAAGAATATTGATGAAGAAGCAAATTGTCATTTGGTTTTATCGTATCAAATTTCAAGTTAAGAAATAGAGGCTACCTGGCACTATGAAAATCCCAGTTGAAATGAGGGATGATAAGATTTATAATTATCTACAGTCATCTGAGTGTGTGATTTTTTTTTTTCTTAATAGAAAGAGATAGAGTAGTTAAAGAGCAGACAATGGAGCCATGCTGCCTGGATTTTAATCTGGTTGTACCACAAAATCGCTATATAATTTTGATCAAATTACTTAAATTCTTCTTATCTCTATTTTTTTCCTCTTATCTCTATTTATTTGTTTTTTTTAAACATGGATTACTTTATATGAATGTGAAGATTATAAAAGTTCTTACATGTTAGCACTTAAAATAACAAATTGTACAGGGTAAGCATTCTATTGTTATTTATTATTATTATTATACTATTATTATTTTCTTCAGCAGCTCTCAGTTGCCTATATGTAGAATGGGGACTTGATAATGTATGAATATTATACACAATTGAGATGTGATACAATGGAAAAATAATGGGGGTGTTAAGAAAATATATAAATTGGCTAAAATCAAGAATTACAGAACCTATATTAGATAGGGGGAGTGTAAGAGAAGGTGAGTGCTAGTAGTTAAGATGTAGGATGATGACTTTTTTGTGAAGTAAATGAAAATATATTAAATAATCACATATTATGGGATGAATGCCATAGTTTAGTAAAACGTGGAAGGGTATAGAACCAGAGGTCTAGAGGATATTTCAGAAGAAATATAGAAGTATGAATTAAGTATTTGAATTAGTGGATCTGGAAATAGGATGTTAGGTATGGAATAACTTCATGTGGTGAGAAAGACCTAGGGTTGACCATGGAAATGATATTTAGAATAGAACAGTGAAAAAGAGTAAAGAAAAACAGGTGAGGAAAGTCAAGATTTGGGTATTCAGTAATTTGTGTATGATTTTGAAGATCACTTAGAATAATGGCAAGTTATAGGAAAAAATAAAACTTCAAAGAATGATGATAAATAACTGGGAATTTAAGAAGCGTAAACAGAGAGGAAGAATGGAGTAGGGCACATATGGATTTCATTAGCTACACTGAATGCGCAAGTCTGATCATAAAGTTTGATACATACAATGTGCCACATATGTATGACTTTAATAAAGACGTGCACCTTAGAGGAGCTGTGATCTTCTTGGTCTGGAAAGCAATGGTCTGGAAAACACAACATGGAATGAGGAGGGTATGATCTCATATCTGACCCTATGTCAGAATCTGACAGAGATGGTGGATAATTATAATGGGAGATTTTGTGAGTGATGGCATCAGAAGTAGCTTCCATCTGAAAAAGCTGCAGGTAAAAGAGTGTAATTAGAGAAGGGCCAGGCATTATTTAAGACGAATAGGTAGAAAGAATAAATAAGGAGTTGAAGCATATAAAAAGTTTATTCACCATAGGGCAGTATAGCACAGAAAGATTAAGGAAGGAGAACAGTGGAACCTGATCATATTTGCCCACTGCATTGATGGTGCAATGCTGATATAGCTATCTGTAGACCAAAAATATTAACTGCTCTCATACACCTTGGTACGTTACATGTCTAGGATAAGATAAAAGCCTCATTCATTTATTATAGGCCAGGCATTATTCTAGCACTTCAATATAACTGGGAAAAAATAGAAAACAATATTTTAATAGAAAAAATAGAAAACAGATAATAAACAGAAAACAATGTGAGAAAGTTATATAGAAAGTTGAAAGTGTCATGATATATATATAAAAAAAAACTAGAGCAAGATAAAAGATTTCAATGGTTTGGGCAGGGATGGGTTATAGGGTTATATTTTAGATACTGAGACCTAGATATTTGAGCAAAGTCTTGAAGAAATTGGAGGATTTATTCATGAGCACATGTAGGAGAACATTGCAGTCAGAGAGCAGGAACAATGCAGTACCCTAAGGGTGGCTAACACATTAATTCCTGTCAAAAATGATGATGGCTTCAACCACAGTGATAGCATTTGAGGTTATAAGAAGTGTTAAGGATCAGGATGTTTTGATAATTAAACAAGATAAGGCCCATGAATAAGCTAATGATAAAAGTATGCCCTAACCTGAGCAATATGATTATCTCAATTATCTCTGAGCCTGACATTCAAATAAATGCCTAAAGGTAAGCAAATACCAAACAATAGCAAATCCCTGCAAACTTACAGATGTAGTGATTTGGATATCTAGATAAACAATTTGTCTTATTTTATTTCCTCTACATTATGAAGAATAGGTAGGAAAATCTGAATTTCTATTTTTGACCTCTTTTGATGATAAGAAAAACCTCAAAAATCGGGGTGTTTGGGTGGTTCAGTTGATTAAGTGTCTGCTTCAACTCAGGTCATGATCTCAAGGTCTTAGGATTGAGCCCCACATCACAACTGGGTCCCTCCTCAGTGAGGAGTCTGCTTCTCTGTCTTCCTCTTCCCCTTCCTGCCACCACTGTTCATTTTCTCTCTTTCCCTCTCAAATAAAGAAAAATCTAAAACACACACACCCCTCCAAAATCAAAGCAGTATATCTCAAGACCTAAACAGAGAAGAAAGTGATACATAAGAGGTTATAATTAAATAATAAATTTTCATTACTGTACACATTTAAATTCATGGTCACTTAATTTCACTTTTTTTTTTAAGATTTTATTTATTTGACAGAGAGAGAGATCACAAATAGGCAGAGAGACAGACAGAGAGAGAGATGAGGAGAAGCAGGCTCCCTGCTGAGCAGAGAGACCCATGCGGGACTCGATCCCAGGCCCCTGGGACCATGACCCGAGCCGAAGGCAGAGGCTTAACCCACTGAGCCACCCAGGCGCCTCTTAATTTCACTTTTAATGAAGGAATCTTTCAGTGGGCACAGCAATGTTTTCAGTGATTTAAACTTTGTATAATTGTATACATGTGATTTAGAACTAACTATAAGGCCTATAATAACTGGGTATAGGACATTTATAAATCTAACTTTTTTAAAAAAATACATCATTAATTCACTAAAGAAAGTACACATCTGGTATGTATTACATAAAACTCATTAAGTAACTTAAAAATTAACCCAGGACAATAAAATGCAAAAAAAAAAAAAAAAAAAAAAAAGAAAGTAAGAAACATTAGACAAGGAAACCAGCAAAGGAGTGTTTGCATAGTTTCAGTTAATTTGTACTGAAGAGTGAGATCACAGAACACGTTAACACAAATTCAATATGAATCAAAAATTAACTAGACAAAATAGTAAAACAGAGATCAATAGTTTTTGATTACTAACTTTTTCTATATTCTTTGCAAGCATGAGTTCTAAGTTTGGTGAACTTATTTTGCTTATGTCTGAAAATGTTTTTTTTTTTTCAATATGAGATTAGTTCAATTAGGTGTTCCACCATAATGAAAACACTATGGTTTGGGACAAAAATATTTCATTTCTAATTTTCATTATTTAATAACTAGTGAAGCAAACTGCTTATACACTAAGAAATACAAGTGCTAATTACTGATACACAATTGTTGTTATTGTTTTATGGTAATTGTAGAAAATGAATGAGCTTCATTTTTGTTTTACTCAGAGAATTAGTTATTGAAGGACTTTCTCAATGGAAAGGAATAGTAGGAATTGGATTAAATTATATATGACTTAAGCCCAATAGATAATTAATGAGAAGAAGGTAAAAAAAAAATAATTCCTGGTTAAGCAATGAGCTCAACTACAAAAGATAAATAACAATGGCTTATTAATAAGATGATGAAAAAAGATTAATTAGTATTTCCTACAGAGAATTTTAATACAAGAAGGAAGTCATTAATCAAGATCTTGAGTTACACCAATTTTAAAGCATGCTGATGTTATGAGGCAGAACATAACATAAACAGAATTATAGTTCAATTCATGTGGTAGGGAGTTATGAATGATTAGTGTTTATAGGGTTGTTGTTGTTTTTTTCCCCCTGAGGAATGATCAGTATCCCAACATTAAATTGTCTTAAATATAGTGAACTTGAACTTGTTTGACATGTTTGTCATTAAAGAAATTTAATGTTGTGGGGAACGTTGCTGATGATATAGGCACAGAGAATAAGAAGTGGGTAAAATTCAGTATAACTAAGGTCTAACTTCAGAGGAAATTAGGCCAGTGAGTCCAAGATTCATTTTCAGATTAAAAACCATAGGCTAGGATAGAAGGTGACTCAGATTGCTCATTTTTCATGGTTAAGAGTTTTGTATGGAGAACATGCCTATGTACTTTTGTGGAGTCTAGACTTTAACAGTATGAAAAGAAAAGCCCCAGTGTCATCAGGTCTAGTTTTCATTGACGACCTGATCAATAGGATAAATTTTGAAGGTAACTGTTATTCTTTTATGTAAAATGGGTAAGTCTAAGATAAGATTAAGATTTAATTTAATAGCCCTCCTGTGCTTTAAAGGAGATCACCATGAAATATTCAAGGAGTTTTAATAAAACAGGTAGCATAAAAATTAAAGATACAGTATATCACAAATAGGTAATTTTAAGCATATTTATTAAAGTTAGGCAAAAAATAATTGGTAATAATGAAAAATAAGTCAATTAATTTTATATGAAGTATACTTCCATAGTGATGTGTAATATAAATACTTATATCTCTTGGTGATGTGACTTGTACAATTTGGGCGATTTTTTTCATTGTATTAGAGATTTGACTAAGATATCTGACTTTATGCTTTTGTGAATCAATGATATGAGAAAACTCCAATTTGAAAAGTAGAACTTAAAAAAAAAGATGAAAAGAAGTAGATTATAAAACTCTTTCAGCTATAGCTTGATTCATTGGGGGAACTTCTTAAATATTCTATTCACCTAAGATATTATTCAATTTATAAAATAAGACTCCCAGAGCTCTTTTGGAGCACACATATTTCATAGAATGACCTCCTACATACTAAAGATCTTTTTTGAACAAAAATGAAAAGTGGTTCAAGAAAAAGTTAGTAGCTATAAAAGGGTATTTCAAAGAGCTAAAATTGATTGATTCTGGACATATGTAATTTTTAAGTTAATACCTATTTGGGGTTAAATACTGGTTATTCTAGTGTTCGCACGCTGTATTTGGAATGCAAGTATAGTTATTGGGGAAGAAATAACACTAAAAATTGATGAATAGTTAAGTTAAAGGTTATGGAGGTTTGTGTTACAAATGGGGAGTTGGTACAATAAGCATATTCACTGTGAATGCATGACAAAAATTATTAAAGAGCTGCTACATTTAGTTTTTCCCTGAGAATTTAAGTTAGCAATATGACTTTAATTTTTAAATACTTGCATTTTCATTCATTTAATAAATTTATAGTGTTTTTTTTTCTTCTTGAAACGTTGACATTTTCAAAAACTCTATTCTAAGTTTGTCTCTTACAAAAAAAAGACAGACAGACAGACAGACAGAGATCAAGTATTTCAACCTATTTTTCTTATTTTTTAATTATTATGTTATTTCTATTCTTTTAAAGACAGCCTTACATTTCCTGGGACCTTTAGACCACCTCTATCTAAGTTTATAACCTAACTCAAATATCTTAACCTCCCCAAACCTGCCTATT
Organism: Mustela nivalis; assembly: GCF_964662115.1. Classification (NCBI taxonomy): domain Eukaryota; kingdom Metazoa; phylum Chordata; class Mammalia; order Carnivora; family Mustelidae; genus Mustela; species Mustela nivalis. The sequence continues at coordinate 19,197,409 of NC_139023.1, read as the reverse complement.
CTTCTGACTTCATTATCAATAGCCATCTCGAATCCTCTCTCTCACTGGTGACCCTAATTATCAAATACTAGACATTCTCTCCAAATGATGCCCTTTAAGCCAATCTGTAGAAAACCATCTGTTCCTAATAATCTTAGACTCATATTAGAATTGCCTCCTAAAAGCACCTGTAATTTTCTCTGAGATAATTCTGTCTATACATGGTAATCCTATTTGGCCTGGAGATAAAATTTACAATTAAAAAGTTACTGTTGGCCAAATGATAACTTAAATCTGTGTTTGTCTTACACTTCAGTGCTCCAACTAAAAATGCTTATATTAAAATTTTTAGTCCAAGTTCCCTGCTCAGATCTGTTGAGGGAGAATCTCTATGGAGGAAACCAGAAACCCAGATTTTTTTTTTTTTTTCAATTCTTCAGGAAATTCTCATGACCTTTGGGGACTAAAATTAGAAGTTCACAATTACCCTTATTGTAAACAACAAGAGGGCTGGTTAAAAGGCAGATTGCCATGCCCTCAGGAAGTCTCAGGATAACCCTGTAAGTATATAACCTAGTTTACTCTAGTGCTGCTTGTCTGAAGTCTGACATTTAGATTTTTTAGTCTTCAGGATTTACTCCATATATTTTTTTAATTTTTTTATTTTTTATAAACATATATTTTTATCCCCAGGATTACAGTTCTGTGAATCGCCAGGTTTACACACTTCACAGCACTCACCATAGCACATACCCTCCCCAATGTCCATAACCCCAACACCATTCTCCCAACACCCCTCCCCCCAGCAACCCTCAGTTTGTTTTGTGAGATTAAGAGTCATTTACTCCATATTTTGAAGGTAGATGTTTAATTTCTCATTCTGGGGATCCCAAATGTGTCAATGTTATGTTCAAATAATCATTGACAATGATTATTCAGTGCTGTCTAATATAATATTAGAGTTCTTTTGCAGTATGCACAAATCTCTACAATATTCCTTGATTAAAAGGGACACAATCTCATCTTCAACTATTGATCTTAGACATGTTCTTTTTGTTCTGGTTAAATTAGTTTGCTCCTCTATTCCATCAGGTAAAATTAATAAATAATCCGTTATGACCCCAGATTGAGAATCTGATTTAAATTGCACTGAATGTACATATCAATTTTGACAAAAGTTGCCTCTTTATTTAATCATTTCATGTACAAACAATATAGGTATTTTATATATCAGTCAAACAATTAGGTATTTTATATATCAGTATTTTTCTGGTTTCTGTCATCTAGATCTTACACACTTCTTATACTTACATCTAGAAATGAAAAATAATACTTCTTCAGTGAAAGAGATTTTCTTTTTTAAAAGATTTTTTTCAACTGATTAATTCAACAGATTAAGAGTCATTCTGTCCTACACATTTACCACAAAACTAATCATTACATAGATATTTTCTAATAGTTGGAACAGTTCTTTAGTTGTCTTTCTTTTTGGTAAGCATATTTTCTTATTTTCTTTCCTTTGTCCTATTACATTGGCTAAAATTTTCAAACTGATATTGAATGAGAATGTTGATAATGACATCAACTGACCTGTCCTTGTCCAAAATTAGTGGCAATAATAAGAGTTGAAACTTGAAGGGCTATGTATCAGGGTCTTGTGAACATTTTACATGTATTACTTTTTTAATTCTCTCAAGAATACTTGAAGGAACTAAGACACAGAATGTTAAACTATTCGCCTGGAATACTAAAGCTAGGAAAAGGAAGAGCCATGTTTAAACCCAGTTAGTTTGCTCCTTTTAATGTTTGCTGGCAATCCTTGTAGTTTCTCCTTATTGTAGAAATATAAAAAGACAAGTTTCTTTCATAATAATTTATTCAGAAATTTTAAGATACTATTGAAACGTATCAGCTATTTTTATAAATGTGTTCATATGATCATATTAATTTTCTTTAGTTTATTAATGTGAAGATTCATAGAAATTTTTATCATAATTTTGAACATTCATTTGTGGGATGAGGAGAAAGAGGACTTGGCCATGAATTTCCAATTCTTCCTGTATTTGAATTGCTAATGTTTTACTAAAAATTTGGCATTTTTATATATGGATAAGAGTCTATATATATTTTTATATGTTCTCTAAGTTTTTATTTTTTTTAAGATTTTATTTATTTATTTGACAGAGAGAGATCACAAGTAGGCAGAAAGGCAGGCAGAGAGAGAGGAGGGGAAGCAGGCTCCCCGCTGAGCAGAGAGCCCGATGCGGGGCTCCATCCCAGGACCCTGAGATCATGACCTGAGCCGAAGGCAGAGGTTTAACCCACTGAGCCACCCAGGTGCCCCTGTTCTATAAGTTTTTAATAATGGATGTATTTGTCTCATAATTAAGCTTTTATTCTCTATACTGTATTAGTTTGAATAGCATAGAATTGTGTGATTCTACTTCTAAATTTAAATACAGCTTATACCTACAAAACCACATGCACCAGAGGTCTTTTTATTAGCAAAACTTTGACAGTCTGTTCCGTTTCTTTTTTTAGTTGTGTGGTCAGTATACACTGGGTTTTAAGTCAATTTTTATAATACAGGTTTTATAAAAATAATTTAAAAAGTTATTACAAAACAGAAGTATTTAAAATAAAAAGAAACAGAAGTACTTTTTTGTTGTTGCTTAATTAGTGCCTTCAAAGGGATAAGAGTATCCATAAAATCACTTATATGCAAAACTTTAAAAACTCTTAAAAGGAGGGGCACGTGGGTGTCTCAGTTGGTTAAGCGTCCCACTCTAGATTCTGGCTCATCTCGTGACCTCAGGCCCCTGGGATTGAGCCCCTCATCCTTCTGGCTCCATTCTCAGCAGAGAGTCTGCTTCTCTCCCTCTCTGGTCCTCCCCCCTCACATACATAAATATCTTTAAAACTCTCAAATGGATTTAGCAGTGAAATCAAATGAATTGTCCAATTTTTTCGCTCAGAGATCAGCTAATATTTTCATAGAGTATATTACACAGAAGGGAATAGAAAGTGAAAAAAAGAAGTTTAAAGGTATAGTAGGTGAAACCAAAAATTTCAACAGCCCATTTTTCTTTGGCTTTCTAAATAGAGAAGTGAAAACACTGAAGAAACAGAATTGGTGAACTAATAGATAGTTCGCTACAGCAGAAGAAAAAACTAAGCATTCAGATTTAAAGAGCTCAGCAAGTTGGATTAATAAAAATTATTTCTATTTAGCTATGTCCTTTTGAAATTACAAAAAAAAAAAAAAATCATCCAAGGGCATGGAAAATTTTCTAAAAACCTCCAGCATAAGTAAACAGATTAATTACATGGAAGGAGAATTACTGGCATTAAGTTTTACAATGAAAAAATATTTTTTACCCTATAATTTTGCAGGTGACTAAAGAAACAATTAATTGAAGTCAAATAGAGGTTTTATTTTTAAAAAAATATTTACAGGCAATAGGTTAGAATATAAATTTTTAAAAATAATTGCTAGAGGGAAATTTGCAACCATTTTTAAAAACTTTGATTAAATAGCAAAAGATTTCATTATTTGTTTTTCTTAAATTCTACATATGAGTAACAAAACAAATGAAAAAAGGGGGGAAATAGGGAGAGAGACAAACCAAGAAACAGACTCTTAAAATAGAGAACAAACTGATGGTTATTAGGGAGGAGGTGTTCGGAGGGATGGGTGAAACAAGTGATGAGCGTTGGGTATCTTACGGCAGTTGAATCCCTATGTTGTGTAACTGAAACGAATATTACACTGTTAACAAACGAATTTAAATAACAAGAGTAAAAGCAATAAAAATCATAGGTCAAATTTATTTTCAAAGTACATGTAAATGCGTGAAATATTTTCAAATTTAAATACACAGATATTTAAAAAGAATATTCTTTTTTTAAAATTTTTTTTATTTTTTATAAACATATATTTTTATCCCCAGGGGTACAGGTCTGTGAATCACCAGGTTTACCCACTTCACAGCACCCCAAAGCACATACCCTCCCCAATGTCCATAATCCCACCCCCTTCTCCCAACCCACCTCCTCCCAGCAACCCTCAGTTTGTTTTGTGAGATTAAGAGTCACTTATGGTTTGTCTCTGATATGAGGAAGTGGTGATGCAACATGGGAGCTTAAGTGGGTAGGAAAAGAATATTATTCTTAAGGAGGAATTCAAGAATGCAGAATTAGGTATACATCAGGAAGTCTATTCATTATATTATTAGGCCAGCAAAAATAGGTAAGTAAATAAATAAATTTGAAAAACTTAATTGATAAACACAGTCTTCATTTATTATAAACTTAAGAAGCTAAGAATAAAATAGAAGTTATTGCAGAGATAGGAGTTCTCTACTAAATAATCTAGTACAAATATTAGAAACTATTGGTAAAATTCTAGAAATATTTTTATTAAATTCCAAGATAGCACAAAGATGTCTGCCTCAAAGCAACTATTCAATTCTTTCCATTTGTTGAATGATTATGGAAAAATCAGTCGTATTTTAACTGATCCAGCCCCATTAATTCCTGGGATCCAGCCCCATTAATTCCTGCTGAGCAGGAATTCCTGCCCTCCCCCCAACTGTGTGTGCATTCTCTCTCTGTACCTCTCTCTCTCAAATTAATAATAAAAAGTGAATCCATATTATACATACTAACCCAGTTTCTGGTGTGTATGTTATAGGAGGAACCATTGGAGTAAGTCCGACAACCAATAGAAAGTCTGTGCATTTTCATCTAGCTAATGGGAGAAAAACCAAATTTTATGATAAAGTATAAATTACATATAAAACATTTAAAATGTAAATAAAAAGGAGTATCATTTATATATAATGAATTATATTTATACTGATATTATATCAGTATAATTAATATACTGGATTAAATTGCAAAACAGAAAGGGTATAAATGATGAAAAGAAAACTAAAATTTATAAGTCTGATATTTTTATAAAAATCGGAGGTTAGAGAAAACTAAAGTTGACGCAACTATAAAATAAACTGAGAGAGGAAAAAATACTCAAATGTGAACAATTATTTAAAGAATCTTTAAAATTTTTCTGAACAGAAAACCATGCATAAGAAAAATCATCCTTTGTCCTACAGCTTCACAAATATAATGGAATTTCTTTAGAGGTAAGATATTTCAAGATGTTTGTTTTCATTTTGGCATTTTCTTTAGGTTCTCCATTAATGATGAGAATCATCTGAGTACTTGATAAAAGATTTGCAGGTTCTCTGTTACCTGTGTTTCATGAAGCCTAAGATTTCCCCAGGTATTTTTATTTTTTAATAAGCTACCCAGGTGATTCCTATCATTAGGGAACTTTATGAAACATGGTTTTAAAAAAGGATTTCAGATTAGTCGTAATGAAGCAACATATTATAGCAAAAGTTATTTTAAAAAATTCAACCCTCCTCTGCAAAAAGTAGAGTCAAGATCACATAAAACTACTTCTAGTCAAATAATCTTAATACTTTTGGTAGATAATTAAATTTTTTTCTATAGCACAGTATTTGTAGACTAAGACATAAGGATGTTAATTTTTACTTTTTAGAAGTTTATTTCACTGCATTATCATTTATGTGCTTTGCAAATATTTTCTCTAAGTCTGTAGATTAACTTTAATTTTCTTAAAAGGATATTTAACAAATCAGAACTTTTAATTTTAGTGAAGTCCAACTTGTTTTTTTTCTTTCATGAACCATATATGACAATATATTAAGAACTCCTCACCAAATCCAAGGTCACATAATTTTTCCCATTTTCTTTTAGAAGCTTTTTAGTTATCATTTCACATTTAGATCTGTGGCCCATCTTGAGATGTTTGTGAAAGATGTAAGGTCTATGTCTAGATTATTCTTTTCTGGCATATAAATGCATATGGATGCCCAGTTGTTCCAGTACCACTTGTTGAAAGACCATTCTCTCTCCATTAAGTCTCATTGCCTCCTTTGCCAAAGGTCCACAAACGGGGTCTATTTCTGTGTTATCAGTTTCATTCCATTTGACTGTGGGTCTTTGCTTACTGTATTTTCTTGCTTATTGTAGTTTTATAATCTTGAAACTCTGTATTTCAAAGTTCCTGTATTTTCAAGTTCAAAATCCAACTTTGTTTTTCTTCAGTATTGTATTGGCTACTACAAGACTTTTGCCTTTCCATGTAAACTTTATAAACAGTTTGTCAATATTTACAAATTGCTTACTAGGATTTTGAGTATGATTCCAATGAATCTATAGATTATTATGATAAGAATTGACATTTTAAGAATTTCCATAAATTTTAATAAGTTGGATTTTTATTTTAACCTCATTAGAAATATTTTCTAATTACTCCTTCTCCTTTGATCTTTATGTTGTGCACTAGTGTGTTGTTTGATCTCCAGATACTTGGGGATTTTCCAACTATCTTTGTTTTTAATAATTTCTAGTTTAATCCCATTGTGGTCTGAGAACATACTTTGTATGCTTGGTACCATTTAAATTTGGATGTGATGTATAACACAGACTGTAGTCCAGCCTGGCGATTATTCCAGGTCAGGTTGGGAAACTATATTTTGTGGTTGTTAGAAAAAAATTCTTTATACATGTCAATTAGATCATGTTGATTTATAGTCTTGTTCAATCAACTATATCCTCACTGACTTCCTCCTGCTTGATAGAGCGAGTACTGAAAGAGGTATGTTGATTTGTCTATTTCTTTCTGTTCTATTAGCTTTTGTTTCCTGTGTACTAAAGGTATTTGATAATGGAGTATTCCCAATTTCTTCCTCTTCACTTTTGTGACATTGATACCATTCATTTCACTTATTCATCCATTATATCCATATAATCACCCAATCATATAATCTTTAAACATTTTAGAGCAATTAAAAGTAGAAAAAAAATGGTTGTGCTAAGGAATAAAGAAAAGAATTGTAATATGAGGTTAAAGACTTGAGAAGCAGATCAAAAGTTTTTAGAATGTAAAGTATGGCACTTTCTCAGTTATTAAATTCAAGAGCTCTGTTACTTGAAGTGATAGAATATGTGTTTATCAAAGGACAATGATTTGCTTCAATTTTATTTTTAGATAGATTCTGCTTTAATAATTAACAAAGAATAATTTTTATGAGAAATTAACTGGGTAATGTACGGTAAAGTGATCAAAGTAATATATAACATCTTGAATATGCGTGTGTAGATGTAGATAAAATTCTAAAGGCTAGAACTTTTCCTTAGAGTCCCAAAGTAATAAGTACTATGAAGTGTCAGCTTTTATAAGTAAGTAATGTTGTTATTTCAGTGATTAGATTTTAAGACTTTATGTTTATACTTCATTAGAATTTTTTTATTCTAGAAACTTTACTGTAACATGTATGAATAATTTTGTGGGAAATCATCACTACCATCCATGGCAATTACTGTCATATTAATTTTTGATAAGCATATAATTAAAAGATGTCATCACTGTATTAATTAGAAATAAGACTAGATGCTTCAACATTTGGAAAGTACATGCAGCACAAATAGAACCATAAAGTTCACTTCCTGGTGGTGACTTGCTGCCAGATACTTAGCAAAAGTCATCTTACAGAGTTAAGAGCACAAGACATTAAAGAGCTTTTCTACTCAGCATATTGGAAACCATAATTATTACCAAACCTTTGCCTATTAAAACATCATCAAATTATGTTTATAGAATATAATTCACTGAGAACTTCATAGCTGTTTTCCAACAAAAAGCCTGGCCATATTAGTGCATAGGGAATGCTAGTATTGACTTCTTCAAACTAATAAAAAGCCGATGTAATAAATTATGGCTCCAGAGTGAACAAAATAACCCTTATTGGCCATATGATGTTAATGTAGCCATAAAAGATTTCCTCCCTACTCAGCAGTAGATGTAGAACCACATCCATGAGGAAAATACAAGATAGAAATTCCTTTATTGAATAAAACAGAACAACAACAAAAAAAAAAGAAATATAAGAAAACTCTATTTTTTTTTTACATAAGTTTCTGGTTACTAAGCATTTGTACAAATGCTTTAATAAGTGAGTTTCTTGGAAAAATACAAAATTATTAAAATAGTGGCTAATTGATAATATGTTTACTGGATGTCATTGCACATCCAATTAACTTATTTAATCACCACAGCAAACCGTTAAGGAGTGTATAAACAACCCTTCTCCGCATTTTTAAATATGTGATAACAAGCTTAGAGCAAAGAAATCATTTGTATAAAGTCTTATTGCTGCAAGTGAAAAAACATTGTTTGCCTTATCATATTTTTGGTTTTGTTAATTTATTGTTGTTTTCTTTTTATTTTTACTGGACATTCTCTTAAATATTTCATCATTGTACTTATTTGACAATGCATCACTTACCCACTTTTTAAAAATTTATTATCAAAGTATAGTTGATATACACAGTTATATTAGTTTCAGCATAGTGATTCTGCAATTTTATACGTTATTCAGTGCTCACATAGTAAGTATAGTTGCCATCTGTCTCCATACACCATTACTATAATATTAGTGACTATATCCCTTATCCTACACAGCTCATCACTGTGACTTACTTATCTTATAACTAGAAGTTTATACCTCTTAATCCTTTCCACTTAATTCACACATTTCCTCATCCATCTCCCCTCTGACAACCACCAGTTCTCTGTATTTAAGTCTGTTTCTTTTATTGTTTGTTCATTTGTTTCCTTTTTTTATAGTCCACATATAAGTGAAATCACATGGCATTCATCTTTCTCTGAGTAATTTCACTTAGCATAATAGATCCATCCATGTAGCAACAAATGGTGAGATTTCATTCTTTTTTCATGGTTGAGTAATACTCTGGGGTGTGTGTGTATATATACACACCACTTTATCCATGTATCTATTGATGCATACTTGGATTGTTTCCATATCTTGGCTGTTGTAAATAATGCTGCAATAAACATAAGGTTATATGCATATATCCCTATCATCCTGAATTGGCATTTTTGTTTTCTTTGGGTACAAATATGTAGTAGTAGAATTACTGGATCATGTGGTATTTCTATTTTTTTTTTTTTATGTTTTTAGGAATCGCTGTACTGTTTTCCAGAGTGGCTGTACCAAATTACATTCTCACCAATAATGCACAAGGAATCCCCTTTCTCTACATTCTTGCCAATATTTGGTATTTCCTGTCTTTTTGATGCTAGCCATTCTGATGTCAGGTGATATATGACTTTCTGGTTTTGATTTGGATTACCCTCATGATTAGTGATGTTGAATATATTTTTATGTGTCTGTCGGCCATTTCTGTGTCTTCTTTGGAAAAAATGTCTGTTCAGTTCCTCTGCCCATGTTTTAATTGAATTGTTCAGGGTTTTTTTGATATAAAGTTCTGTAAGTTCTTTGTATATTTTTAATATTAGCCCCTTATAGATATCATTTGCAAATATCTCCTCCCATTGGTTAGGCTCCCTTTTCATTTTACTAATTGTTTCCTAAACTATGCAAAAGTTTTTATTTTGGTGTGGTCTCAATAGTGTGTTTTTTATTTTGTTCCCCTTTCTTGAGGAGACCTATCCACAAATATGCTGCTAAGGCTGAGGTCTGAGACATTACAGCCTATGTTTTCTATCAGGAGTTTGATGGTTTCAGATCTTACACTTAGGTCTTTAATCATTTTGAGATATATGAAAAGGAATAAAATTGAACCACTTTCTTAAAGTTTCATTCTTTTGCACATAGCTGCCCAATTCTCCCACTACCATCTATTTAAAAGATTGTCTTTGGGGAGCCTGGGTGGGTCAGTTGTTAAGCCGCTGCCTTCAGCCCAGGTCATGATCCCAGGGTCCTGGGATCGAGCCCCTCATTGAGCCCCACATTGGGCTCCCTGCTCAGCAGGAGGCCTGCTTCCCCCTCCCCCCACCAGTCCCCCTGCTTGTGTTCCTTCTCTCACTGAGTCTCTGTCAAATAAATGAATAGCATTTTTTAAAAAAGACTGTCTTTTTCCCATTGTATATATCTTGCCTCCTCTATCACAGATTAATTGACCATATATATTTATATGGGACTCTCTATTCTTTTTCACTGATCTATGGGTCTGTCTTTGTGCCAGTTGACTTTACCTATTTGAAGTAAGTGAAAATGTTGGCAAAAAATTGATACATTTAGGTTACTTTTTAAAATTTAAGTTTAATTAACATATACTATGCTATTCCTTTTAGAGGTGGTTTAGTGATTCATCAGCTACATCTAATACCCAGTGCCCATTATATCAAGTGCTCTCCTTAATATCCATCACCCAGTCACCCTACCCACCAATCACCTCCCCTCCAGCAATCCTCAGCTTGATTCCTACAATTAAGAATTTCTTATGGTTTGTCTCCCTCTCTGGTTTCATATGATTTTATTCTTCCCTCCTTTTCCCTATGATCTTCTGTCTTGTTTCTTCCACATAGGAGTAAAATCATAGGATAATTGTCTTTCTCTGATCAACTTATATCGCATAGCATAAAACTTTCTAGTTCCATCCACATCATTGCAAATGATAAGATTTCATTTTTTTTGATAACTGAATAATATTCCATTGTGTATATATACCACATCTTCATCTATTCATCTGTGGAAAGACATCTGGCCTCTGTCCATATTTGGCTATTGTGGACATTGCTGCTTAGACATCAGTGTGCAAGTGCCCCTTCAGATCACTATGTTTGTATCCTTTGGATAAATACCTAGTAGTGCAATTGCTGGATCATAAGGTAGCTCTATTTTGAACTTACTGAGGAAACTCCATACGCTTGTCCTGAATGGCTGTACCAGCCTGCATTCCCACCAGCAGCATGAGAGAGTTCCCCTTTCTCCTCATCCTCGCCAACATCTGTGGTTTCCTGACTTGTTAATTTTAGCCATTCTGACCAGTATGAGGTGGTGTTTCCTTGTGGATTTGATTTGTATTTCCTGATGCCAAGTGATGTTGAGCATTTTTTCATGTGTCTGTTGTCCATTTGTAAGTCTTTGAGAATCTGTTCATATCTTCTGCCCATATCTTGACTCGTTTATTTGGGGGCAGTTTGGGATGTAGGCTACAAACTTCTTAATTTTGTGTTCCAATTTCATCTACCAGAGGTAGAGGAGGAAAAAGAAAAGGTACTAATTTAGACTAAGTCATGTCCACCAAAAGATACTGTTTGGCAATGTGGAGGAAACCTGAGCCTTGATTGAAAATGGACACATCATCTCAGGATTTATAAACTGTTTCACCAAAGAAAGATACATTGGAATTTGCCAGACATGTAGCCTGGGATTTTACAATAGACGTGTCTTCTTGTACAAAAGTAAGCTGAGATGGCTGGGGTTGGGGGGCGACTGGGCTCAGTGATAAACTTAACAACTGATAAATACCTTATGCATTGTCTCTCCAATCAAAGAAGTCTAAGATGGGTATTGCCTAAAATGGTAGTTCCTTGGTAAAGTTGAAGAATTTTGCTCATGTAATTCTCATTATTTCCTCTCTTGTTTTTCAGGTTTTTTTTTTTTCTTTTAATGGAGATAAAACTGACATATAACATGTTGTGAAGTTTAAGGTGTACAACGTAATGATTTGATACACTGATAGTGCAATGTGATTGCCACCAAACTGTTAGCTAATACCTTTGTTATGTCAGAATTACTATTTATTCTAGCAGTGGGAACAACTAAGATCCATTCTCTTAACAAGTTTAATGTTTATAATACAGTTTTATTGTCTTGTAGTCATTGTATTTATGTTAGATCTCTAGGCTTTATTTACCTACTAGTTGCAAATTTGTATCTTTTAAACGTTAAATGTTCAGTTTTTAACCCAATTAGAGGTTTTAAAGTTTTAATCCATAAAGAAATAAAACTGACTAATAATTGCCTAAAATTAGTACCTTTAATATATAAGGAAGTCTTTATAACACAATGACAACTAACTATTCACAATCTATATAGATCATTATGAAGAAAAAATTAGTTGTAAATTAAAATGTTTGCTTACTATTTAATATTTGTGTAGTTTCTGTAATATCTCAAAATAACAAATAAAACATTCTAAAACAGGGACGACTGGGTGGCTCAGGGGGTTAAATCCTCTGCCTTCAGCTCAGGTCATGATCCTAGGGTCCTGGGATTGAGTCCCGCATTGGGCTCTCTGATCAGCAGGGAGCCTGCTTCCTCCTCTCTCTCTGCCTGCCTCTATGCCTTTGAGAGCTCTGTCAAATGAATAAAAAAAAAAAAAAATCTTAAAAAAAATTCTAAAACAGAAGGGAAAATAATTTCAGAAATTTAGACCTTGATTAGTAAAGATTTTAATATGTACATTAAAAAACTATTTCATACACCAATGGAAAAATAATATCTAATGTATACTTAAAAAATAATAATTCCAGTGTACTAACATGCAGTGTTATATTAGTTTCAGGTGTACAATATAGTGACTCAGTACTTTCATATATTACTAAGTGCTTATCAAGATAAGTGTACTTTTTTTTTAATTAAATTGATTTATTTATTTTTGGTAAAACAGTATTCAGTATTTTTGCACCACACCCAGTGCTCCATGCAATCCATGCCCTCTCTAATACCCACCACCTGGTACCCCAACCTCCCACACCCCCGCCCCTTCAAACCCCTCAGATTGTTTTTCAGAGTCCATAGTCTCTCATGGTTCACCTCCCCTTCCAATTTACCCCAACTGTATTCTTAATCCCCTTCACCTATTTCACCCATCCCCCACCTTCCTTTGCTTTAGTAACCCTCTATTTGTTCTCTGTAGTTAATAGTCTACATTTTCACCTGTCTTTTTTTTTATTTTTATTTTATAAACTCCATATATGAGTAAAATCATACGAGAAAAATCCTATGTATTGTCTTTCTGTGATTGATTTATTTCACTTAGTATTATACTCTATAAATCCATCCATGTTGTTATAAATTGAAAGATTTCATTATTCTTTATGGTTGAATAATATTCCATTATATATAAAATCACATCTTATCTATTCACTTTACATTGGACATTAAAGCTGTTCCTATAGAATTTGGCTGTTATAAATAGTGCTGCAATAAACTTGGCATACATATATACTTTTGAATTAGTGTTTTTGTATTATTTCAGTAAATATCTAGAAGTGGGATTACTGAGTAAATGGTAATTCTGTTTTTAATTTTTTGAAGAATCTCCATACTAGCTTCCATAGTGATGGCACTCTTTTACATTTTATAATTAATATGAAATGAGTTTAAATATCCATTTAACTTTTCCTCTGAAGTTATGTTGTTTAAAACTGCTTACACATTGTGTGTAATCTACAATTACTGTGCAAGAAAAGTTATAGAGAGAAAACAAGTAAAGATATCAATAAAGTGGTGTTGGTATATCATCACATATACTTGCTTGATTCAAGAACAAACAGAAAATTGTTATTGATCTCTCACCTTGAATACCTACAAGGAAGTTTTAACCCTGATTTAATTAACTATATAACAGTAACACTTTGTAACAGATTTTTCTGTTGTTATTAACCAGGAAAAAAACTATAATGCATTTAGGGGAAACAATAATTCCTTCAAGAATGAATGAGTGTTCTTCCTTTAGGATATAAACTGATAATAAAAGAAAGAAATGTAACTGAGAAATAAAAATTTCCCTGTAGAAATATCAAACCCTAATTTTCAGAATGCTGACCTTTGTTTTAACATATTAAATCTTGAATAGCAATTATAATTCCTAATGAAATTCAGATGATGGATCTTGCTTGGTTGCTTCAGTTTATTATTCTTGTTGGCAATTGGAAAAATAGGAGAAAAACTTTGAAATATGTGAAATATTTAAAAAGCCCATTTCCCAAATTATTCCAAATTAAGTCTCAAAATTAACCTGGATATAAATACATATTTATTTTTCTTTTCAAAATATTGGGGTCTTTATTCCTATGGGTTGAGACTCCCCCTAAATATTATAGTCATGATGTAAGAGTAGCATATGCATCTAGGCTTACAAAATTATTGCAATTTACATTGATATTTAATGTTTGCAAAATATTTGTGAAAATATTTTTGAAAAATATAATCTATAAATAAATTATGTGATATTTTAAAAGCTGTTGAAATTTAGATTGTCAATTATAAACAGGAAGGAAATGTTACCTTGGGGATCTAGTTAATTTGACTGGTCAGTGAAATCACTGAAGGTATGTGAAGCAGAAGTAAATGATCTAGATTGTCAGCACTGAAATTCTGCCATACTATGATATTGTCAGAGGAACAAAAGTGGACATAAATGGAGAAATAAAACTATACTGCAGTATACAGGATTATAGAGATCATATATAAATTACAAGAAGAAATGTGATATTGAAAACACATTGTATTACAAATCTAAACACATGGTCTTTATTACTACTATGTCACCCTCTCAAAGTTTTGGATGACATCTTCCCAATTATACAAAGATGGATTCGAATTTGCTATCTCAGATTAGAAGCACCACTAAGAGGTAAAGAAATGTAAAATACCTACTTTGGGACAGGATTTGTATGTGCATGCATGTATACACATATATTTAAGTGAATTTTTTTAAGGTTTAAACATATAGACACACTTCTTTAGACATGGTTTCCTCTAGATCTCAACACATTTTAAATAGATTATCTCAAGTCTTTAATAAGTACATCTGGGTCTCCTTGAGGACCATTTCTATTGGTTACTTTCTTTCCTGTATAAAGACTATATATTCTGTTTCTTTGTGTGACATATAATATTTTTTTGAGAACTTTACATTTTGAATATTACTATGTGGTCCTCGCTTCAGCAGCAAATATACTGAATATTACCATGTGGCCTCTCTGGAAGTGGCCTCCCCAGCTTGTGTTGCTGTTGCTTTTGGTTGTTGTTATTTCTTTGGTTTATGCCATTTCTGAGCTAATTTTACAAAGTCTGTGTTCTTTGTTATGTGTAGCCACTGAGGTCTCTGCTCCATTAGCTTTGTTAAGGTCAGCTAGTGATTGTGTAGAGATTTTCTTACATGCTTGGAACCAAAAAGTTTCCCAGCCTTTGCAGAGTGTCTGTGAATGTGTTGGGGGCACACTTTTTCATACTCTAGCAAGCAGTTTACAACTCTGCCTTAGTCTTAGATTCCAGCTGCAGAGGGCCTCAAGGTTAGCCAGAGGCAAAAGCTTTGCATTGTCTTACGTGTTTCCTGAGCATGCCGCAAAACCTGGGCATGTATACAGCCCTCTAGATTCCCAGGAATATGACTGCACTTTTCAAAGCCCTTATTCTCCTAAAGCATCTCATTCCCTCAGGTCTCCTAAGCTTTTTGGTTAATCTACCGTCTGCTCAAATTTCTGTCTATTGCCTCAGTAACTAAAATACCCACCTGTACAAGTATTTTTTTTTAATTTTTTATTTTTCATAAACATATATTTTTATCCCCAGGGGTACAGGTCTGTGAATCACCAGGTTTACACACTTCACAGCACTCACCAAAGCATATACCCTCCCCAATGTCCATAATCCCACCCCCTTCTCCCAAACCCCCTCCCCCCAGCAACCCTCAGTTTGTTTTGTGAGATTAAGAGTCACTTATGGTTTGTCTCCCTCCCAATCCCATCTTGTTTCATTTATTCTTCTCCTACCCACTTAAGCCCCCATGTTGCATCACCACTTCCTCATATCAGGGAGATCATATGATAGTTGTCTTTCTCTGCTTGACTTATTTCGCTAAGCATGATACCCTCTAGTTCCATCCATGTTGTCACAAATGGCAAGATTTCATTTCTTTTGATGGCTGCATAGTATTCCATTGTGTATATATGGGAGAAGATATTTGCAAACGACATATCAGATAAAGGACTAGTGTCCAGAATCTATAAAGAACTTAGCAAACTCAACACCCAAAGAACAAATAATCCAATCAAGAAATGGGCAGAGGACATGAACAGACATTTCTGCAAAGAAGACATCCAGATGGCCAACAGACACATGAAAAAGTGCTTCATATCACTCGGCATCAGGGAAATACAAATCAAAACCACAATGAGATATCACCTCACACCAGTCAGAATGTCTAAAATCAACAAGTCAGGAAATGACAGATGCTGGCGAGGATGCGGAGAAAGGGGAACCCTCCTACATTGTTGGTGGGAATGCAAGCTGGTGCAGCCACTCTGGAAAACAGCATGGTGGTTCCTCAAAATGTTGAAAATAGAACTGCCCTATGACCCAGCAATTGCACTATTGGGTATTTACCCTAAAGATACAAACGTAGTGATCCAAAGGGGCACGTGCACCCGAATGTTTATAGCAGCAATGTCCACAATAGCCAAACTATGGAAAGAACCTAGATGTCCATCAACAGATGAATGTACAAGTATTTTTGACAAATGCTCCCAGATAATGATTTTAAGTTGTGAGTCAGGGAAGATAAAGACAAACCTTTTGACTGGATTTTCCTAGAATTCAGGAGACAGATGAACTAACAATAATTATCTAGGAAGAAGAGCAATTCTCTTCCTCTCAGTACTGGTACCAGAAATGTTTTGTTATTTTCAACGGTACCACTGGGCTGGGAAGTGGGGAGACGGACTAGCGGAAGTTAAAATGGCAACAAGACTTACTGTTCTTACAGATTTTCAGCATTTTTCTTGAACAAGTGTTTCCATAATTGTTATAAGCTTTTGGCTAATTTCCAGAGTTCCAAAAAAGTTGACTCTGACAGGTATTATCATGTTGTTCATTGCTTTTATGGAGGGGCATATATTTGTATTTCCTTATAATGCCATAATTACCCATATTCTCTAGTTTGATTTTTCCCTCTATTTATTCATTTTTATTTTTTGTTTTTCAGTTTATATATTTTTTAAAATTTGTTTTTCATTGGGTTCAGTTAGCCAACATATAGTACAACATAAGTTTCTGTGGTGTTTTGGATGATTCATTAGTTGTATATAACACCCAGTTAAAAATGTCTCAGAGTTTACCAATAGAAAAGTTGTATGGAATGTTCTTCATTGTCATTGCATTCTTAATCACTTGATTAAAGCTTTACTCAAATAACTTATTTACTTGTAATATGTATTTTAACTTATTTTTAATAACTAGTCATGTTTCTAATGCCTAGCAATTTTTTGTCTGATGTAAAAGTATTGAATCCATATGTGATAATAATGTTCTCTTAATTTCGTAGTAGAGTTTTTGATCTGAAGAGTTTATTTTCAGAATTTCTATGAAAATCCATTCTATTTCTTTCATATTCACCAGTTAACCTGTTTTCAACTTAATATGTAGTTAATGTAACTTTTCCAAAGTACAACATATTACTACCTACAACCCCTTACCCAGTCACAATTTAATGGCTTTTTCCCCCCAAAATGTTAAAGCCGCTGAATAAAAGAGGCAGGGGTGTGTTACTGACAGAAGAAAAATTCTGTGGTCACTAAAAAATAATGCAGAGTAGCATTTGACTAAATGATTTATTTTTATCTGTCTCTAATTTTGTTTGGGGTTTCTTTATTTTTTTTTCCTTTTCTCTTTCTGTAATCTCTATTTCATTAAAAAGAGGATGCATGTGTCCTCAATTGTAATTTTCCATCCAGTTCCTTCATTTTTTGTGTGTTTTGCATAAATTTCATAAAGATTTTGTCAATAGGCTTGTTTCAGACATTATATATTTTGTTTTCAATAAATGTTTAGGCATCTTAGGAAGGAGCTGAAGAGCCTCTTAGCCATGTGAAATACCCTACCAAGTTTTAAAATGGAAAGGAGTTTGGAAAATCTGTTAACTGTGGAGAACCTAGAATAGAAAGGAAAATCGTAATAGGAAAACAACTTGGTGGGAAATTATGGTTGTTGTTCAAAAGGAAGTTTGTAAGGATGGTACACTTTAGACACCAGGATCCAAGACGATGTAAGACAAAATTTGGGGGTGTACTGACTGACATAATTATTTGCTGATTAATTATAAGTAGAAAGATAGATGGGCCAAGGATCATGTCATGATTTATAATCTAAATAACTAGATAAATGGCATTTTTATTAGTCAAGGGAGGAAATAAGAAATGAAATGTAAAATTTTTGAATGGTAGAGGAGCAGAAACAGTCCAGATCTACGATGGATGTGTGATAGTTGAGGTAATGGCAAATACAGTCCACTGACTGAGGGAGCTGGGGGTGTGGGGAGAGACCTCTAATGCCTACCACACTGTTACACTACCCAACATCAGATTACCAATCCCCCTAGAATAAGCCACCCTAATTTATTTCCCCTTTATTAAATAGTAACTCCATTCTTCTGGTTAATGTAACCACAAATATGAATTTATTCATGAATTCTTTTTTTTTCTTTCTTCACATTCCATAACCAATCTGTTAGGAAATCTTGTTGGTTTAACTATTTCTGTATAATGTGTTCATCATTTTGCCCTATAATAATCTCACTTAGTTTATTGTAAGAGCCTATTAACTAATTTCCCTAATAGCATATTTACCCTCTTTCAAACTAGAGTATTCTCAAAGTAGCACCTAGATCATAATACCTTGCAACTCTGTGTGTGACCCAGCAACTCACATCTCATTGTGTAAAACATTACCTATAGGATGCCTTATGAAAGAATTGCAAGCATCAGCCTGTGCTACTCATCGTTTTCCTCTCTGATTGTTTTCACTCGTACTGGCCCACCCATACTGTTCTCCTTGCTTCTCTTTTAATGCATAGCTATGTTCTGCCCTCTTTTTATCTGTATTTGAAAATGGCTTCTCCTGGATTTCTGCATTGCTCAATCTCTTACCTCTTTCAGATTTTAGCCAAGGTCATAGGTCGCCTTTAAATCTGCAGTGTCTTACATACCTTCACAATCCCTAACTTTCTTCTCCTTTATTCAGTAGTACTTCTCAGTTTGTGGACCCTATCCATTTTCTAGGGATACTGTAACAAATTACCACAAACTTTGTGGTCAGAAACAACAGAAAATAATTTTTTCACAGCTCTGGGGGCCATAAGCCCAAAATCAAGGTATTGGCAGAATTGGTTCCCTCAAGAGGCTTTAAGGGAGAATCTGTTCAGCGACTCACTCTTAGCTTCTGAGGGCAGCTCATAACCTTTAGCATCCCTAAACTTGGGGCTCCATCACTTCAAGCTCTGCTTCTGTGTTAACATGGCCTTTCTCCAGTACTTCTTTGTCTTTTCCTCTTCTTATAAGGACAGCTATCATTGCGTTAGGACCTGGGCCCCCAATCCATGATAATCTCATCTCAGGATTCTTAAGTTAATTGAATACACAAAGTCTATTTTTTTTCCAAATAATGTCACATTTATACGTAACAGGAATTAGGATGTATATTTAAGGATATAAATCAACCTACAACATTAACTTCGTATTCCTTCATTCATTCATTCTCCATTTCCCTAACAGAGATTAAACATATTTATATTAGCATTGACCAATGGAAGCTTAATAAATACATGTTCAATAAGTGAGAAGAGAAAGTGTGAAAAAGACACAAGAATTATCAATATAATTGAAACAACAAGTAGAAAAACAAACAAAAAAAACTGGGAAGGTGAATTTGAAAAGGAGGTCAAATTTGTGTGAAAGTATGCAAAAAAAAAAAAAAAAAAAAAAAAAAGAAAAGGAAAAGAAGCCCCCCTGAAGTCAAAAGTGTGTTTGCATAATTAGGGAGTGGTTGCTAATATCAAATGTCAAATTGAAAGAGGCATAAAAGGAACATTCCAGTGATTTTGAATATTTGAATTGTGTTTAAAAATCTTCATAGAAAATAGAAATACATCCAAATCTGAGAAAGGTGTGTACTCTGGAATCTTAGTGGTTATGTTACTACCTCAATAAAAATGACAAGATAATGAAAGGAAACACTCTCTGTCACTGATTAGAACTCTTTGCCTCCATGTTTGGGGCCCCTGCGTGGCTCAGTCTGTTAAGCGTCTGCCTTTAGCTCAGGTCCTGATCCCAGGGTTCTGGAATTGAGCCCTGCATGGGGTTCCCTGCTTGATGGGGAGCCTGCTTCTCCCTCTCTGTTTGCATCTCCCCACTCCCACTTCCCCCATGCATGGATGAGCACTCTGTATCTCAAATAAATACAATTATCAAAATAAATAAATAGATAGATAGATAGATAGATAAAAAGAAAAATAAAAAGAGGGGCACCTAGGTGGCTCGGTTGGTTAAGCGGCTGCCTTCATCTCAGGTCATGATCTCAGGGTCCAGGAACTGAGCCCCACATTGGACTCCCCGCTCAGCAGACAGCCTGCTTCTCCAGTCCCTCTGCCTGCCACTCTGCCTACTTGTGTTCTCTTTCCGTCTTTCTGTCAAATAAAATCTTTTATAAAATAAAAAAGGAATTCTTTTCCCATTTTGGGGGGGGTTGTTTGTTTGTTTGTTTGTTTGTTTTTGGTGCTATTCTTGTGGAATCTCTTACCTCCTATACCCATTGAATTTCCAGTATATAGTGTATATACTTGGTGTTTGATGAATATTGGGACCTATTAATATGTTCCAGACCCTTCCTTTTAAACTGGACACAAGTTATGTTTCACTTACTAGTTATATTCTTCCAATTCCAACCTACCCATCCTGTTGTGATAATTTGTAATATTTTTCCATTAACAGTATCTATCAATATAATTTAAAATAATTCAAAAAATTAAATTCAGCCTATTAATAGAAGCAGAAGTTATTTTCAGTATATAAATAATAACACTTCAGTATGAAAAGTGAATGTCTTTTATTCAGAATATTAAATATTGAATAATAGTATATGACCATAAGGTATCATTTGCCATTATATGTTTGCTTTTTCTAGTAAAGAGAAACACTAAAAAATAATGTAAGCAATTCAACTTTGACCACAATGAAGATGAGTTTACTATGTGCAAATATTTCAAGTATATTACCTTAAAACATTTTTTATTATTATCGTTTAAATATACCCATGGTATGTAATTTACTTAACTCACATTGTACAACTTAACAAATGCAAAATTATCTAATATATGAAAATAGTTTCATCCAATGATATGTAGACATATATTTAGAAAAGTAAATTGCTTTCTTAAATTTTGTTGAAATTTTCTTATTTAATATATATTTAGTGATAATTCATAATAATTTATCATTACAATGATTTGGTCCTAAACACAATCAATCCAGAAAACTATGTTTTTCTTTCTTTTCCTCCTTAATTCAGATTCTATATCTCTTCAGGAGGTATCCAATCTTCCCGTGAAAATGTAGGTAGAAATTGTTTTGTGCCATCTTGATGGTCTAGAGAAATTCAGTGCCTACTCTCATACTGAAGGACAAAGACACTGTAAAAGAGAAAAGCAATTAAAATAATATAAGAGTTGAAAAATTGCTTCAGACACTTGTTGATTTAAGTCAATATAATTTTACTGTTGGATTTGGAATTTGATTAGAGGAGACATAATTCTTATTTAATTATGAAGGCCTTGGCAGAAAGAGAAAGGAACTAAAAAACTGAGAGTAGTGAGAGATTGAACTTCCAAACTCCACCAAAGTGGAGAGAGTAATTATTGAAAAAGTGAACTGTAACAAAAAATAAAATTCTTCAAGCAGTGAGAGAAGAGACAGGAGGAAGTTAGGAAACTTACCACGGACACAAAAAGCCTCCAGTATATTAATATAAAATTTAAAACAATTAATTCTACAATGCTTTTAGACCTATCCAAAAACTAAAAATAGAAAAATGAAAAAAAGAAAAAAATACATAAATGATTAGAATACCACATAGTTTGTTTGTTTTTTTGTTTGTTTGTTTGTTTGTTTCCTACTCTATAGCATTTACTGGTCTGGGATGAAACTAATACCAACGGGGCGCCTGGGTGGCTCAGTAGGTTAAGCCTCCGCCTTTAGCTCAGGTCATGATCCCAGTGTTCTGGAATCAAGCCCCACATCGGGCTCCCTGTTGGGCAGGGAGCCTGCTTCCCCCTCTCTCTCTGTCTGCCTCTCTGCCTGCTTGTGATCTCTCTCTGTCAAATAAATAAATAAAATCTCAAAAAAAAAATAATACCAATGGAGCTATCATAAGATACACACCATAAGACATTTGTTGCTGATATATATCTGGTATCTTTCTGAATATCAATTTTGTAAATGTAACTAGTCTTTACTTATTTATTTATACATACATACATACATACATACATACATACATACTCAGCTTGTCCCAGAAATAACTGGAGGGAACAATGCCATTTATATGTTATGATTTTCTTTAAATAAAATGTTGCTCCATTTCCTTAACCTTCTGGTAGATCAGCATATTATTATAGGAGCAACCAATGTTAGATCCATGAATACTAAGATTCTGAGAAAAAATACTATGATAAAGAAGTACAGTCTTATGGGAACCTATTAAAAAACAACCTAGCCTGAATTTAAGTTGAGTGGTGGTCAAGGAGGAACTCCCAGAAGAACTTATATATAAATGAGACCTGAAAAGTCCAGTCTTGGAAATGAGTAGGAATGTCATCTCTTCACACAGACACACATAAATAATAATAAAATTATATATATATATATATATATATATATATATATATAGAGAGAGAGAGAGAGAGAGAGAGAGAGAGAAATCTGGGTGTTAGAAAAACATGTAGATTAAAGAAATGAAAACATTTAGTGTGTGAAAGTATGCTCACTTGGGGGCTACGTGAGAGAGAAAGCTGGAGAAGTGATCTGGAGCCCAGTGCTAAGGAAGTTGGATCATCTGAGGGCAAAGATGGGTGAAGCTGTGAAGCAACTTGATCAGATTTGAGATTTAGTGAGATTGTTCTAGAGTAGTACCAAATCCATATGGTACATAATATGTGTAATCCATATGGTACATAATATGTGTAAAATCCATTTCTCCAAAAGTAAAATAGGTGAAAATAAAATATGTCCCCAAATAATTTGATATATCAAGAAGAAACATTGAATTGGGGATCTGAAGATATGAAGTTCAACTTCTACCATTTACTAGTTGTGAGTTTAACCAAGTTATTTAATATCACTTTAAATGTAAATCCATAAATTAGAAATATAAACATTTTAATAATCTCATTCACAAAGTGGTTTTACGTAACAAGACCTTGAATGTACTTTCAAAATCATTAAATATTTAATATTTTTAGGAATATTGTTATGGATAAAATATCCAAAATACCTTTCAAAAAGGATAAGAGTAACATGTTAAAATTCAAAAGGTACAAATCTAAAGAGAAAAAGGAAAAATATTTTATACTTTAAAAGTTCTTTGAGGGGTGCCTGGGTGGCTCAGTTGGTTAAAGCCTCTGCCTTTAGCTCAGGTCATGATCCCAGGGTCCTGGGATGGAGCCCTGCATGGGTGGGGGGGGGGGTGTCTCTGCTCAGAGGGAGCCTGCTTCCTCCTCTCTCTCTGCCTGCCTCTTTGCTTACTTGTGATCTCTGTCAAATAAATAAATAAAATCTTTAAAAATAATTAAAAAATAAAAGTTTTTTGAAATAAAGCTATAGTATAAATGAAGTATAGTATAAATAAAGTATAAATGAAAAGAATTTATAAATCATACAGACCAGAAAACACCTATTACATAAGTTATAAGTATTGGCAGTTTTCATTTCGTGATACTTTTTATGACTTACTAAAATTAGGAGGCCCTCAATTATAGTTTTAATGTAGCTATTACATCAAGCATTTGGTTATAATAGCATTTATGTAACAAAATTAGGTTATAATGAGATTAGTACCATAGGTATATGATTTAACCAGCATAAGCATTTAATTCATTTTTCTTATTTTTAACATTAACTTAATCTTAAAAAAATTAACTTAATCTTACTCTATCACACGCACTTTGTAGGTCCTTTTAAATGTTTTTTGAAAAAGCAGATGATAAATAAACCATTATGCATCGTTATCATTTGTTGAATAACCACATAGAAGGAACTATGTATTTTAAGTCGGTGTAAAGAGTTGTGAGTTTTAAGAACATTCAAAATAAAATGTCAGAAAAAAATACCATCAAATAATATTGAAAATTAAGGAATAGAATAATATTTAAGTTAGAGGGTGGGTTGGAAAACAAATGGAGTTTTATTTGGATAAATTAATCTTGACATGCTTGTGTGACTTCTACGAAATCTATAAGGGAATTTTACTTTTAGAAATAGATGCCTTTAGTTCAGGAATAAGGCGAAGACTGAAGGCATAGAGTTTGGCATCAGCTACGTTAAGGTGTAATTTGAAGTCCTGGGATTAAAAGAGCTTGAAAATGAAAGGAAATCCTAATTTCAAAAGTTGGCAAGAAAAAAGTAGGCAAGTATGTCAAGTTGCAAAGGACTATCTGCCAAGTAAGAAAACAAAGGGAATCCAATGTGATAGAAACCAATGACAAAGAAAATTTCAGGAAAGATGAGGAAACTTACTACAGAAAGTAGATTAAAAAAGAAAATGAAAAATGATTATGAAATTTCAACAAATGCTTTTTTAAAAAGGGAAATCTTAGAGGTTCAGTCCAACATAAAAGTAACAAATGTACCAGAAGGAGAGTAAGTAAACTGTGGAATATGCAGCGCAAAACTGTCTGAGAAAGACATTGTTTTTAATATTAAAATGACAAAAAAACACTACAATTTTACTGACATTTTATAGAAAGTATTAAAGGAAGACAAAGAAGATTCTAGAGAAATTTGGCTAAAAGACTGTTTCAGGAATAAGGAATAGTTAAAGATAAAGTGTTCATCCTATGTTGTTGTATATCACTATGAATCTATAAAATAACATCCATCCTATAGTAAAAATAGTGGCTAATTTCTGAAAGATTATTGTCTTTACTAAGCAATCTGTGAATGTAAGGTATTTTATTGTAGGCCTTTTCTGGAAGTATAACATGTTACCTCATTTATTTATCATTAAATTTCTCTGGGGAACAGTGCTAATGTCATCCTGATTTCACAAGGTTCAAGGTGCTCAGTATGGTCCAACAATCAGTAGTGGAGGCTTATCAGAATCAGGGCTTGAACTGTTAGTGTTCCTGATAGATTCTTCAAGGAGTTTACTGAGCTGTAAAAAAAAAAAAAAAATCTTAATACAAAACTTTAGAATTAAGAAGCATTGGTAGTTCTCTAGTTTAAGCCTTATTTTATAAATGCAGAAACAAAGACCTAGAGAGGCTTTAACTCACTCAGAGCAGCAAACACGTCACCTGGGAGCTCAGGGCTGCTGCTCCTAATTTGCTTCTCTTTAACTACTATTTGAACTTCTCATAATCCCTGAATTTTGACTCTTACTTGAAGATCCCACTGTTTAATAGAAAGTGAAAAAACTTTATATGACTAATGATGCTGTAATATAGGTATGTATGTAATATGTGTGTAGCTTATAATTATCCTTAATATTTCATCTTACAGTTTCCATTTTACTGCTGTCTATATTTGTTTTTTCCCAGGGTGACAACATTTTGTGTATATGCTTTATCTATATCAACATTAGGATGGAGAGCCTTAGATTTCAATTTTTGAGAAGATGGTGGTTATAAGAATAATGAACTTTGAGTTAATCTCATTTAGTTCCAATTTATAGAAAAAGTAGATTAATATGCTTTAGTTTTTAAATTTAAATATATAATGTATTATTGGCTTCAGAGGTAGAGGTTAGTTATTCATCAGTCTTATATAATTCCCAGTGCTTATTACATCACATGGCCTCCGTAACGTCCATCACCCAGTCACCCCATTCCCTTACCCCCTCCCCTCCAGCAATCCTCAGTTTGTTACCTATGATTATGAGTCTCTGATGGTTTGTCTCCCTCTCTGATTTCATCTTGTTTTATTTTTCCTAATATGCTCTTAGCATTTAAAACAAATGGCCCAGATTCAACACTGTGTTCTAATTCCTGCTATTAACTCAGACATTTTAGGCAATTCACTTACATTTTCATTTCATTGACTTTAATAAGAAGAATGATGAAACAATATTAATAATTAAATAACATCATTATACTAATATTTTCTGTGAATGTTTCAGACTTTCCTATAGGAAAATAAGAAAATGGATACTAATACTAAAGTTTTATGGAACAGAAAACACATTTCAATTTAAAATAGCAAATTGGAAGGATCAAAGAGGGACAGGCAGCAAATGGGAAGAATTCATTATTTTTGTTTGTTTGTTTGTTTTTAGTTTCAAGTTTTTATTTAAATTCCAGTTCGTTAATATGTAGTGTATTATTAGTTCCAGGTGTGGAATGGAGTGATGCATCACTTAGACACAACACTTAGTACGCATCATGAGTTCACTCCTTAATATAATGGGAGGCATTAAAATATGCTGTTTTCTGTTCAAAAAACATGTGAGCTATTATTTAACAATCTTGGTTTAATGTCAAAGGCAAAGAAGATCATAGACTCTTAGAAATCAAAGGGTCTCATGACTATCATATGATCTCCCTGATAGGAGGAAGTAGAGATGCAACGTGAGGGGCTTGGGGGGTAGGAAAAGAATCAATGAAACCAGATGGGATCGGGAGGGAGACACACCATAAAAGACTCTTAATCTCACAAAACAAACTGAGGGTTGCCAGGGGAGAGTGTAGGGAAAGGGTGATGGGGTTATGGACATTGAGAAAGGTATGTGCTATGGTGAGTGCCGTGAAATGTGAACCTGGCGATTCACAGACCTGTATCCCTGGGGCTAATAATACATTCTTTTGTTAATAAGAGTAAATAAATTAATTTAAAAAAGAAAAAAAAAGAAGAAATCAAACGGTCTCAGAGATTAGTTTCTCAGCTTCCTTCTTCGATAATTCAAGGAATTTTGAGAAATACGTCCACCAGCCATGGTCTCACAAAATTAGAACTAAAAGTCTGGTATTCTAATGGTTGAGATATATGCATGTATGTATATATTTTTTTTTTCCCCAGAGTATCCTATTGTCTCACAGAGATAACACAGTCTCGGTGTCTAGATGGAAAACAGATTAACAGCCTGTGGTTATATCCCATTTGGTCATCAATTCAAATGACTGACATGTTCCAATTCTACTCTAGGCAATACACAGCAATGTCAGTTAAAAGACACATTCCACAGTAGACTTTGAAAATTGCTGAGGATTGTGAATTCCCTTAATAGTGCAACATACAGTAATGTGAGCACTTGGTCAATCAAAGTTCCCGTAACCTGAAACACTGAAGTCCCATTCTGTGATTAACCAGCATCTACCTTCTGAGTGCCTTCAGCAGCTTAAGAAACATCAGTTGACACTTCGCCAGGGTTGACAGCATCCTCTCATCTGACAGAAAACAAAGAAAAATGTGTTTCCCAGATGTATTAACAGCAACATCTGTTCCTATCGATGATGGATAAAACATAATCCTCTGAAAAGCAAATGCATAATATGTACTCCAAGGCCAATACATATCTTGCATTTCAATATGACACAAGTTTTCACTCTCTTATGTTTAGTTTTAGTCTCCAGTCTACGGGTTGCTAGTTACAAGAAGGGTATTTGGAGGAGTCAACCTGGGACTACAGATAATTCATTCTAGTATGAATGTTTGCTCTTGCTGAACATCAGGATTCTACAGGCTGATTCAAAATGAGAGAAGATGTCATTTTGCTTAAAGAAATTCAATTATAGATTCAAATGCATCTGCTGTTCATCACTTTTAATCATTGTCATTGTCTGATAAGAGAATGAAAGAAGGAAAGCTCAGTGTGGTGCTGACAGATCTCAGTCTCCAAAAGCATTCAATTTGTCAACTCTTTTCAGAGGGGGAAAAAATAGATCAAGTGGCATCTTATATGCCTTTTAATGGCTTTGGCTTGCTGAGCATTTATATTACATAATGCTAAAAATAAAAGAAATTTTACCCTTTTAATTTTTTTTTCTGAAAGAATGCACAAATCCTCAAAATCATCACCTATGTATTTTAGGTTACAGTTCAACACACGTGTTGTAATGTAAATCTTATATAAAATAAAGTAGTGAGCTGAGAAATCTCTCAGAAGTGCAAGACCCAATCAGTAATTCATTTTTATCTTGACAAGCTGGTGAAGGGACAAAAATGAATAAGGTAAACCAGATAGTTTTTATGAAAAAAATTCCCATAGATACCTCTCATCAGTTTTTAGATTTAAATCATTTTTTCTTTTTAAAATGCATTCTCCTGGGCAGGAGAGGACTTAATATCTTCACATATCTTACTTTAATTATTTGTACATTATTTGTCCTGTCTGCTTTACATCTATGTGAGATCATGTTTACAACAGAAATAAAAATTTTAATTGGGTAATAGTATAAAAAATTAGTATATGTCTCATACAGAATTTCTGAAACTATAACAAATCATTCACAAAACAACTATAGGAGTATGTGTTAAAACAAATTCACTGAACCAAAAATTCTATTTTACTTATCATTTTAATTATTCTACATCATTGATCAAGAACATAAAATTTGCCCAAAACTTACTTCATTGTTAAAACATATTTAAATCATTTTGGTTGTCAGTTTTAGCTTAATCCCAACAAAAAGAAATATGAAAATTTGAGAATATTTGCCACGTTAGTAAACAAAAGCATCAGTTTCAATAGTCTGTATACCAGGCCATTCACATATACATACTAAAAGCTCACACAGTAACAAAAGGGTGGTGATTGTGAAAGATAGTTGTTTTTTTTTTTTTAAATATAACTTTTCTAATGGCTTTTGCCAATTTTGCAAAACCTGATCTATAAACCTATCTGCAAAATAGAGTGCTGCATAATCCCAAAAGAATATTAAATTGTAGTTAAGATCACAATTGTGAAATAGAAATTATAACTAAGATAAAAATCACTAAACGACTTGCTTGAAGCAGTAGTGATCAGTTTTAGAATAGAAAGCAGGTTGAGTTTCACATGTTAATGTGAAATCTAAGAAAAGAGATTTTATTGTATGGTTCTATTGTAATACACTTCTACAACAGTAATAGCTGCTGATTATTGAGTACATATTACATTTCAAGCACTGTCTTAGATTTTTTCCACTTATAGGTGAGGGAATTAGAATAAAATATATTCAATAACTTGTTTGCTTATATAACCAGTAAGTGCCATAAGTAAGATTTAAATAACTGTCTAAAATCTAAATCTCTAACATCCTCATTAGGGATCATGTTGGAGTATTTCACAGAGCATTGTTTTGCCAGTAAGGGAATGTTCACACCAATAAGATTTCATTCTTTCATTCAAAATATTGTCCCTGGACTGAATATTTAGTGCAATGGTAAAGCCAAAAACCATGGAACTTGTCCATGTGGACTTTTTTCTGTTTAAATGGATTTTGTTTTTTAGTAAAAACAAACCAATTTTAATGAATAGCTGAATAAATACACTATTACAAGTAGTGTAAGTGATCTAAAGGAAAATAGAAGTTAAATTTAGAGGGAATAACAGGATAAACTTGATTCAAATTGAGAATCCTGGGAAAGTTTCTCTGAGAAAGTGGCATTTAACCAAACACCCAAGGGCAGAGCAGAAAAAGAGCCGAAGGAAGAATGGAGAAAGAGTCTAGACAGAAGAAACAATGACTGTGAAATCACTGAGTTTGAAAGAAGAGGGCAGGAAGACAAAACAAAACAACACAAAACACAACAAAGTGACCTTAGATCACCTTCCTGGAGGGGAGTTTATCAAGTGATGAGACTGAAGGAATTGGAGCAGGAAACAGTGGTTTTTAACTGTGGGTAAGAGGCTTACTTACAGCAACCATCCACAAAAAGGTACTGGAGTTACAGAGTGAGAGACCACATATGTGACTGTTAAATGTTTAAATCATTTTGACAAACCAGGCCAATCCATTCATTTTTAGTTAGCATTCACATAGTTTCACAATGAGGCAGTTAAAAATTCAAAACTGTTAGTAAACTAGG
This sequence comes from Mustela nivalis, assembly GCF_964662115.1. Taxonomy (NCBI): domain Eukaryota; kingdom Metazoa; phylum Chordata; class Mammalia; order Carnivora; family Mustelidae; genus Mustela; species Mustela nivalis. The sequence continues at coordinate 19,167,510 of NC_139023.1, read as the reverse complement.
TATTTCCTAAGGTAAACATGTACTATGTCAACATGGGAAACCAATAAGCATTTTTAGTAGAAATTGATTTTGAATGTGTCAGAGCACATTCATTTGAAATATTTTTAATAGGGAATATAATTACTGTGTTTATTATTTTGCTGAAATATGTTGACATTTTCAGCACATGTCAGATGCACACAATATTAGTCAAATATTTAAAATATCAAAAACCCAATTCATAAGTAATTCTAATAAAACAAGTTCAGTTTTAGTAATTATCACTTATGTCATTATATATAGATTCAGACTTGCAAAAAATAGAGAAATAAAATACATATTAGTATTTAAAGTCATTACAATATATTTAAAATCTATTGGCCAAAAGAAAAGGCACTCTACTATTTGGTGTATTTAGAAGAATAAAATGTGCTACCCAAAGCAAACTACACATTTAACTCAATCTCTAACTAGATACTAATAGCATTTTTCACAGATCTAGAAAAAAAAATCTTAAAATTTATATGAAACCACAAAAGACCCCAAATAGCCAAAGCAATCTTGAAAAAGAAAAGCAAAGCTGGAGGCATCACTTCAAACTATTCTGGACTTCAAACTAGTTTACAAAGCTGTAGTGGTCAAGACAGTAGGGTACTGGTGCAAAAACAGACACATAAATCAATGGAACAGAATAAAGAGCTCAGAAATGGACCCTCAACACTATGGTCAACTAATCTTCAACAAAGCAGGAAAGAATATCCAATGAAAAAAGTCTCTTCCAGTGGTGTTGGAAAAACTGGAGAGCATTGTGCAGAAGAATGAAACTGGACCATTTTCCTATATATAAACATAAATTCAAGGTGAGTAAAGACCTAAATATGAGACAGGAAATCATCAAAATCCTAGAGAACACAGATAGTAACCCCTTCAACATTGGCCATAGCAATTTATTACAAGATAGGTCTCCTGAAGCAAGGGAAACAAAAGCAAAAGTGAAATATTGGGACTTCATGAAGATAAAAAGCTTCTACACAATGAAGGAAGTAATCAACAAAGTTAAAAGACAATGGGGAATGAGTAAGAGAAGATATTTGCAAATGACCTATGTGATAAAGGATTAGTTTCCAAAATATATATAGAATTTATCAAACTCAACACCCAAAAAACAAATAACTCATTTAAGAGTGAGCACAAGACATGAGGAGACATTTTTCCAAAGAAGACATACAGATGGCTAACAAACACATGAAAATATGCTCAACATCACTTATAAGATAAATACAAATGTACACTATAATGATATACCATCTCAAACCTGTCAAAATAGCTAAAATTAACAACACAGGAAAAAACAGGTGTTGGGGAAGATGAAGGAAAAGGGGAACCCTCATGTACTGTTGGTGGAAATGCAAAGTGGTGCAGCCATTCTGGATAAGCCATTCTGTATAAAAGTTCCTCAAGAAGTTAAAAACATAACTACCTTAAAATACAGAAATTGCACTACTAGGTATTTACCCAAAGGATAAAAAAATTCTGATTGGAAGGGATACATGCATCCCAATGTTTGTAGAAACATTATCATAAATCACTAAATTATGGAAAGAACCCAAATATCCATTGACAATGAAAAGAACCCAAATATCCATATACAATGGAATATTACTTGGCCATAAAAAAGAATGAAATCTTGCCATTTATTATGACATGGATGGGCTAGAGGGTATTATGCTATAAGAAATAAGTCATAAAAAGACAGATACCATGTAATTTCACTCATATGTGGAATTTAAGAAATATAACAGATGAACATGGGTGGGGGGAAAAGAAGCAAACCAGAAAATAAACTCTTAGGTGTGGAGAGCAAACTTAGGGTTGCTGCAGGGGAAGTGAGCAGGGGGCTATATGGGTGATGCGTGTTAAGGAGGGCACTCATTGTGATGAGCACTGGGTGTTGCATGTAAGTGATGAATCACTAAATTCCACACCTGAAACTAATGTTATACTATATGTTAACTAACTGGAATTAAAATTTGAAAAAAAAAAAAAACTATAAAACACAAAAGTGTGATCAGTAATCAAGATTTTCTGTTTAGTAGAAATGTCACAAAAAGCTAGTCAGGTAACAGTGTATGGTTCTGGCAGAGGAAATAATGTAAATGTAAATATTTAACAAAAAAAATTTAGCATCTTAATTGCTGTAAATAGATTTAAAGACTGAGACCTTTATGTCTGTATGAATTCAGAAAGCTATATCTTGAGGCTGCTATCCTCTATCTGAAAAAGATCTACTTTACCATATAGATCAATTACATAGGAATGTCAGTAAAGCCCATACAAATTTCATTGTGAAGACTACATAGATCTCAATTATAAATCATTACAAGCATTCTGATACTTAATAATTCCTAGAAGATTTTGAAATAATGTTTTTATTTTTTCAAATGCTAAAAAAAATCCAGTTAAGTAGGTACAAATTTCTTATATTTATTCCTTATAATCTCTTACAAAATAGCATATCTTTTTCAGATTTGTATTTGCAGTGGGAATCACAATTTGTCATAACATGACTTTCTCAGTTTTACGGACTTTAGCAATCTCTCTTATGACACATTCATAGCCTGATTCTCCTTGAGCCCCCATGAATCTTGATTTTACAGCGTAAGTGCAAATGCAATAGAACACGGTTCTCATTTAAATTATGTGAAACTGATATTGTGCTCCTTCCAAATGCCGTAAGAAAGTGTATCTGGTCATGGCAAGGGTGTCAGAGGCCATGGAGACTGAAGTCTTTTAGAGAAAATGCTCTATACTTTACCTTCTCACAAACTTCAGGATCCTTTCCAAGGAGCATTCTGATACTGTCAGGGTATTTCTAACACTGGATTTTATTACAAGTCATAATGCAGCCTTCTTGATATAAGTTCACATAACACGCTGCAAGTACAGATGTTTTTAAATTGTCTATTCTTGCTAGAGATCAAAAGTTTATTTGAAAGTGGCATAAAACTTCCTTCTTCTGGTTCTCAGGATACTCATTCACTTCCATGTATTCTCCAATGACATTACTATATCTATCATTTCAGAAGATAGAGAATTGGACTATGTAAATAAGAGAAAAGCTTCAGGAGATTATTAGCCGTGTGTATAGTTAATTCAGGGGGAAAAAATGCCTGCCAAGATCATCTTTTGAAGTTGTTCAGAATGTTGGAAAAGAACTAGATTCTATATTGCTGTTCCTCTTCTACCAAAAAGTGAAAATTTGGAATGCTCTTCACTTAGAAGGACAAGTTTTGGTATTTTTAAGATTAAGGCTGAAAAATGTACTCTGAAGTGTTCAACGATTTCTTCTTCAAGACTACCCCAATTCTGTTTAGCTCCTAGAGTATTAGTCCTGTCGTTTTACTGATGTTTAACCCTCATTGGGTATGTTTTCATTTCTACTTATAAGTAGAGTAATCCATGCAAAACTGCTTTTAATGTGATGGAAATTTAGGAATCACTGGAATCCAACTAAATTTTATCATCAGAATTAAAGTATGACCCAAAATATGATTGGTTATACTGTTGCACAAAAAAATACAACACATGAAGTCTATATATAGATACTTACTTAGAAAGCATGTTTATTTCAAGTGCAAACCAATGCTCAGAAATATCGGATACCTTGCTTTACCAGTACTATCTACAGTGAGGCAAGTGAGTTGATAAGGATTTGCATTTTAAGCAGATAAGTCTCTCAGTCCTAGTTACGGTACTTATTACCTATGTGACAGTGACCAAATTATTGAATATATTTCATTCCAAATACATCATCTATAAAATGAGGATAAGATATAATGAATAAAAAAGACTAACACAGTACCTAGATAAGTGAAATAGGTTCATCCGCTTCGTTTAAGGCTGCCCACATAACTTCAGTATCTGACTAGCTGGCAGACATGAATATGACTTTTGCGGGGCAGAATGTTCTCCAACACAGTATGGATAGTTCATCAGGCTTTCCCATGGCTGGAAGAATTGCCTCTCAAAAACTGGTGGATGTCAAACTGTCTATCAGGACCACCTAAGGAATTGTTTCAAACTTCCCATGCTGATTAAGGTATATTCATTTTTGTGAGAACTGCATGTGTTTTATGACCCCTGAATTTCTATCAAGTGTTAGAATTAGGGTGAATATGGCTTGTTGTCTCCCCAAGTAAATTTGAAGACTGCCACATATCTCAAGTAGCACCGTTTAAGACCTTCTGCTCACAGCAGTCTGTTTACCTTTACTTGGATGTTATGTTCAGACACGATTGACAGTTTCTGATTATGAATTTGTTACCTGTGACAGGATAACACAAAGGGTTACGGGTTGGGAGAACATGTATTCTCTGGGTGAAGATATACCTTTCACAGTTAAGCAATGAGTAGGAATTTGCTTTATAAACTTTATCCAGTCAATAAGTGTAATTTAGTCTCCTCAGACCAGATTCAAATCAAGTGTCAAGCTTAGAAACATTGAAGACCAGATGCTGACTAGTGACAATTCCACAACTGTTACTACACATGACCTTACTTGGCCAGGCTGAGCTTTCAGTCACTTTCCCTAAGCTTTTTGTGCTTTCTGCTCTTTCTGCATTTAATAAAAAATGGATGTGGAATTATTGGGAGGTCCCAAATCATTTGCATGATATTGTGATTTTCTAATAAAAACAAAACAGCTGAGCTTTATATGTCACCCAATATAAGCATTTAGGGTAGCTAATATATTTTCTGAGGTGTGTATACATGTATTTAGATGAAGTAGATGGATTTTTAGATCTCGGACATACCAAAGGATGGTTTTAGAAGACTTCATTTATTTGGAATTATTCTCCTTAACTTCAGTCTTAGCAAAAATACAAATTTTCTCAGGTCCATATTTTTTATCTAATTTTAAAGTTATTTCTTCTTTTTAAATGATGAGTCCAAGGGCAGCTGGATGGCTCAGTTGGTTAAGCATCTTCCTTTGGTCCAGGTCACGAGCCCAGAGTCCTGGTATTAAGTCCCATATCTGGCTCCCTGCTTCTCAGGGAGTCTGCTTCTCCCTATGCCCCCCCACCACACTGATTCTCTCAATCAATCTCTCTCTCTTCCCCCGCCAAATAAATAAATAAAATATAAAATAAAATAATAAAAAAAATGATAAGGCCAGTTAACACCTGTTTAAAGAGATGGTCCTTTGTCAAATTTAGTTGACTGCATTAACTCATTTACTCAGAACTAAAATTGCATATATTTCACATATAATTAGATATTACATTTATATTGAGTATTTATACTAATTTTAATATGATAATATAGCAAACAAATTTTAAGTTATAATATTGGATAACAAAATACTCCAAACCTAGAATTTGTACAAAAATAGATGTTATCATAAATAAAGGTGTACAGAATTGGTTGGGTATTAGGTAGGGTGGCATAGTTAGAAAAACTCTCCTACCCTTGCTAATATTTTTAAGGACAATGTGTTTGGAACCAGCAGTCAAGGAGAATAGTTTCATTTCTTGTGTTTTGTTTTGTTTGTTGTTGCTGCTGTTGTTGTTTTAATTTCTGTTAATCCCTTCTTATTTTGGTAAACCACTTATACACTGAAGATTCTAGCCACTTTCCTTATACTGGACATATATAAGGCATAGGAAAAATATCCAAATCTCCTCTCATTCTATAATTCTGAGTGGAGAGCCACAATTAGATCTGTCATTTTTCTTTCAGATCTTTTGTCCACAGAGTACTCAACATTAGAAGGGCAATAGTTGAAAATGGTACTGAGTGTGAAAGACTGAGATTCAAGGTCTAATTCTGCTATTAACACCACTCAGTTTGGATATGTGATTTTATCTCTCCATGCTTCCATTTCCTCATATGAAAAAAGAAAAATGACACACAGAACAAATGACAGTTACTGAGTACTTATTACATGCTGGTGTAATGCTAAGTAAGTAACATATGCAGTTTTTATTTAATTCATCCTAAGGAATACAGGGGATAGGTAATATTATCTAATTTTAAAGAAGAGAAAGATGAGGGTCTGTTTCTATCTTAAATCCACACAGTTCTGCTACTAATATCTACCTCAAATACTAATAGTGGTGGTATGTTTTCTATAAAATATAAAGTTACTATAAAAGTGGTAACTGTGATTGGAACTTGTAGTACTCTCACATTGTTTAGTCTCTCAGGGCTTATGCATGTGAACTGGACATTTATCAGCACCCAAGTTTAAAGTATAAAAATAAAATGAAAGTTCTCTTTCCAGAATACAGTGTCTTTGGAATATTTGAACTATAGTAATAAGGAGACTATAAACTGTGGAAGTCATTTAGACTAGGTAAGAAGATATTATGATCAGTTATATAGTTTTAAAACCCACAAAACTAAATGATCAAATGTATGTATTTTCTGTGGTTTATCCAAATATTAAGAGAACAGTTGTATGAACTGTATATCCAGTATAATGTATGTATATATTTTAAAAACAAGTTACAAATTATATATTGTCTGAGTTATGGAATTTATAGAATATAGGTGGTTCTGTGCATTTATTATATATTTGTATATATTATGTATTTTAGATAATTTATATATTATAGAAAAAACTTAGAATAATCCACTCCAAAAAGATTATTCTTTTTGGATATTGGTATTTTAGGCCATTTTTGTTTCTATCATTGAAATTTTGTCAGTTTTCTTTGCATTCTGAAATAAATAAAATTACTTCATTAAATAGAAAAATAGCCTATATATTATTAATAAAAAGTTATATTAACCAACTGTCAGAACTTTTCTTATGCTAACATAAACAAGGAAACAGCAATCTATGAAAAGGAGTCTTTTAATGCAACATAATAAAATAATTTATAGCAACTTAAAAGACAAGAATGTACATTTCTTTGTTCAGTTGCTATTTTGTTTTTATATTGGTACTGTGCTGAAGTTTTGCAAATATAGAATTATACATTTTACTTATGAAGAGAGGTAAAGAGGTTGTTTAGTTAGTTATTAACCACCGTACTAGTTCTGTTAAATACAAGGTGGCCTTTAGAAAATATTTTCTAAAATGGTGTACGTTGCTAGAATTTGGTATATCAGAATATCAAAATCAGACTGAGAATGAAGAGAAGCTAGCTCCCTGTGCCCAGTAAGAATTTGTACATTTGGTATTGTGGGTGTATAAGATTAGCAGATCCAGAAAACATTCTAAAAATTATTTTGTAGTGTTCACTGAAACAGGAGTTTGGGGACTACAGGGAATTTCTCTCATGTCTCCAATGGAATTTTGGTAAAAATCCTTATTGTACAAATTATTTTCATGCTAAATTTAACAAACAGCATTCTGCCAATGGTTTGAAATAGATTTTTTTGTGTGCTTTAATTTTATTTGTCTTCATGCTTTTGTTTGCATATGGTGAAATTATTGCCCTTGTGCCAAATTATTTAAATGAAATTAACTATAAACACCAGGAGATAGGACTCAGCATCATATTTTGTTTCAATTAAAAGAAGGGCTTGAGGATGCTGTTTGCATTCTTAGTCACCCTGTGCACTCAATTAATTATTTCAGATATCCACTTGGAGCCTGACTAAATCGTCATGACTGTGACAGTTTAAAATAAATGTATTTAATAAAATGCACATCACCCAGGATATGTGTTAATTATTATGTTTGATATTCAGATAGGGAGAGATAAACAAGATACGTGGGATTCATTTAGTAAAAAGGAAGAAAGTTCTCTTAGGGAATCCTACAAATGTGGTCAGGCTACATCAAAGTGGGAATTTAGTTTAAAATCATTAAAAGTTGGTAAGGCTCCCACATATTTTTAAAGCAAATCAAATCCATTTTTTTGAAGGTTCTCAATCTTCTATGTGAGCTTTCAGCAATTTCTAGAACTAAAGCTTGAGGATAATAAGATCACAATGGCAAAAGCAAAGGTATAAAAACAACAACCAAACAAAACACAGGCAATCATGAATGAATGAAGAAAAGAGCCAAGGCTGAGATTACACAGATTTCAGATATTGAAATTATGAAACATAATTTAAAATAGGTTTAAAACAATAAGAAGAGACACACATGGTTCCCCATACTGGTTCACTGAAATTATGAGTAAAAGGCAAGCAATTTTAATTCAGCACCATATATGAATAAAATAAATATATATATATAATCTAGAAATTAATAATATACATATATAAAATGTAATTGCTTTTAGCAGTGGACTAAGAGAAGCTGTAAGAAATTTGTGTCCTGAAAAATTGATGTAAAGAAATTATCAAAAAAGTGACACAGAGAAACAGAGTTTAAAAATATGAAAACACTGAGTAGAGATCCTAAGAAAAGAAATAGAATATCTAAAGCACATCCAACTGGGCTTCTGAAGGAGATGAGGAAGAAAATGAATACAATATTCAACAAGAAAACCGATGAGAATTTTTCATAGTTGATTAAATATAATATTCTATAGATTTAAGAAGGCTGATGAATCCCCTAAAAAATAGAGAGATATACACCCAGACACAACAAATACAAATATAGAACATCTAAGGCAAAAAGAAAATCCTGAAAGCAGTCAGAAAGAAAATGACAATTAACTTCAGTGGAATTATTATTAGAGTGACTCCTGAACTCGCCATTAGAAATAATGGAAGCCAGAATATGGTTGATGCTTAAATAATTCAAGGTTTCGGATACTGCTCTATGTGTAAGTTTTGACTTCCTCAGAACTTAACTACTAATAGCCTAATGTTGACTGGAAGATTTACCAATAACATAAACACAAATTAACACATATGTTGTATGTAATATAGATTTTATACTGTATTTTTACAATAAGATAAGCCAGAGAAAAGAAAATATTAAGGTAGAAGATAAAATATATTTATGGTACTGTGCTACATTCATTAATCAATTCAGACATAAGTGGACCTAGTAGTTCAAACTTACATTGTTCCAGGGTCAGCTGTATAGTGAAATAACATCAGTGCACTAAGAGAAAATGGTCAACCTTAAATATTACATGAAGACAAAATACTTTTCAAAAGTTTTGGCAAAATAATGTTTTAAGCAAAATAAACATTTTAAAACTAGCAAACTGAGTAAAGAAAAATTCTGAAGAATATACAGAAGATATAAAGGAAATTACTCTAAACAAAAGGTCTGAAATGAATTAAGGAATACTTCGTAATGAAATTTGGAGACGTGAGAATTAATCCAACATTTAATAAAAGATCTTCCCTATCAGTTAAAAAAATAGAATTTGGTTTTCTAATGTAATTTTTATTTCAGTCAGATTCAGATCACATTAATACATTCCTTTACCCAAATATTAATTCCAGTTTACTTATTTCAACATGATATGTAGCCAAACAATGCTCTAGAGTCCACAGAGCTCCTTAAGTTAGACACAAATATAAAGTATTGCATTATTGGAAATCATTAGTCAAATCAATGAGCCTTAATTATATTAATAAAACACATTAAAGAACTGATTCCTGGTTCATTTATCAATTCTCCAAGGAAAATTGCCAAGCCTACATTTCAGGATTCTATCAAGTTACTGATAAGCATTGGCATTTCTGGAAATCACAACTTCCCATTTTGGGAGACAAAAGATGTTCTTTGGCATTTTGAGAGCATTTGGTAGGCTTGACCACACAAGCTCAGTGGGTGGGAGCTATAGAATAGTCTATCTGGAAAGTCTACAACAGAATATCAGATTTGTAAACCATGCAGATGTTGTAATTTTTTTTTTTAATAAGAATTGGCATGTTCTTGGGATGCCTGGGTGGCTCAGTTGGTGGCTTAGGTCATGATCCCAGCATCCTGGCTCCTTCTCTTCAGGGAGCCTGCTTCTCTTGCTGCCTCTGCCTGCCTCTCTGCCTACTTGTGTGTACTCTCTCTCTCTTTGAAAAAAAAATATAAATAAAATCTTAAAAAAAAAAAAAAAAGCATGGGCATGTTCTTGCCATTATCTTGGAAGTCTTCAGTATCTCTTTTAAATGTACGCCATCAGTTTCTTATTACATTCCATCATCTATTACACTTACCTTTCATTTTTGTCTGTGCAGAATTTCTATTCCAGAACAGTTAATGTGACTGTTTTATTATTGATACATTTTGAATATTTGTTCCTGAACTTTGTGTAAATCTTTCTCTAGATTGGAATCAACTCCACTACTATTTCCAACATCTAAACTTTAAAATATCTATTTAAAAATCTCTGGTTAGTGCATTCATTTTAACAATTACTGGACTTTGAGACAAATCTCCCACTTATGTATGTATATCAGTTACTATTAATAGTCTTCCTAGTAGGACCTGATACAATTTCATTCACAAATCAGGAAACAGCATATCATCAATTATTAACTTTTCTGGTCAATCTATAGTAGCTTGTTTTTGTAACTAATCAATTCACTTTTGGTAACCAGTAGATATCTAAAAGTTGATAGACATTAGATAGATAGATAGATTTTCTAGATGTCATATGGGGAAAAGTTACATTTATACAATCTATATATTTTATCTGTGATAATGCCACACAGTCAAACTAAATATTTGCTATACTGGGGCGCCTGGGTGGCTCAGTGGGTTAAAGCCTCTGCCCTTGGCTCAGGTCATGATCCCAGGGTCCTGGGGTTGAGCCCCACATCGGGCTCTCTCTCAGCAGGGAGCCTGCATCCTCCTCTCTCTGCCTGCTTCTCTGCCTACTTGTGATCTCCGTCTGTCAAATAAATAAATAAAATCTTTAAAAAAAATATTTGCTATACTGAAGTCTTAAAATGTATAACAAGATAGAAGATAACTTGAAAACACTTCAGCATCTTACTTCAGAATGATAGCCCCATATACATGCAAACTGTTAAGGAAACTAAGTCCTTAAAAAAATAAAAGTACATCTCCATAATGTGTCAATGACTATTTCCATCCATTCTTTGGAATAATAAATCATATTGAAAAAACGTGTGTAAATTGTGTCAAGACATACTCTGAGATGACAAAAAGTTGTCAGCACGTTTATAGATGACATTATTAAAGTAAGTGAATAGTTGATGAAAATAAGCACTGACTTAAAGTTTAAAAAACTTTTAAAAGAAGTTATGCTATATAATCTCTTCTTCATAAGGCTATTACTTTCAGGAACAGGAAACATTACTGGCTTTTCTAATACACAGCAGAGACTTGCAAAAATGCCAAGTCAGAGGAATTTATCCCAAATGAACAACAAGATAAGGCCATGGCCAGAAATCAAAGTGAAACAGACATGACTCATGGAGAATTCAAAACAATGATCTTAATGAGACTTGAGAAAAGAATAGAAAGCATCAGTGAGACGCTTGCAACAGAAATAAAAGAGTTATAAAAGAATCAGAGATGAAGAATGCAATAAATGAGATTGGAAACAAGTTGATGCAATGAACACAAAACTGGAAGAAGCAGAGGAATGACTTAAGAATCCAAAGACAAAATAATGGAAAATAAAGAAGCTGAACAAAGGAGAGAAAGAAGAACTGCAACGAAAGAATAGACTTAGGGAACTCCACGACTCCATCAAACATAACATTTTTATTGTAAAATTCCCCAGGAGAAGAGAGAAAAGGGAGCAAAAAATATATTTCATGAAATAAGAGCATAAAACTTCCTAACCTGGGAAGGAAAGAGACATCCAGATCCAGAAGGCACAGAGAAGTCCCATCAATCAAAGAAAGCAAGCCAACACCAAGACAAATTGTAGTTAGATTTGCAAAATGTAGTGATAAAAATATCTTAATAGTAGAAAGACAAAAGTAGTCCTTAACTTACAGGGGAAAACCCATAAGGCTAGCTACAGATTTCTCAACAAAAATTTGGAAAGTCAGAAGGAAGTGGTTCATTCAAAGTGCTGAATGGGAAAAATCTGTAGCAAAGAATATTCTGTCCAGCAAGTCCATCATTCAGAATAGAAGGAGACAGTTTTCCAGACAAACAAAAACTAAAGAAGTTTGAGACCACTAAACTAACCCAGCAAGAAATATTAAAGGAGTTTCTGAGTGCAAAGGACAGACCAAAAGTGGCAAAAGACAAGAAAGAATCCGAGAAAATTTCCAGAAACAATGATAAAATAAGTAATAAAATACCTGTCAAAAAAAAATACCTGTCAATAAATAATTTGAATGTAAATGGACTAAATACCCCAATCAAAAGACATAAGGTATCAGAATGGGGAAAAAAAAAGACCCATCTATATACTGCTTTACAAGAGACACATTTTAGAACTAAAGACACCTGCAGATTGAAAATGAGGGGGTGGAAAAATATGCAAAAGGATGTCAAAGAAAGCACAGCAATACTTACATCAGATGAACTAGACTTTTTTTGTTCTTGTGCTGTTTTTATCCTGCTTTCGTATCAGAGTAATATTGGACTCAGAATGATTTTGAATGTATTTCTTCTATTTTGTTATTTGTAGGATTTTGATAGACTTTCATTATTATTTTTAAATGTTTGGTAGAATTCACCAACAAAACCATGTAATCTTGAAATTTTCTGTGCTGAGAGACTTTGATTCCTAATTCAACCTTCATTTCTGTTATTTGTCTAAGAAGATTTCCTATTTCTTAGATTTAAGATTCATGAATCAATCTTGATAACTTGGGTGTTTTTAGGAATTATCTGCTTTTGGCTTTTCTAAGTCAACTGATTTAATAGTATATAATTGTTTATAGTAGTGCGTTATCACATTATATATTTCTGTGGTTGTCTATTGTATTGCTTTCCATGGTTTTGGTTTTTAAGTCTTTTTTTTTTTTTCCTTAGTTAATGTAGTTAAAGCATTGCTAATTTTGTTTATTTTTTTTTGGAAAAAAAGATCATTATTTTCAATGTTATGTTTATTCTGGTCTCTGTTTTATTTCTGATTTTTCCCTGTTATTTCTTTCCTCTACTAAATTTCAGCTAAGTTTCTTCTTTTTCTAGTTCCTTGTGGTGTAATGATGTTTATTTGCACTTTTTGGAAAATACAAGCATTTATAGCATAAATTTCACTCTGGCATCCACTTTTGCTGCATTCCACAGGTTTTCAAATATTGTGTTTTCTTTTTCTTTTATTTTGAGCCATATCTTGATTTGCCATTTATTATTTGACCCATTGTTTGTGCAGCAGTGTATTGTTTAATTTTTACCTATCATATATTTAATATTTAAAAAAAATAAAAGAAATTGTGCCAACTCCAGCAACTACATTCAGTATTCATAGGATCACTAAAGGTTAGGTCCTGTTTCTATTTGCAAAATGTAATGACATTTGATAGATGTCATAATATTATTAGCACAGTGGCAAAGCTGATAAGAGAGCTTACAATTAATAGCTTTAAAAAAATTATTAACAGCTAAATTTAAACTGTCACTAATTCCAACTATCTAGTGCTATTGAAGTGAGGCATGGTCATCTGAAAAATAGTTTATGCTATTCCAAAGGCAGATATTATACATTTCCAAGTATCTTATATTAAGAGAATCTGGGTAGCTCAGCAGTTAAACATCTGACTTGATTTTGGCTCAGGTCATGATCTCAGGGTTGAGAAATCAAATCCTGCATTGGGCTGCATACTCAGCAAGGAATCTGCTTAAGATTCTTTTAGGCTGCTCCGCCCCCACACCCTCCCCCCACTCAAATGCATGCATGGTCTCTCTCTTTCTACAAAACAATAGATAAACAAAATAATAAGTAAAAATAAATAAAAAATACCATTATCAAAGATATTAAGGACATTGTATCCTAGAAAGGTAAAAACAACAAGCTGTATAGAGTACAAATAAAATATATCCATAAAACAAATATATTAACCATGTCCACTTATTATGACTAGAAAGAATAACTTGGTAGTAAATGGATACTGACTTTAAGTGATGTACAGAACTCTTCAGGAACACAATACATAAATATTATCAACACAGATACAGTGCAAACTCTAAATTTGTACTACTGATATAGACCAAAGTGACTTTGTGATAGATTAAAAGTTCTTTGCACCTAATAAAAGAGAAAGTAGGAAAATGTAATTTCACTAAGGTTAATACCTGCTTATATTGCCTATTTTCATATTTAATTTCCTTTGCTTCTGAATGGCATCAAGCTTTTCACATTGTACTTAGATTTCCTCCTTGATGGAAAAAATCTTCCCCCCAAAAGTAGAATGTTATTTAAAAAGAAGAAACCATTCCTAAATTTTGGGTTGTATTTTTGTCTTAATAGGGACTAATCTAGGCCTAATCTTATTTCTTCCATATTTTGCTTTTTCTTTTTATTGTTTTATTGGCTTTATGTTTGAGAGTGCACATATGCATGTATTTGCATTAGTAAGAGGAAGAATGGATTCTGAGTGGCAGAAAAGTATCTTTTATTTTCAACCTCATTGTCCTTTATTTCAGCAGTGAAAACTCTTGTTTCCTATGCATCTCTCAATCTTTTGCTGTAGAATATGTGTAGTATCCATTCTGTGCTCCAAATAATTGCCTGTATAGAAACTTAGTCATTGCCCAGTAACCACGGCAAAGCATTTAAAGGCTGCTGATGTTAAATGTGTGTTTTAGAAGCTGTATCACAGTAATCTTGATCTGTCTCGTAATTCATTCCATGTTGCCTTCATGATTTGATTTTTTTTGTGTGTGAAATAATGTCTGGCAGTTTTTTTAGAGTGCTTGCAAATTATTTACTTCCCTCTCTTTTTCTATTAAGTATATATTGCATTCTGAAGTCTACCTAACAACATGACTGACACAGTAATTAAACTTCACGATCAACTCATTTTATGCAAGAAAAGATAAGCTACATAGTAACATATTTAAACATTACATGAAATAGGGGAGAAAAAAAACAGGCTAAAAAAAGAATTTGAAAGATTATTCTGTCGTACTTTTGGGATTTTTATTAGCAAATGGCAAAATACCAACTGAAAACCAAAATCTAAAGTCTTATACCTAAAGATCTACCAAAGTGTTGTATACATCCCGGATATTTAATACATGTTTATTAAATTGATGTCTATTTATTCTTACAAATAATATTAAAAGATGTTTTCCATACCACCTATAAAATTGCTTTTTTTCCAGTATACTGTAGATAAAAAAAAATAATAATTCTTTAGTGTTGGTACCCTGAAATTTATCTTCAGAAAGCCTTCCCATACAGAGGCAAATCTTTATTGATTTTGTGATTTAAGCAAAGGCCAATGTACTCAATACAATTTCCCACTGGCTTTGTTGAATTGTATAATATATTATGTCTTTTTACATTGTTACTACATATTACTTTTCCTAGAGGAATACATCAGCTCCTAGACTTTCAATTACTTTCTATTATCTATAAAATATCTCTACAAGATTTTTTTTTTAATTCCTTCTAAGAAAAACTACCTAAAGTAAAGCTCAATAATTTTCCTCCAACTTTCTCAAACTTCTTTGTGGCCCACTTCTCTGTCTCATAGGCTGCCTCCCTATGTTCTCAATCTCAGAAGTTCGTAATTTTTAAATCCATCCTATGCTTTTCCTTTTAGTAAAAAAGCAAATTCCATTGATATAAACACAAGTCTATTTACAGAAGCAAATGCCCTTGAAAGGACAGAATCATTCAATATGTTTGAAATTCCCATACAATAACTTATCATAATCTTATTACTATTTTAAATAGCTTTATTAAGAATCAGGAAAGAAAAGTATTTTATGGATATTTTTTCCCTAAACGAGCTCAAGAATATTTTTAAAAAATACACTAGATGCTTATGTCATTTTAGTAATAAGCACATAAATCTAAAAACTGTAAGAAAAAAATAGTAGAAGAGAATAATAATGAAACTAGTAGAGGGTGATGTATTTTTTAAAAATATTAATTGGTAATACTCTTTTCCATGTGGATAGAAAACTTTAAAAATTTGCAAAAGCAGTAAGACAATATTTTTTGGTTGACATATAAGTGACATACATCACTTTTTAAATTTGTGGGGTAAAGCATGACTTAAACGTGGGCATATTGTGAAGGATCACTGTAGTAAGTTTAGTTAACATCCATCATCTCATATAAATAACAAGAAAAGAACAAGAAAAAAATGTGTTTTTTTTCCTTGTGGTGGTAATTTTTTGGATTTAGTTTCATAACAACTTTCATATATACCATATAGTTGTGTTAGTTATAGTTATCATGTTGTAGAAAACACCCCTAGTACTTATTCAATCCATAACTGGAAGTTTGTATATTTTGACCATCTTCATCCAATTAACCCTTCCCTCTCCCCACTCTCTACCTCTGATAAACAAAAACCTGATCTCTTTCTATGAGCTTTTGTTTCTGTTTTTCAGATGACTCATATAAATGAGATCACTCCATAATTGTCTCTCTCTGACTTATTTCACTAAGAATAATGCCATCAAAATCTCATCTGCATAGTTAAAATGGCAAGGTTTTTTCTTTTTTTTTTTTTCCTTTTTTAATGCTGGGATAATAGTCACGTGTGTGTGTGTGTGTGTGTGTACACACACAAGCAATTTTTCTTTATCCATTTATCTGTTGATGGACACTTAGATTGTTTCCATGTCTTGGTTGTTCTAAATAATGCTGTATGAACAGCAGGCATCTCTTTGGCATAGTATTTTTGTTTCCCTTAGATATATTCTCAAAAGTGAAATTTCTGGAACATATGGTAGTTCTATTTTTAATTTTTTTTGAGGGACCTCCATACTTTTTTTCCATACTGACTGTACCCATTTACATTCCCAGGAAATATGTACAGGGTTCCTTTTTCTCCACATCCTCGCCAACCTTTGTTATCTCTTGTCCTTTCGATCATAGCCATCTGACAGGCATGAGGTGATATCTCACAGTTTTGACTTTCATTTTCCTAATGATCAGTGACATCGAGCACCTTTCTATATTCCTGTTGGCCATTTGTATATCTTCTTTAAGTCCTCTTTGTCCATGTTTTCACTGAATTATTGCATTTTTTATTTGTTTGCTAGTAAGTTGTATGCATTCTTTATATGTTTTGGATATTAACCCCTTATGAAATATATGGCTTCTGATTATTTTTTCCCATTCCATAGGTTATCTTTTCATCTTGTTGGCCATTTCTTTTGCTGTGGAGGAGATATTTAGCTCAATATAATCCTACTTATTTTGTTTATTTCTTATTTTGTTGTTTGTGTTTTATATGCCATGTTCATAATATCATTGCCAACATCCATGTCAAGGAGCTGTTCTCCTAAAAAGAATATTTTAAAGATATAATCATATTCAAGAAAAAAGTCCATAATTTTGAAATAAACAAACTATGTAAAGAGAATACATAAGAGTGTTCATTTTCAAAGTAGTAGCTGATATTCCAGGGAGTACTTGGAACTAAAATTAGTGTTGACACACTGATCTTCAAATAGCTGAATATGATAATAATAATCCAGATAATAGTATTTTGAACCAATTATCAGATTTAGAAATCTAGCCCAGATTTTTTTCTTCAGTAAAAAGCAAATATATATCTAAATGTTCTTAGTCTCAGTGTTTCAGGCTTATTATGGACTGAGTATTTATGTCTCTCTGCTTCTCCCTACCCAATTCCTATGTTAAAATCATAACCCTCAATATGGAGGTATTTGTAGTTAAGGTCTTTGGTAAAAGATTAAGTCATGAAGGTTGAGCACTCAGAGTGGAATTAGTGTCCTTAAAAAAGGAATCCACAAACCTCTCACTCCTTCTGCTATGTGAGGACAAAATGAAAAGATGAACCAGAAGTGGGCCTCCTACACGAATCTGCCACCACCTTAATCTTGGACTTTCCAGCCTCCAGAACTGTGACAATTACATGTTTGTTGTTCAAGGTGCTCAGTCTGTGGTATTTTTATTAGAGCAGCTCAAACTGACTAAAAAAAGGCTTTAATCCCTTGTTTTTTGATTGTGTTGATTCATTTTCATATTTTACCAGTCTTCCATTTAGTAAATATTTTCCAAGACCCATTATGTGTTGAAAGGAGAGAATGCACTGATTTCACGATGTTTCACACATAACATCATCTCCACCTCAACCACCAAGTCCTCTATCTTTGCTCTTTTTCGCTGTTTCTATGAAGATCGCACGATTTTACATTCTCACTAATAGTGCATTAGCGTTCTCTATAATCCTCACCAACCAACACTTGTTTTATCTATTATCTATCTTTTATTTATTTATTTATTTATTTATTTTAGTAATGGCCATCTTAACAGGTGATCTCTTGTGGTTTTTATTTGCATTTCCTTCACAATTAGAGATTTTGAGCTATCTTTCAAATACTGTTGTCCCTACGTGTCATTTTTGGAGAAATGTTTATTCAAGTTCTTTGCCTATTTTTCAACTGGATGTGTGTGTGTGTGTGTGTGTGTGTGTGTTGCTACTGAGTTGTAGGGGTTTCTTGTATATTTTGAATATTAACCTTTTATCAGATATATGGCTTTCAAATATTTTCTTCCACTCTGTGGATTGTCTTTTCGTTATTAATTGCTTCCTTTATTATGCAAATCTTTTGAGTTTGATGTAGTCTCAATTGTCTAGTTTTACTTTTGTTGTCTATGCTTTTGGTGTCACAAAATCATGGCCAGGACTAATGTTGTGTTTTTCTTCTGTCTTCCACTTGAAGTTTTGTAATCTCAGTTCTTACATTTAAGGCTTTAAGACATTTTGAGATGATTATTTTATGTATGTTGTGAGATAAAGATACAATTTCATTCTTTTGAATCTGGATATCCAGCTTTGCCAAAACCATTGCCTGATAAATCTACCCATTCCCCTTTGTTGTATTCTTGACATTGTTTAAGATTAGTTGACCATACGTACATGGGTTTATTTCTGGGATCTCTGTACTTTCCCAATACATCTCCATTCTGTTCCATTAGTCTGTATATCTTCCTTTAGGTCAGCACTACGCTGTTTTAATTACTGTAGCTTTATAATCTATTTTGAAATCAGGAAGCATGAGGCCTCCACCTTTGTTCTTTCTCACTATTGTTTTGACTTTTCAGGATCATTGTGACTCCATATGCATTTTACGATTTTTCTCTATTTCTGTAAGAAAAAATGCCATTGGGATATTGATAGAGATTGCATGGAATCTGTAGATAACTTTGGATATTATGAGCATTTTAATGATATTAAGTTTTCCAATCTATGAACGTGGTATGTCTTTCCATTTATTTGTGTTTTCTTTCCTTCATCAATGTCTTACAGTTTACAGTGTATAAGTCTTTCATCTCCTTGGATTGAAGTTTATTCTTAAGTATTTTATTCTATTTTATGCTATTATAAATGGGATTGTTTTCACAATTTTTTTCAGGTAGTTCTTTGTTAGTCTACAGAAATGCAATTGATTTTGCATTTGTATGATTGTGTATCCTACAACTTTACTAAATTTCTTTATTAGTTCTAATCACTATTTTGCTGAATCTTTTGAATCTTCTACATATAAGATTATATCCTCGGAAAACAGAGAATTTTCCTTTCTCATTTGGATGTTTTGGTTTTGTTTTGTTTTGTTTTTCCTTGACTAAATAGCTCTGGCTAGGACTTCCTGTATTATGAATAACAAATAGCAGGGAGGACATGGGGAATTAGAGAGGAGAAGGGAGTTGGGGGAAATTGGAAGGGGAGGTGAATCATGAGAGACTATGGACTCTGAAAAACAATCTGAGAGGTTTGAAGTGGCGGGGGGTGGTGGGAGGTTGGGGTACCAGGTGGTGGGTTTTATAGAGGGCACGGATTGCATGGAGCACTGGGTGTGGTGAAAAAATAATGAATACTGTTATGCTGAAAATAAATTAATTAATTTTAAAAAAATGGGAGTAGGCACCCTTGCCTTTTTTCTTGATTTCGTGGTCTCTGATGATAAATTGCCATTGGCTTCTTTATCCCTCCAACATACTTTGATTTTGAGATTATTTGTCATGTGAAAAAACGAACCAGTATGTCCCTTAGAGATTATCATTCAACAGCCAGAATGATTCATTTTAATATTTTAATAACATATTGTATCACTTCTTACTCAAAATATCCAATGAATTTTAACTATATTTCCAATACATACAAAAATACAACATGTGCACAATGAAACTAGTTTCCTCTTGCCTATACCATCTCGTTCCTCCTTACTGATTTTGCTACTCATATGTGAAAATATGATCCTAGCTCTTCTTTAGGGCTTTGACCATGATATTCTCTCTTTTTAGATCACCCCATTCCAGGTTTTTGCATGGCTCACTTCAGTGATTTAGATTGCTTCTCAAATATAACTTTTTTTTTTTTTTGAGTGAGCGAGTGAGTGAGAGAGAAAGAGCACAAGAAGCAGGGGAAGCAGCAGAGGGAGATGGAGAAGCAGACTCCCCACTGAGCAGGGAGCACCACATGGGGCTCCAGCTCAGGACACCGAGATCATGACCTAAGCTGAAGGCAGAGGCTTAACCAACAGAGCCATCCAGCTGCCCCCAAATATAACCCTCATAAGAAAACCTTCTTTAAATGCTCTATTTAAAGTTCACCTGCTTTTTATTCTATTATCTATCTTACCCTATGTCTGTGTATATTTTCATGATACTTATAACTTCTTAGCATTCTGTTATATAACAATATATTCAATTCATTTTTTTCTACCTACCAGAATACAGGCTCTAAGTAGGCTTGGATTTTAATT
Source organism: Mustela nivalis (assembly GCF_964662115.1). Classification (NCBI taxonomy): domain Eukaryota; kingdom Metazoa; phylum Chordata; class Mammalia; order Carnivora; family Mustelidae; genus Mustela; species Mustela nivalis. The sequence goes on along the minus strand of NC_139023.1, from coordinate 19,146,821 downwards.
TTGTTTCCACTACTGGATTATAGTGACCAAAAGAATGCATGGCATTTAACAGGTACTCATAACTATTTTCTGAATGAATAGCATAGGAACAATATGGCTGAGAAATGATTTAAGAAAAAGAGGGGTTTAAATAGTCCTAGGCTCTTTGAATAACATATGAGTGAAGTCAGAGCATACTGGGATTTTGAGTAACCAAAAGAATATCAGGTAGACAGGGTGTGGATGAATAACACTAAAGTACACATGGAAAAGAATACTTAGGGAATCCACAGTTTTGATCTGGATTATGCTAAATGTTCAAGTTCATGCTATGGACCGTTCTGTGAATTTTATCTTAAATTGATCAGGAAGCCATTGAAGGATTTTAAACAGGAAAATGACATAATCCATTGTGTTTTAAAAATATTTATGAAGGAATGAAAAAAGTTGTTGGTATGGAAACATCTGTCATTTTACAAATAGAGCTTAAAAATAGAAATGGAAAATCTTTCCTGTGATACTAGCTATGCTAAAAACATTCTAAGAAACTGTACAAATATATCAAGATTTCATTTTAAGTTTATAAACCAGGTTCATAATATAGATAACACTATAAATAATCAAATTCACATCATTTAAAATGTGGAACATTTAATTTACTTTACTCTCCTTGGATTTGTATTCTAAAAATGTTTTCCCAGAGTAACATGACTTCATGGGATAATGATAGCCTGTATGTGAGTTTATTTCATGATTAAGATGACATCTTTCTTATCTCTTCTGAATGGAAAAGTCAATAATCTTGAAAACAGCAAATATAATTTCCAATAAAAACATTAAATATATTAGAAAATTTCTTTCATCTCTGTGTCTGTACATGACTACAGTCCATTATTATATGTTAATGTTTTTTATAGAGCCTCAGCACTAATTAAAAATAATTCAGTCTGGTGAGTTTGTCTGAAACAAAAAAATATGTCCTCAGTATATCACAAAAATAATTTAACAGAAGGCACCAATATCAGTACACACAACTTGAAGCAGCAGTGCCAGAGTTTGATGTTTGATTCTTTAAAGAAAATATCTGCACCCTCACTGAAAGAATGAAGTGCTGCTCTCCTTCTCTTGTCCATCTCCACTTTGGGGCACTTCAACATTTATCAACTAAGAGTAAGTATTCCATTTACACTTAGAAATATAAACATGTCTATAGGTCATAGACATATAGATAATGATATATTTGGAATATGTCAAGTCTTAAATAACCAATTCCAACATGATCATCTTTTAACATACCTGAGAAAGAATTTATCCCTAAAGCACATTTTTTCTACTAGAAGGGGGAAAACAGGCTTGAAATAGGAACAAGATAGCTCCTAAATGTCATAGGAACCACTTGACATGATGCTTTGCTGCTGAAATGAATTAAGTAACTTCTTCCTTGCTCCATTTGTTCTAATTTCTCTCTGAAGAGAGTAAGCCTATTCCATGAGCACTCTTTGGTAATGAAAATATGAATCTAGTGGGGAAATTGCCAAGTATTTATTTTTTTATTTTTGTAGCGAGAAAGTAGAACTTTGTTGAACAATTCCACCAAGGCATAACTTAGAAGTATTCATTTCCCAAAAGAATATCCATTTGCAGGACAGTTAAGTATATGCCTTAGGCTGAGGTCATAATTCCAGTGTCCTGAGATGGAGGTTCACATCAGGTTCCCTGCTCAGAGGCAAGCCTGTTTATTGATTGCCCCCCCACTTGTTCTTGCTCTCTTTCCAATAAATAAATCTTAAATTTGTGTGTATATATACATATATATATGTATATATACACATATATATATAACATCAGTTTGGTGCTAAGAAAGGGAAATAATTAGAAAACTCTAAATTCTACTTTTATTTCATCTTTGATAAATGTAAATTTTTATATTTAGCATGTGTACATTTATATTTCATAGTTAAAATCCATTTGTGTATTTTTTTTAATTTTTTTAAATATTTTATTTATTTATTTGACAGAGAGATCACAAGTAGGCAGAGAGGCAGGCAGAGAGAGAGAGAGAGGAGGAAGCAGGCTCCCCGCTGAGCAGAGATCCTGACGCAGGACTCGATCCCAGGACCCTGAGATCATGACCTGAGCTGAAGGCAGCGGCTTAACCCACTGAGCCACCCAGGCACCCCACCATTTGTGTATTTTAATATATTCTTGTGAATATGTATTTAGTGTTTTTAGTAAGGGTTGAATACTAGCCCTAATTTTAGCCATGTGGATAAGATTATATTTCAGAAGATTGTTGTAAAAATAAAAAGGAATAATACTGGGAGAAAATCAGATTGGGAGTTGGAATAATCATCCATTTTGGTGAGAATTTTTTCACACTCTTCAGTTCCTGTATAGGAATTTCAAATCTGCCATCTTTGCTTTTGGGGGATGGCTCACCATGCATTAGAAACCAATCAATAACAGATAGCACTGTGTTACTGATCGTCACCACATAACTTCAAACTTTCCACAATTTACATTAATGATCCATACATAGCTAGTTAAGAAAAGCAATATTTATAGAATATTTTAGAAAATCTTGCTATTAATTTTTCCTTTAATATTGACATTCTTAAGCTTTTCTGTCCATAATAATTATATGAGACAAGTCTAAATATATACATTCCCAGGCACATATCTAAGAGATTTTGATTCAGTAGGTTTGAGACTGGATTTGGGAATCATCCTTTTCATCAAATGTCCTCACTGATAGTGAGGTAGGCCTTTTACATATTGTCTTTAACATACACTATTTTGGTTTATCACTCCTTATTAAGTAATTAGTTACTATTTTTATTGGTTATTTTTACTTTTTTTTTTACATTTTTTAAAGAATAATTTACATCTGAGTTTCAAGTGTATAGCAAAATGATTCAGTTAACATCCACCAGATAGGTTTAAACATTTTTTCCTTATAATGGTAACTTTTAATATCTACTCTTGTGGCAACTTTCAAATATACAATGCGGTATTATTAACTATAGTCAACATGCTATACATTACATTCCTATGACATTTATTTTATGACTAGAAGCTTGTAACTTTGACGAATTTCACCCATTTTGATCACCCCTTGCCTCTGGCAACACCACCAATCTGTTCTCTGTATCTATGAGTTTATGGTTTATTTATTTATTTTTTGAATCCACATATAAATAAGATCATACAGTATTTGTCTTTCATTGTATAACTCATTTCTAATAGGATAATGCCCTCAAGGCCTATCCATATTATCAAAAGAAAGACAAGATTTTCTTATTTTTATGCCTGACTAATATACTATTTCATATATGTATGTATAATGGAATATTACTCACAATGTTTTATAAATTAATTTGTTTATTTCCATTTTCATTTGTCTCAATGTTTTTTTTTTTTTTTTTATTTCTCTCGGTTTCTTTTTTGACCAATTGGTTGTTTAGGAGTATGTTGTTAAGTAATTGGCTATTGGAACATATGAGAAGAACTTATCAGTATTATTCATAAATATTTTTAATGTGTAATTGACTCCAGCATTAAGAGAAATCAGAGTCAAGAAAGCCAGGAAGGGAAGATTGACCTGTGAAGTTTTTGAAAAGCTACACAGTTGATTTTAATATACACACTCTTTCCATTTTAAGAATTTCCATTCTAAATAATTTACATTTTTCTGATTATAGAACTATCCATGCAGTTGATTGAAGTTCTTATGGAAGTAATCCCCTGTGGCTTCAACAGCTACTACAATAGCATCCTATTGTTTCTCCAGTTTGTGTGTGGATCTTCTGTTTCTTCCACTAAATCCAGAGCAATACTTTTTTTTTTTTTTAAACACTTTATTTATTTTTAATTTAGCGAGTGACAGAGGGGAGAGTGTGCATGTGTGGGTCAGGAGCCAGAGCAGAGGAAGGAGAGAGAGAATCCCAACAGGCTCCATGCCCAAAATGGATCCTGATTTGGGGCTTGATCCCATGACCCTGAGATCATGACCTGAGCTGAAATCAAGGGTCAGATGCTTAATCCGCTGAGCCACCCAGACACCCCCAGAGCAATAATTTCAAAATACATATTTGGTAATGCCTTTGCCCCTGCATAAAAGCAGATTTTCTTTTCATTACATTTAGAATAATACCAAATTCTTTACCATGGTTAGTTAATGAAATAGCATGGGCATCCATGCCTGGGCTGCCTACCACATACCTCAGTTTCCTTGTCCTTTGCATTCTCTGGCGCTTTTCTTCCACTCTTTAACTTCCTCATCTGCCTCAGGCCTTTATACGTGTAGTACCTTTGACCTGCCCTCCTCCGCATCGCACACACACTCTTCTCTCTGTCCGTTTAACATTTCCTTCTGATCTGAACTCAAACTCACCTCTTCATGAAATCTTTATCTAATCATCCTAAACAGGTCAATTCTTCTGACTCTGGGATCTCATATACCTTGTATCTTTCAGTTATAGCACTTACCACATATTAATTTCAATATATTATTATATATGTGTTGTTTCTTTAGTGTTTATCTCATCCAGATGGTGATAATATCCCTGAGCTCCAGGTACTAAAATAGATAGATAGATAGATAGATAGATAGATATAGATAGATATAGATATAGATATAGATATAGATATAGATATATAAATTCTTTTTTGGTCCAAAGTGTTGTCCTGTAGCAACAGGACATTAGCACACAGTAGATTTTCAGTAGATACTATTGAATGAATGCAGAAAAAAAACAAACAAACAGCATTTTCACAATTAGTGGTTCGTCAGTTATATTAATATTTTTATGAGTTGTCATTAACAAGTTTACAGCTACTCTAGTTTATGGTAATGAAAGTTTCTACTCTCTAGAACTGCAGCATCTATGCGCCATTTTCAAAGTCAGTTTAGGTCCAGAGATAGTGATCCAGGGTATTTTGGAGCTTCTTAAAATTGCCTGTAAATCCCTTCAGTGTTAATTTTTAAATATTTCATTTCTTTCTTTAAGCAAATAAGATATTCCCCACATGTATTACCAAATAAAGTTTTATTTAATATAAGAATGATAATGGTGGTATTTGGCTTTTATTACCAAATTTGGTTTATATAATTATAAATTGACAATAAATCTCAACAAGGTTACCACTTACCTTCCAAGTTCTCATTTGTCTGCCAAAATACATCTTAATTCTAATTTTTCTTGATTTTTTCTGAAGTTATTCACATAACTGTTCTTCAAGTGCTATTTTCCTTTGATTTTCATGAAATGCCTTCTGGCTTCCACACTTGTTTCCTTGGGATTGACTTTTTAGCATTCATTTTAACGTTTTATTTGACCTATGCAATTTCATCCATGACTATGATTTGTAACACCAGAAGTGCTCTGTTTATCTCTAGGTATTATATTTCTCCTGAGTGCTAAATCAATATATTTAATTTAATTAATTAAAAACTGTTTTGAGGATGTCCTATTTGCCAGACATTATTGAGGTATTAGACATACAGTGCCTATACCTCATTCTTAAATGCCTAGATACCATTGATATTTGAAACTCAGTGTGTCCCCCACTGAATTTATCAGATTACCTTCTCTGAATTACTACCAAGCCCCAGAACATCCTATTGCTCCTTTTTTTTTTCCAGTTTTGATAAGATATAATAGATACACAGCATTGTATAAATTTAAGATGTACAATACAGTGTTTTGACTTACATATACTATGAAATGATTATCATAATATGTTTAATTAACATCCTTCATTTCATATAGATGAAAAAAGAAAAAAAAAAGTTGGTATTTTTTTGTGTGTGTGATGAGAATTCTTAGGATTTACTCTCTTAACTTTCAAACATGCCATACAGTAGTGACCACAATAGTCATCCTCTTGTACATTGTATACCTAGTACTTATGTCAAAGCTGTAAATTTGTACCTTTTGTCCACATTCATCCAATTCTCCTTCGCCCAACCCTTCCATCTCTCTCTCTCTCTTTTTTTAAAGATTTTATTTATTTATTTATTTATTTGAGAGAGAGACAGAGAGAGAGAGAGAGAGAGAATACAAGCAGGGCGAGAGGGAGAAGCAGGTTTTCTGCCAAGCAGGGAGCCCGAGGTGGGCCTCAATCCCAGGGCCCTTGGATCATGACCAGAGCTGAAGGCGGCCATTTAATGACTGAGCCACCCAGGTGCCCAACCCTCCCATCTCTAATAAACACAAATCTGATCTGTTTTACTATGAGCTGATTCTTGCTTATCTTTTCTTTTTTTTTTTTTTAGATTCCACATACAAGTAAGATAATGTAGTATTTGTCTTTCTCTGCCTTATTTAACTAAGCATAATGCCTTAAAGATTCATTCATGTTGTTGGAAATGGCAAGATTTCCTTCTTTTCTGTGGCTGAATAATACTCTGTGTGTGTGTGTGTATGTGTGTGTGTGTGTACAGTTTCTTTATCCAGTCATCTGTCGATGAACACTTAAGTTATTTCCATGTCTTGTCTGTTGTAAGTAATGCTGCTGTGACCATGAGGTGCAGATCTCTCTTTGACATAGTGTTTTTGTTTCCTTCAGATGTATTTCAGAACTAGAATTGCTGGTAGTTCTATTTTTAATTTTAACCTCCATATGATTTTCCATAGTGACTGTTCCCATTTACTTACCCACCAACAGTAAACATGGGTTACCTTTTCTCCCCAGCCTCACCAGCTTTTACATCATCTTTTTTATGATAACCATTACAATAAGCATGAGACGACATCTCATTTTGGATTTTATTTGCATTTCCTTGATGATTAGTGATATTGGGCACATTTTCATGTCCCTGTTAACTATTTGCATATTGTTTTTGGAAAGATGTCTATTCAGGTCCTTTGCTCATTTTTTCATCGGATTATTTTTCTTGTTGAGTTGTAGAAGTTCTTTACGTATTTTGGATATCAACTTCCTATCAGATATGATTTACAAATTTGTTTTTCTCCATTCTGTAAGTTTTTTTTTTTTTCATTTTACTGATTTTTGTTTGTTTGATTTTTGCTGTGCAGTAGCTTTCTTGTTTGGTGTAGCCCTTTATCTGTAATGTCTTTTATCAATATCGTCTCTCATTCCATGGATTGCTTCTTAGGTTTGTTGAATGTTTCCTTTGCTGTGCTGAAGCTTTTTATCCTGATAAAGTCCCAAAAGTTCATTCTTGCTTTTGTTTCACTTGCCTTTAGAAACATGTCTTCAAAGGAGTTGCTGTGGCAGATGTTGAAGAAGTAACTGCCTATGTTCTCCTCTATGATTTTAATGGATTCCTGTCTTAAATTGAGGTCTTTCATCTATTTTGAGTTAATCTTTGTGTATGGTGTAAAAGAATGGTCCAGTTTCATTCTTCTGTTTGTAGCTATCCAATTTTACCAGCACCAGTCATTGAAGAGATCGTCTTTTTTCCACTGGATATTTTGTCTTGATTTGTCAAGTATTCACTGACCACAGAGTTGAGGGTCCATTTCTGGAGTCCATCTATTCTGTTCCATTGGTCTATGTGTCTGGTTTTGTGCCAATACCATGCTGTCTTGGTGATCACAGCTTTGTAATATAGCTTGAAGTCAGGCAATGTGATGCCCCCAGCTTTGTTTATTTTCTTTTTCAACATTCTCTTGGCAATTCAGGGTTTTCTAATTCCATACAAATTTTAGGATTGTTTGTTCCAGCTCCTTAAAAAAATGCCAATGGTATTTTAATAGGGATGGTACTGAAAATGCAGATTTCTCTGGAAAGGACAGACATGTTAACAATGTCTATAAAAATCTTACTACTACTTCTGAAATGTCTCTTTAATTCCATAACTACTGTCACTTGCTTTCTTCAATCCTTATGTGTTAACTGAACTATAACAACAGAGAGACTAAATGCGTAAATTGACAATGACCAGGCTATGTATAAAAACAGAACTCTGTCCCACAACCTGCAACAACCACCCTAAGAAACCAACCCTCTTATGTACAATAAATAGTCCAGAAAGCCAGGCTGCCATAGGTTAGATTTTTAGGAAGTCAGAACAAAATCTCTAGTAACAATACAGGGGCTAAATAATAGTTGCTGTAACAATTGTCCCAAATAAGCAAGATTTGGTTAATTTTTATTTTTATTTTAATTTTTATAATAGGGCCAACAGAGAGAGATGAGTATGTACCATAAACCAATCACACAGGATTCCTTGCTTCCAATTAGAATACATTCTACTTCCCCATGCCAATAACCTCCAGTAAGGGCATAGCTGTAGCTTCCCTTTTTCCTACTACCCACCCATCTGCCTGTCTTTGAGGCTCTGCCAAAATCCAAGTGACAGTGACTGATTCCCTGGTTGTGGACAAGCTCTGAATAAATAGCCATTGCTTGTTCTCATTTGGTTGCTCTTCAATTATTTCTAGACAACAAAATCCTAACTAGTCTCTCCATAGTCTGGATACTTCCAAACAATTTTGTGCAAGCAGAGTGATATTCCAGAACTTGGAACCTGTATTGTTGTTGATCTGAATATTTTTTAGTGGCTCCTCATTACATTGGGGATCAAAGTAAAATTCTTAAGCTGAGCTCACAAGACCTCTGTCTCAACTCTTACCATTCTCTCAAGTAAACATCTTGCTGTTCTCATGATATGCCAAGCACTGTCATTCCTCCAATTGTTTTTAACAATCTGGTGTAATTTCTTTTAATGAGTTTTCTACCTTTATCCACCTGTTTAATTCTACTTTTATCCTTCTCGACTAGGTTAACTATCTTATCCTTAAAGAATCTTGTGCTACTGGCAAGCCTTATTATATTTTTTCTCTTCTATATTCTGAGAGTACCTTACCACTTACATTTCTCTCCTACTTCCCTGTTTTACATTCCATTTTCTCTTATTCTTGTTGCATTGGGATTGTACGTCCTCAATCAAATACTAGTAATAATCCTTGCCTCAGGTTTTGTTTCCTAGGGATCAAGGTCTAAAATAAGGTGAATATAACATCAGCCTACAAGAAGAGCTGGTAATTTAAACGAATCAAAAGTGTGGTGTAACCAATGGTAACAGAAATCTTGTCTTTGTCAACATGGAGATTTTAGCTGCTTTATATTGTTACATATAAATCCAATAGGATGCTAAAGTTAAAATCCTAAGAATTTGTGCATGTACTCATTATCCCATGGATAGCCTATGCTAAGAGAGTTTAAAAAAATCTCAATAGTTGCCTGCTAAGAAAGTAAAGCTAGAAATGTGTTTATGTTAACTAACCAATTAAGAAGGCTATTTTATTCCAAGTATATTTGGATTGTGTTCAAAGGATAGAAAAACCAGTGATCTCTGATCTGGTAACCCATGTTAGTGGCTAGACCAAGTCTGAGAATATAAGCCATGTGCCCATCTCACTTTCCATTTGCCCTTTCCTGTGTTAGTCCTTGAGAACCTCCGACTTAAAAGCTTTGAGGAAAAGCATGAACAAAAGGTATAATCAAATACAGAGAACAGACATTTGCTGCAATTGATGCCTGACAAAGTCATAAACCGTACGTGAACATTGGAGACATATGCTTGCCACAGTAGGAGTAAATAGGCCTGCTACTGCAGAGCCCATGAAGGCAGGGATCCTGTGGAGTCTTTTGAAAATTCTATACAGAAAAGGAGGTGTTTGCTGTGTCCAAATACGTGCACTGCTTGATTTTTATTTTTTTTAAATAGAAAACCATCATCTCAACCAGAGTAGACTGTTTATCAATGTGCATATTCCAAAGGCACCTTAATCTACTTGAAAATAACATTAAATTTGGTGTCATAATATGCTTCAAAAGAGTAACTCTGTACATGGAGAAATTTGCAGTTCAAAAGTCCTAGTTTATGTGACAGGTAGAAAGAATTTAACTGAAGGGTTGGTATGGGGCTGTGCCTGGCTGACAGAGTCCTCCCTGTTATCAGTATGAAGTACAACAAGAGAAAAGAAGAAACAAGTTTCATTGCTAGATGCTAATAAAACTTCAAAATAGGTGGTAAAGTTGTAACTTTTTAAGGCAGTCATCCATGGGATTCTAAGCCATTTTTCAAAATGAAAAAAGTATCCTAGAGACTCTTCTATACAAAATTTAGAATGATATTCTAACATAATATTTCTATTTATAGTACTAGTGTATTTTTAAAATATATTTGAAAGAACCAATGAGACATTTTTTTTTAATTTTTTATGTATTTTTACAATTCCTGATAATATATTTAAAGCCCTTAGAGGTAGATGAATGAAAGTAAGCAGCTGTATAACAGGTATTAAAATGACCAATGAATATCCATATGCTCATTTTGAAAAAAAAAAATTTACTTAGACTGTCATAGGTCACGGAAATCGATAGCAAGTTCATAGTTAGTTACTTCTCTAACACAGATTCTCAAGAAGACCTTAATGGGAGGATTTTTAGAATTTGCTCCTGTAAGTCATTTTGTAAGAAATCAGTATAGGTACTCTAGCTGAACAAAAAATCTCCAGAAATTAACTGAACGTCTATGGTTTTAAAAAAATAATAACAAAATTATTTACATTTAAGAAAGAAAAACAAAGGCTCTCCAGGTGTCTGTAACTATCCTTATTTATCCTCTAATTAAAAATGATTTTATAGTACCCTGGGGATAAAAATATATGTTTATAAAAAATAAAAATTTAAAAAAAAAAATTGAAAATAGAATTACCATATCATCCAGTAATTCTACTACTGAGTATTTATCCAAAGAATTATGAAAACACTAATTTGAAAAGATAAAGTCACCCTTAGATTTATTACAATATTATTTACAATAGGCAAGACTGGAAGCAATCCAAGTGTCCATCAATAGATGAATGGATGAAAAAGACATCACACACACACGTGTGTGCACGCATGCACACCCAGTCATAAAAAAGAAGGAAATCTTGCCATTTGCAATGACATGGATTTTTCTAAAGGGTATAATCCTGAGCAAAATAAGTTGGAGAAAGACATATATCATATGATTTTACCCATATGTGGAATTTAAGAAACAAAACAAGCAAAGAAAGGGGAAAAAAGACAAACCAAAAATCAGACACTTAAACATAGAGAACAAATTGGTCATTGCCAGATGGGAGGTGGGGGGGGGGTGGTGAGTGAAATAGGTGTTGGGGATTAAGAGTATATGTACTGAGACGAGCACTGAGTAATATATAGAATTCTTGAATTACTAATTGTACATCTGAAACTAATATAACAATGTATGTTTATTATGTTGGAATTAAAATTTTAAAATAAAAGACTAAAAATACTGAAAAAAAATGATTTTATAAAAATAAAAATGTTAATTATAAAAATACTGTTTTCTTCTAGGTAAAGTCATGTTTAGAGCCAACAACATGCCAAATTCTTAATTTACATAGTCACATAAATTCTTACAACAATTTTATGACAAAAATACATTCTGTTTTACAGATAGGAAAAATGAGACTAATATCCTTGTTATGACAGCTACTAATTAGCAAATGCAAAATCAAGAGGTACTTCATTCCAGAAACTTGTTTTTTTTTTTTTAAGATTTTATTGATTTATTTGACAGACAGAGATCACAAGTAGGCAGAGAGGCAGGCAGCAGTGGGGGAGGGGGAGGAGGCTCCCCACTGAGCAGAGAGCCCGATATGGGACTCTATCCCAGGACCCTGAGATCATGACCTGAGCTGAAGGCAGAGGCTTAACCCACTGAGCCACCAGGTGCCCAGAAACTAGTTTTTTGTTTCAACATTATAAAAGCCACTTTCTCATTACAGGATTTATTTACTTTACTTGTTCTAAGATGCCAGCAAGGTAGGTACTAAGGATGGGAAGAAGTACCCTTTCAGGCTAGCACAGCTCTAATAAATGAAATCTCTCAAACCTAGAAATCAGACAAGGGTTTTTTATTGACACATCAAGTCACTCAATTTAAAAAAGAATTATTGGTAATATATTGTGTTTCTACATCAATTCAACAATATAAAATTTTTCAGCATAACAAGTATGCTTTATTAAATGCATGGTATTAAAAATTAGAAAAAAAATACATCCATTACTAACTTTATTTTTTTAATAAAACTGAAAATAGAAAAGGTGAGTGGTTGGCAGATTAATTGTTTAGTCATTTATTAAGTTATCACAGAATTTTTATATGCAAAACACTGAATTGAGTTTTCTGCTCTCCATAAAGAAAACTTACACAGTTGACCCTCCAAAATCATATTATTTCTACATGGCACTTTATTCCAAGTAAAGATACATGGTAAAGAATAATTTGTTATTTGTTTAAAGCAAACTATGGTTGAGGACCATGACAGGAATGATTTAATAAGAAAATCGCAGAAATGATCAATGGACAGACAGGAGCATCAGGACAAACTGTGGCCAAGTGAATGACAAGAATAAAATATTTAGCCTGAAAGGTGACAATAATTAAAAAAATACAAGGATATTGGCTAAATGTGGCTAGAGAAATATTTGGCTTATAATTTCTTCTATCTAGCAGAAGAAGATATTATTATATCCTAATTTATATTGCTAGAATTTTTACATTCAATTATGATGTCATTTATACAATGAGAACTAAAAATCTCAAAACCAAAAATTTTTCACAGACAGAATCATTTACAAGTATGAGAAACTATCTTGAAAATAAGAGCTTACTAAACTTTTAGAAAATTTACACTGAAGAGATTAATAAAAAGCTTATTTTTATCACTTTGACAGTATTTAATTTCACTGTAATCATGGTAAACCCTATAGTCGGAGACAGTATATAAAGATTCAATTTTTTCTGTAAAAAGCTCAGGGAAAATAACACAGTAGCAAGTAATACTTTTAATTGGAGGATTAAATAAGAATAGTTACAGAAAACTAGAACATCCTTCTCTTTGGTTTAAAAAAAGATGCTATTATATTTTTAAACATTTTTGGAAGAGATTTCTTAGAAAACAAGTAGTTTTATTTCTCTACTTGGTGGCAGCCTTGTAGGGTAGACTTAAGATGTGCTTAGGAAGTAATCTAAATTCTTTCAGGAATGTTCCCTCTCCCCCCAAAAAGGCTGTATAACTTTATAAATTCCATAGAAATGTAATTGTATTTCTCTGTTTTACTAAATATACTATTTGCTTCCTCCATCCTTCGCCATCCTCCCCCATACTTAGGGGCGTTTCCAGTGATTTGGCAATTTGTTCATAATAGGGAGAATAATATATAATCAAAACTTGATTTCATGCCTGATTTGATTACAGGGTACTGATTAAACTAATGTTAGTGAATTCTCTTTAATTCAGTGATTAGGAGAGGGGTGTTTTCCTATACATCTTTGAGAGACAAATCACCATAAGACAGATTCCTTGTCCTTACTGATGGGGAGATCTAAACCAGGCATTATCTAATTTTTTTTTCATTCTTTTAAATATAAATTTATTAACAGGCTTTTAGGTTTTCTTCAGAAACTGGGACTTCAGGTCCCTGAGCAAATGGAAGCAAAGTGATCTCCTTGTCTCTAGAGTTTAATGACATTTATTACTTCAGAGTCTTGACAAGTCCCATTATTACATTTCACTTTTTGAAAAGTGGCAGTGTGCAAAGCCTAATACCTGACATAGCATTATATATCTTGTCCAGTAGGTTTACAAGTTAATTCATTAAACCAAATCATTTTCATTAGAACACTGGCTTCATGTGTTACTACCAGCACTAAAATAAATCATTTTATTCTGTCCATTATGGTAAGTGATACATCTGAAACATTTATTAAGTTAAAGTGTTCTCTCAAATTCTCATGTTCAATTACTCTTGTCACCACTCACTGTGCTGATACTTCTCTCAGGAGTCATTACCTATAAGGATAAATTCCAACTCTGTTTCCTGATATTTATGTTCCTTTGCAGTTTGGTCACAGCCTACCGTTCCAGCCTCATCACCTACGATTCTGCACCCAAATCGTTCACAGCAACCAGGCTGCCCTGTTCGCCATCTGAAGGTCTGCAGTGGACCCTGAAGTCTGCATAATACTTCTGCCCCCAACCAGAGGCTCCACCTCCTCTTTGTTTAGGCAAACTGTACCCTTCTTTGGGGATCAAATCCATCCCCACCTCTTTCTACTTCTTATCTGTACCTCTCTATATCTATATATATTAAATATATATTAAAATATGTCTGATGAAAGCCCCTTGCTCCTCTGTGCTGTTGACAGGTATCATATGCTCACATCTCAGGTCACCATTCCTTGAACTTACAGTTTAGTTTTTAGATTGTATAAGGATATAAACTGCTCTGTTAGAGTTTTCCCTAATCACCCAACACTTAGCACCAAACACATAGAGAACAGTGTTTACGTGAAAAAATGTCTCAGGACTTGCATGATATTTTACCTGGAGTCAGAGGAGGGGTATTCTGTATTTACCAAAGGAACTCTAGTAAATTAGCTCTAAGTTCCTGCTTTGCATATTGGTGGTCACTCTTCTCATTTTGTTGAATTTACTGAAGAAATGACATGCCTTAGACCATAGATGCTGCCAGTTACATTTTCTCTAATTAGTGAGTAATATTCCCAGTAGAAGTGTTATTTATTGAATCTCTAGCATATATGGGGAATTCTATAAATCCCCAATCTCTAAATCAGCTTTAGCTCTGTGTGTGCTATATATTCCTTGAGTCTTTTGAACTTCACTTTTTGAGTTCACTAAATAGTAGTTATACTATCACCAGTACACCTTCAGGCACTACGGTACAAAAGTGTTAAATTAGAAAATAGTAACAGAAAGCCACGGTAAACAGCAGAGACTCCACATTTTACTGAATTTAAGATAGCTGAATCTAGCACTCATTTCCTAAGTGTTAGTGGTATGGTGCAAGAAGATTTTGACCAAAAATATGTACAACAGTTTTGTTTACTAGCTTTCATTGGCTGAGAACATAAGACAGGAATAAAATGTATATTAATAGCTTGAACTAACAGATTGGTACACATATGTGTATGAATATATTTACACATACATATATGTTAAATGTTTCAGAGAAAAATAACATTATAATAAAATAGTTCCCCCAGGATGCTGAAAAAATAGGTTATGCTTATATTAAAAAATAAAACAAAAAAAAATTAAAACCACTAAATATAAGAGTAAATATGTTTGGATAATTAGTTCAGTTATATAAAATGGATATTCACAACTTCAGTGCTTTTCATGAATTTTCAATATAATCATAATAATACTTATTAATTCATTTTCCTATTTTAGTATCCACGGATCCAAAAACTCAATCCTGGACATTAGATGCTAACAATATTGAAGAAAAGAGATGTGCATTTAGTAACTATAATATAATGCTGGCTCCTAATTTTTTAATGTGTGAATTTTGCTAAGCTACAATCCCTATTTAATCTATCAAACACTAATGTAGGTGTTGCTGTAAAGGTGTTTAATCACAAATGTGATTAAAATCTACAATTAGTTAACTTTGAGTAAAAGAGATTTTCCCAGATAAACTGAATGGGCCTGATTTTAATCATTTGAAATGCCTCAAGAGCAGAGCTAAAGCTTCCCTGATAAAGAAGAAATTGCATCTATGGACCGTGGTTCTAGCCTGTCTTTCATGACCCTCCCTACCTGGTGCATTTGGGACTTTCTTAACCAGCTCCCAGGATCCTTCAAGCTAATTCCCTGCAATAGACCTGTTTATTTATGACTCCTCTGCTCTGTGTCTATAGCTGAAGCTTGACTGACTGAATTATGCACACTCAGTTTGTGTGCATAAATATGTACCTGTGTAGGGTTATACATATTCATGTATTCAGGTGTATTAATAGAATGGGCATATAATCTATCCTCCCTCCGATAGGTGGACTTTTTTTTTTTTGTAATCCTGAGGACAAAAGAGTGGCCAGCAATCAGCTAGGTGAAGGGGCTGGACAGAGTGTCAGAAGCATACAAAACATCCTGTGTAATGGCCTGGAGATAGGGGCACGAGATGGCATGGAGCCAAGTGTGCATGTTGCAGAAGAGCAAGAGACTATGGTACTGCTCAGATCCCACTGAATTAACCCTTCCTGAAAAATTTGTATTTTAACTCAGGTTAATATGAGTAAATCCTAAATTTGCCCTTTTAGGGTCTGTGACCTTGGTCAAGTCCCTTGGCTTTGGTAGTATCCAGAACTTTATTGATTTTGCCCTCAGTATTAACTTTCCCTCCAATACTTTTTAAAAATACCCAAGGAAGTGGCCTGTTTTTGCAAAGGCCTGCACATAGTAGGTAC
Organism: Mustela nivalis; assembly: GCF_964662115.1. Lineage (NCBI taxonomy): Eukaryota > Metazoa > Chordata > Mammalia > Carnivora > Mustelidae > Mustela > Mustela nivalis. The sequence goes on along the minus strand of NC_139023.1, from coordinate 19,130,575 downwards.
ACCCAGAAAAGCTAGTGGGTTGGTGAGTGTCCAGGGCTCTATAGTAAGGAGGACAGCATCTCTGGCTTATTATTCAACCATGACATCTCTGGCTTATTATTCAACCATGATATCTCTGGCTTATTATTCAACCATGACATCTCTGGCTTATTATTCAATCAAAAGCAGACTTAGACCTGTGCCCAACATCACGTACCACCTCATACGGGCAGCTGAGAACACTGCAAAGTCAATAATCAGGATGGAAAGTTCTCCCTTCCAAATTTTTGAAAAGCCTATTATTCCCTGGCTCAGGTGAAATGGGAGAATTTTAATTTTGTTTGAAATAGTCTAGGCAAGAGAAGTATGTTGCTCTTCTGGAGGAAGAGTAACAGTTTATGACTAGAGGGATATTTCTTTAGGGTTTTTTTTTGAGATATAATTGACATATAATATTAGTTCCAAGTATACAGATAATTATTTGATATTTATATATATTGTAAAATGAACACCACAGTAAGTCTAGTCGATATCTATCACCACACCATTTTTTTCTTCTCATGATGAGAACTTTCAAGTTTTAACTTCTAAGACCCACCCTCTTAATTTCGAAATATATGACACAGTATTATTATCTATAATCACCAAAGTGTACATCACATTCCTTTGATTTATTTATTTCATAATTGGAAATTTGTACCTTTTGGTCCTCTTCACCCAATTGCCCACCACCTACTTCCCACCCCCACTCCCCCCCACCTCCCCACATATGGCAGCTGTCATTTTGTTCTCTCTCTATGAGCTGGGTTTTGTTTTGTTTCATCTTATTTTTCAAATTCTACATATACGTGACACAAAAATTATTTGTCTTTATCTATCGACACATTTCAGTTTGCATAATGCCCTTGAGGTCCATCCATGCTGTCACAAATGGCAAAATTTCCTTATTTTTATAGCTGAGTAATATTCTATTTTCTTTATCTATTAATCTGTTGATGGGCACTTAGGATATTTCCATATCTTGGCTACTATACATGACATTTCAATGAACATGGAGCTGAAGATAAATTTTCACCTTAGTATTTTTATTTTCTCCCAATAAATATCTGGAAGTAGAATTTCTGGATCATATGATAGTTCTATTTCTCATAATTCTCTGAGGTTCCACATAATTATTGTCAGATTAATAAAACTACTGAAAATGGAACCTTAGTCTCAGTTTGAATTCTCAAAATAGCACTTTTGGTTACAAGGTCTTAGCCATTCTTTTTATCTCAATAGTCATTTTTCTTTCTGGTTTTGTAAATGTACTACCCAGTTCCTGCTCATAGTTCTTGTTCTGTATCCTGTCTTAAACTATAATCTTCCATATGGAAGGGTGCCCACATTCAATTATGACATCTTTCCATAGACCTGTTTTGCTATTGATCTGCTCTCTCAGCATATTCACCAGGCTATGGGGTATGGTATATATGTATGTGTGTAGTATTTAATTTTAATTTCACTGTAGTTAACATAAGTGCAATATTCATTTCAGGTGTATAATATAGTGATTCTACAATTATATGTATTACTAAATGCTCACCATGAGAAATATACTCTTAATCTCCTTCACCTATTTCACTTGTCCTTCCATCCACCTCCCCTCTGGTAACCATCAGTTTGTTCTCTGGGTTAAGAGTCTGTTCAAATGGGAGGGCACCTGTGTGGCTCAGTTGGTTGGGCAGCCAACTCTTAGTTTTGGCTGAGGTCCTGATCTCAGATTGTGGGATTGAACCCTTTATCAGGCTCCACAATCAGCATGGAGTCCACTTGAGATTCTCTTTCTCCCTCTCCCTCTGCCCTTTCCCTCCTTTGCAGGTTCTCTCTCTTTCTCTCTCTCAAATAAATAAACAAATAAATCTTTTTCAAAAAAGAGTCTTCTTTTTGGTTTCTCTTTTTTCCTTTGTTCATTTGTTTTGTTTCTTAAATTCCACATATGAAAAAAATCGTAAAGCATTTGTCTCTGAATGCCTTATTTCACTTAGCATTCTCTAGCTCTACCCATGTTGTTATAAATAACAAGATTTCTTCCTTTCATATGGCTGAGTAATATTTCATTGTATATATACCATGTCTTTACTCATCTATTGATGGACTCTTGGGCTGCTTCCATAATTTTTCAATTGTAAATATTGCTGCAATAAGCATACGGATTCATAATCTTTTAAAATTAGTATTTTTGTATTTTTTGGTAGATACACAGTAGTGGAATTACTAGATCATATGTTAGCTTTATTTTTAATTTTTAAAGGATGTTCCATACTGTTTTCCACAATAGTCCCACCAGTTTGTATTCCCACCAATAGTGTACGTGGTTTTTTTTTTTTTCACATTCTCTCTAACATTTGTTTCTGTTGTTTTCAATTTTAGACATTCTGAGAGGTATGAGATGATATTCCATTATAGTTTTGATTTGCTATACCCTGACGATGAGTGATAATGAGCATCTTTTCATGTGTCTGTTAGCTATCTCTATGTCTTCTTGGGAAAAATTTTCTGTTATGCCTTCTGCCTATTTTTTAATTGGATTCTTTTTTTAATTTTGGTGTTGTATAAGTTCTTTATATATTATGGATACTACCAGTTTTTTGGTTTTGGGTTTTTGGCTTTGTTTTGTTTTTGTTTTTGTTTTTTTTTTGAAATGTCATTTGCAAATATCTTCTCCAATTCAGTAGTTTGTCTTTTCATTGTGTTGATTGCTTTCTTTGCTGTACAGAAGCTTTTTATTTTGATGTAGTCTCAATAGTTTATTTTTGCTTTTGTTTCCTGCCCTTAGAAGACTTATCTAGAAAAATGTTGCCATAGAGGATGTCAGAGAATTTACTTCATTTTTTACCTTGTTGGAATTTTATGGTTTCAGATCTCATAATTAGGTCCTTATTCCATGTTAATTTTATTTTTCCATATGGTGAAAGAGAGTGGTCCGGTTTTATTTGTTTACATGTAGCTATCCAGTTTTAACAACACCATTTGTGGGAGAAACTATCTTTTTCTCATTGCATATTCTTGTTTCCTTTGTCAGAGATTAATTAACCATATACTTCTGGGTTTATTTCTGAGCTCTCTATTCTGTTCCATTGATCTATGTATCTATTTTTGTGCCAGTACAATTCTGTTTCAATTATCACAGCTTTGTAGTATATCTGGAAATCTGGGATTGTAATACCTCCAGATTTATTCTTCTTTTCAAGATTTCTTTGGCCATTCTAGGCTTTTGTAGTTATATACAAATTATAGCATTATTTCTTCTAGCTCTGTGAAAAATGATCTTGGTATTTTGATAGGGATTACATTAACTATGTAGGTTGTTTTAGTAGTATAGCACATTTTAACAATATTTGTTCTTCCTGTCCATGGGCATGGAATATCATTCCACTTGCCTGTGACGTCTTCAAATTTTTTTTTCATTAATGTTTTATAGTTTTCAGACTATATGTCTTTCACCTCCTTGGTTACATTTATTCCTAGGTTTTGTTCTTTTTGGTGCAATTATAAATGGGATTGTTTTCTTAATTTCTCTTTCTGCTACTTCATTATTAGTGTATAGAAATGCAACCCATTTTTGTGTATTAGCTTCTTACCTTGCAACTTAACTGAATTAATATACAAGGTCTGATAATATTTTGGTGGAGGCTTTAGGATTTTCCATGTATATTATCATGTTATTTTGCAAATAATGAATGTTTTATTTCTTCCTTAACAATTTGGATGTATTCTATTTATTTTTCTTGTCTGAATGCTATGGCTAGGACTTCCAGTACTATATTGAATAAAAGTCATAAAAGTGAATATCCTTGTCCTATTCCTGATCTTAGGGGAAAAGTTCGGTTTCTCACCACTGATGTTAGCTATGGGTTTTTCATATATGAACTTTATTATATTGAGATATGTTCTCTTTAAACCTACTTTGTTGAGGGTTGTTACCAAGTATGGATGTTGTACCTTGTCAAATGCATTTTCTGCATCTATAGAAATTATCATAATGTCTTTATCCTTTTTTCTGTTGGTGTTATGTATCAGACTTATTGATTTGTGAATATTGAACCACTTTTGCATCCCAGGAATAAATCCCACTTGATCATGGTAAATGATTTTTTAATGTATTATTGGATCCAGTTTGCTAATATTTTGTTGAGGATTTTTGCATCTGTATTCAGAACTACAAGAGGCTTGTAGTTCTCTTTTTTTGGTAATGTCTTTACTTGGTTTTGTTACCCAGATAATGCTGCCCTTATAAAATAAATTTGGAAGTTTTCCTTCCTTTTCTGTTTTTAAAGTTGTTCAATAAGGATTGGTATTAACTCTTCTTTAAATGTGTGGTAGAATTCACTTGTGAAACTTCCTCCTGGACTTTTGTTTCTTGGGAGATTTTTTTTTATTATTATTACTGATTCAATTACTGATTACTAGTAATTGGTCTGCTCAGATTTTCTATTTCTCTCTGATTCAGTTTTGATAGTTTATATGTTCATAGGAAGGGAAAAACACACACACACACACATATATATATAGATATCGATATATATATATATATATAGATAGATATAGATATCTATAGATATATCTATCTATCTATCTATCTATCTATATATCTTTTCCAGTCAAAAGATTCACAAAATATAAGGAGGTGAAAAATAAAGAAAGAGAGCAGCCTGGGTGGCTCAGTGGGTTAAAGCCTCTGTCTTCGGCTCAGGTCATGATCCCAGGGTCCTGGGATTGAGCCCCACGTTGGGCTCTCTGCTCAGCGGGGAGCCTGCTTCCTCCTCCTCCTCTCTCTCTCCCTGCCTCTCTGCCTACTTGTGATTTCTGTCTGTCAAATAAATAAATCTTAAAAAAAAAAAAAAGAAGAAGAAAGAAAGATGTGTTGTGGCCTCTTCTCTACATTTGTCTTGGACAGTCTTTCTGCAAGACTTAGGGTTATTTCCTTGGTTATTTACACTGATGTAGGTGTTGTCTAGTTGTATCCATGATATGAGGTGAGCTTAGGATCCTCCTATTCCACCATTATCCCCAGACAGCCCATCATATTTCCTTTTTTTGTCTCTATATTTTTCTAGAAAAACCATCAGCTGTACTGCAAACATCTATCCATCTATTGCCATTTCCAGAATTACAAAAACATTTCTCTGTGCTCACTTCAATTTCCCAATTTTAATCATCCATGAATTTGTAAGAGTTAGTTATCCAAATTAACCTGTTGGCATGTTTTAAGTCCTTAAGTTCATTTCACCTTTAGCAATAATTTCACCAAATACAGTCCATATATCTAAGGTATAATTTGCAAATACTTTTATGATTTAAACACAAATACTCATCTTCTGCCCTTGATATTTAATTGTACATTTAATTCACACTGCAATCATATGACTTAAGAAAGAGATGTAGTTCTACAAATGGAGTTCTACTAAAATGGAGTTCTACTAAAAATTCCATGTTTTATGTGCTATACCAAGTTATTACACCCAAATGTCTTAATTTTAAGCCAATAACATCAATTTTGGACTACCTAGTGATTCAGCATCTTCCATGTTCCTACAACTTAGCCATCACTGTGGTATCTGAATAGTAGAGAAATATATCTTTGTTTCTTCTTGTTTTTAAACTCTTCTGGAAGGAGGTTGTGGGGAAAAACACAGACAATAAAACTGTTACTGAGTGTAATATGAAATTAAAAATAAATATATATATTTATTTTTAATTTACATTTATATATATATATAAATATCCCAGAATTATCAAATTTCCCTAACTATCAATGGAATAGGACTCTTCTATGAGTTATGTTGCAAAGCCTAAGGCAACATTCTTGACAATTTTTCAAGGAATTGGAGTCAAATACAATTAAAGTATGTAAAGCAATATGAAATGTGCATACCAATTTTCAAGAAGACAGTTGGCCTTAGAAATATTTTGATAGACTTCAAATCACACAATTCAATTTTACATCTGTCAAGCTATGAAAATCAATTCATATTTTAAAAACATCATCTACAAATTTCTTAAGGGAAGGTATGTCCCAAATCAATTTTGTGATTATTACCTACTTCTCTGTAATCTTTGGATCTATTCTTAGTATTATGTAAGTCATGTACATGAAAAATTGCAGCAACTCAAAACAATAAGCCTTATTTTAGGCAATAGTGCTTTGAATGTTTTAAGAAAGTTTGTTCTACTATCTAATATAGATTACCATAATTAATCAGGGCTGTGCAAATCATACATGATATCATAATTTTTTATTGTGTCATTTCTGAGAGAGTAGAATTTGCATGCACTTTTTGAATTCCTTTGTATAAAGAAAAAGTGCATCACATTTTCATAACAAACTGTTTAAAAAATGTATTTTTTACAAAAATTCTTTTCCTTTGTTGTTTCAATTTTTTCTTTTGTAAGCAGACAAGTATTATTTTTTGTTTGTTTTGTAAGAATACTATGGAAAAACTCTTGAAAGAAATCTTAAACAGGAATCTGAGAGGTTTTTTGAAGGCAATAGTTTATAGAGGGAAAATATGTGAGAAGAAAACAAAAACCACAACAAAATCTCTTTAAGCCAAAGGACGAAAGAAAAAGTATATTATAAAAAATGTATTGTACACGAGTCTTTCATTTTCCAAAGTACTAAAATGAATCTTTGGTGTCATATTTTCCATAGTTTATAAACTATTTCCTCTATGAAAATACAACATTTTGGTTTTGCTTTACTCATTGGTCTTTATCTTCCTCACTGGCTCCTCTTTCTTCCTTCAAAAGAATATACTCTGCAAGCTGAAAACCATTTTCATCACTTCTTTAAAATTTATACTCCTTAACAAGACCATCTTCAAATTTTCCAGATTTTCAAATATTGACTTCTATCTTCATATTTCAGACAAACCTTCAAATTAAATTACCCTTAAACCTTCTTTATAGCATAACATCAAACTCATCCCTGTCCAAAATGTGCTTTTTCTCTCAATTCCTCTATCTGTCTATCTGTTGGGACAAAATTAAACTAATACTATAATGCCTCACTCTTAGTTGGTACCTAGAAAATGTAGAAACAATCCCATCACATTTTTCCTACTACTTACACTGAAAACTCTCATATTTTTTAGTGCCCTGTTCTCTCTCTTCAAAGACTGAAGTTTAACTTAATCCAGTTTTTCTTGGGAACTTTCTTTTACATTGACTACATGAAAGAATTACTCCAAATGACAACTAAGAAAAATCAATTGTCCTAATATACGTTTTCTCATATACCTAGGGAATATCAACATCAGATTAATCTTCTAAAATATAAATTATAATATAACTTTTTATTTCTCAATGGTAAAGTAGGGGAAAAGGGATGAATAGTCAGAGCACAGAGTATTTTTAGGGTAGTGAATATACTGTATGATATCATAATGAGAGATAAGTGTTATGATACATTTGACCAAACCCACAGAATATAAAATACCAAGAGTGAACCCTAAAGTAAACTATGGGCTTTGGGTGATTATGATTTTTCAATGTAGCTTCATCAGTTGTAACAGATGTACCACTCTGGTGGGGATGTTGAAGTACAGGAGACTATGCATGGATGGGGCAGGGTATATCTGGTAAATCTCTGTATCGTCCTGTCAAATTGGTTGTGAACCTAAAATTACTGTGAACATTTTAAGAAATTGATAACTTGGGGCGCCTGGGTGGCTCAGTGGGTTAGGGTCTCTGCCTTCAGCTCGGGTCATGATCCCAGGGTCCTGGGATGGAGCCCCACATCGGGCTCTCTGCTCAGCGGGGAGCCTGCTTCCCTTCCTCTCTCTCTGACTGCCTCTTTGCCTACTTGTGATCTCTGTCTGTCAAATGAATAAATAAAATCTTAAAAAAAATTAATAACTTTTAAAGTTATTTTTATTAATTTTTTTCAATGGACAGTCTTCTTGGTTTTCTACCTAATAATCTTAATATTATAAGCCCTGAACTATGTGTCTCCTTTTCTGCATGCATCTGCTTTTGTTCCCATGGTGTCTCCACAATTCTAACCAAATAGATTTTCTTTTTCTTTTTTCTTTTCTTGGTCTGTCTCTTTTTTTATTATTATTCATTATTTTTATTAACATATAATGTATTATTTGCCCCAGGGATACAGGTTTGTGAATCATCAGACTTACACACTTCACAGCACTTAACGTATCACATACCCTCTCCAATGTCTATAACCCCACCCTCTCCATACCCCGCTCCCCTCAGCAATCCTAAGTTTGTTTTGTAGGATTCTTAAACTGATTTTCTGACTGCACTTTACATTTCTTTTAAAGATTTCATTCCTTTAGGTACATTGTGCTTGCTCTTGTTCCAATTCCTAATAATCTCTCTCCTATGTCCTCATGTATCCAAATATTACTAATGTTTAAAAGCCCAACATACATATTACTCATACCATACTGCCCCTATGGTAGTCTCCTTCACTCCTTGTTAAGACACTAAAACATGCTGGGCTTTGATAACAAACAGAACTGGATGTAAATGTTAACTCTGTGTCTTACTGTCTTGTGACCGTGTCACATTTCCTGATTTTTTTTTAAATTTTCAGATTCCTTAAGCATTAGAATGGAACAATGTATCTGATTCACATCATTTTGTAAAGACTGGTTTAACTCAAAAAAAAAAAAAAAAAAAGACTGGTTTAACTCTATATGTACATGTATGTACATATGTGTGTTTGTATACATATAGTTTCTTGCATATAGTTCAATAAATTGCACCTACAATTGTTTCTAAAGCACTTCTCATCTTTTCTATTCATTTAATCATCAATTACATATTTAACAGATATAATGTCACATTTACGGATGTTGTCCCAGTTCTCTCTACTTTCCTATGTATGAGTTCAGTATTTTAGTTATTTTCAATACCTCACAACACCAAACGAGAAGTCACTTAATAAATATCTTTTTACATTAGTGGAATAAAATTTCCTCCTCAACCTCCACCTAGGACCAAAAAGTTTTATACATAGTAGCAAATCCTGAGATGTACATCCCTAGATTGTAGATTTAGGGAAACTCAGAAAAAAACACCCTTTAAAATTGATCTCAAGAATGTTGAAAGAATAATTTCTGATTAAAATATTGCCCCCGTGTAGTATAAAAAGCTCTAGCTTGGCATTGGTATAAAGGTCCCATTCATTGAAGAAAAGCTCACTGCTTTTGATCAAGTGATATAAATTCTCTTGGCATCCACTTTCTCCTCTACAAAATGGAAATAATATAACACCATTATCACATATCACTTTGAAAAGCAATTGAGTAATAACTGTTGATATCAAAGTAATTCATGAAGCTACACTGTACATAAAAATATAAATCCTCTTGGTATCCACTTTCTCCTCTACAAAATGGAAATAATATAACACCATTATTACACAGAACTTTGAAACCCAATTGAGTAATAATTGTTGATATCAAAGTTCATGAAGCTATACTGTACATAAAAAATGTCATCAGCACTTGTGCAGTGACCTGAAGAAAATAAGATTTATTTTCATTTGCAGCACTTTGTACCTAGATGTTGATGATTATGGTCTAAAATATAAGGGAATGTAGCAAGCATGTCCTATGGAGGGACACAGGACGTTAGAATTGAGGAGGAAATGAAATGGCACAAAGTCCTGGATGTGGTGGAAGAAGTCTATAAAAAGTAGATAAAAAAAAATAGATAAAGAAGGAATAAAAATAGATATGAATGATCACATTACGAATAAAAAAAGAAAACTAGGACTAGTGAAGATAGGAAGATAACCCATTAAAGTCATTTAGGTTCTAGACAATCAATAAAGCCTTCAGTTTTAAGAACACCTGGAAGGATTTCCAGATGTCCAAAGAATTTCAGGGAAAAGATCTTCCAGATATACAGCTATGCAAATACAGTAACAACTTTCTCACGGCTAGGAACATAGAAACTTAATATATCAACCCTGGAAATAATGTAGCATTTTGTATTTTAGCCATATAAGCTGAATATATTATTTATTTGGGTTGAGTTCTTACATATTAAGCATTACATAAGTATAAAAGAATTCCTTAAAGTAGCATTTATAAAATAAAAAGAAATATTAACAAGTTCTAATAATGTAGCTACTGGACCCAAAACATAGTACGAAGATCAAGAGCAGGTCCTCAAATCTGAAACAATCACTGTTCAGCTTTTATTTTAAGAAAGCACTAATGAGGGGCACCTGGGTGGCTCAGTGGGTTAAAGCCCCTGCCTTCGGCTCAGGTCATGATCTCAGGGTTTTGGGATTGATCCCAGCATCAGGCTCTCTGCTCAGTGGGGAGCCCGCTTCCCCCTCTCTCTTTGCCTGCCTCTCTACCTACGTGTGATCTCTCCCTCTGTCAAATAAATAAAATCTTAAAAAAAAAAAAAGAAAGAAGAAAGCACTAATGAAAATTTGGTAGAAAATAAAGCATGAAACCAAGAGCTATTTTATCATGTGTGGGTTTTAATACCCATCAACTAATAGATGTCAAATACTACTAATTTTTTACCTGGAAAAAAATGGGAATTTTTTTTTTTAAAAACCTGTGTATTTTTCAATATGTTTATTCACCATTGCTCTATTTTTAGATGTATAGAAAACTATTTTATAATACCTTAAGAATAATTTCTAAGAGTTCCAGCAGTGCTTTTTGTCTTTTTTCCCTATGGCATGGGTCTTGCTTTAAGTAGATTGGATGACTTGACTTTCATTATTCTGACTCCGAATGAAATACTCCAAACAGGTTAACCAGAGGCTGAACAAAGTAAGAGGTTATTATGATATGTATATATGCAATGCACACTGTGATTCATCGGAGTTTTCTGGTTGGGTTAACAAATTCCCATGATTGGATAAGAAGTCTGGAAAAGTGTTTCAACAGTATACCAAGAAACCAGCTGACCAGCTGCATAAACAACTTATAACATAAAAAGGAGGAATGATGCTAAATCAACATTTGACAAAGAGAAATGTGAACCTGTAAATAGGGTTCTGGCAAATACTCGTGTAAGTGATTTTAAATGCAAATTTGAACTGAGGTTGGTTGAGAAGCTAGTTGGGAAATGTACTGGTATTTTTAGGCATTAAATATCATCTCACATGAAAATCACTTAAAATCAACTAAAGGACATCAAAATGGGAAAGGAGGAGTGTGTTACAATTTATCCTAGAAATAATAGCAGAAAATGATAGACAATTAAAATACTGAGAGAGGATCACCTGGGGGGCGCAGTCGTTAAGTGTCTGCCTTCCACTCAGGTCATGATCCCAAGGTCTTGGGACTGAGCTGCACATTAGGCTCCCTGCTGAGCAGAAAGCCTGCATTCCTCTTGTTTGTGTTCCTATTCTTGCTATCTCTCTCTCTGTCAAGTAAATAAATAAAATCTTTTAAAAAATAAAATATTGAGGTCACATTTTTTCAGCAATGCCAAAAACTCAAAGAAGAGTTTCCATACATTTAATGTAAATGCTAATATTGGTAGAATATTTTATTACCAAAACACATAACTATTTCTACCTTAGCTATGTGTCAAATATCTAAAAATAGTATATAGGAGCACCAGGGTGGTTCAGTTGGTTGAATGTCCAACTCTTGATTTTGGCTCAGGTCAGGATCTCAGGGTTGTGAGATAGAACACAAGTCAGGCTCCAAGCACAGTGAAGAATCTGTGTTCAGTATAGAGTCGGCTTGGGATTCTCTCTCTCCCTCTTTCTCTGTCCCTCCCGGGCACTCACTCACTTGCTGCCTCTCTCACTCTCTAATAAATAAATAAAATCTTTTTAAAAATAACATGTAACTCTTTTTTACATAGATGAAAGCTGAAAATAATATTTCCCAGTGATGATGTCCCACAACTGCTATAAACTTCTCATTTTCCTAAACAGTGTATCCAAATTATATTAGCAGTAGTATAAAATAAGTAACTTTTCTCATCAGATCATAATTTAATTATCTTCCATAATATATCAATATTAGTCTTTGTAGAAATTAAGGTAACGATTTGCCTTTGCATTAATGAGGTGCAGAAATATAATGATTAAAGTTTCAGAATACTCTGTCCACATTTAGATATGTTAGTTCCAAATAGTTTTAGTTAGAATTTTCAAATTCACACCTCAAAATCAAAGGATCATTTCAAAATAACTCAAATAACATCCTATAAGCAAAATTATAACTAGATTTATCAATCGGTTAAATTAAAAACACAAAGAAATTACAGATACAGGTAAATGTTAAAAATATAAACTGAATTTCCATTGCCTCCTTACCAAAGACCTCCAATTGTTTGCTCGTCTAGGATACTAGCTCTATACCTCAATTCATTTATATTTCACCATTTGTCTTAACTAATTATTCTTTCAGTTAATGTCATAGCATTCATTGCAGGATCCAACATATTTCCGCAGCAAGAGTCACCATTTCCCATTTTTCATACCATAAATAGGTCTGGCTTTTCTAGATTAAGAACTCTGGCTTGCCCTCTGCTTTCACCAGCTCCTCTTTCCCCTCCTACTTGATTTTCTTCCAACTCATCTGGTAGCACACCTTTATCTCTAGTTCTCTCTTTCTGATGTTACTTCCCTTCCTATCCACATTTCCTTTTCCTATATTCCTTTCATATTTCAAGACTTCTCAACTTCTTTCAGATGTTGTCCTTCTTTACAGCTTGATGGGAGGGCTCTTTGCCCTTTAGGAAACCTCCATTACAACACTTTGAGAAGAAAGATTAGGCATTGCCACCAGGACAATTTTTGCTAAGAATCAAACAAATCTTCTATACTGTTCTCTATTTCTTCAGTTTAAGGTAACTCCCAGTAGAGTAAAAGCCACATATCAAATACCAGCCCCAAGGAACTGCAGAAATTGGGTTCAGTGTGTCTAAGGCATGGAAATTGCTGTTTTACATTTCTCTTCTTTAATCTATTCTTACCTTCAGTTTCCCTTTTATTCCTTTTGACAATCCTTAGAAATGCATTGACACAGGATCATGTACTATTATTTGTGGAAGGATGTGGGAATGGAGAAGATGGTAACAAGAAGAAAGAAAATGCTGATGCATTGAACCTCTGCACAGGGTTAGCAATCTCCTCAGTGGTACAAGTGTAGTTGGTGTTCACTGAAACCTTCATCCTCAGGAGCACCTTCCTGGCGACAACAGGAGACTCTTGTGTAAGCTAAATAGTGAGCATACGCTAGAATCTCCAGTAGGAAGATTACATATAGAGAACTGAGAATTAGTGGAGGAATAAACAGGGTACAGAGAGAGAAAAGGTAAACAAAACAATGAAAGAGGTAAAAATGGCCAAATAACCCAATTTGTTGTTGTTTGTTTGTTTGTTTGTTTGTTTCAAGACTGGACTGTCTTCTGACTACTAACACTGTATCTTGTAAGGATCACTCAGGGAGAGGTAATTCTGCTGTAATTCTGCTGTCTATTTGTAAATACATTTTTTTTAAGTCTCAAAGAAAAAGAGTAGGTAAAGATAATAAGTCAGGACTTGAAAGAATGTTTCAAGAATGGACAGGAAAAAAATGGGGCATGGTCTTAGCTCGGTTCAGTAATTTACTAGTGTATAAGCTTAAAGAAAGTTAACTCCAGACATTTCAAGTTCTCAAGTATGAAATAAGAATTCTTCATAATCTCAAATTCTCCACTTATATAAGAAACTCATTGAGCATATTTAGTAATACTGATAATTCATATTTTATATATAACAGGCACAGTGCTAATACTTGCATATATTATGTCATCTCATAGTCACAACAACCTAATATTGTTTTGAGTCTTATAAATTCTTCCCATTTTATACATAAAGAGACAGAGGAACCAAATAACTTGACCAATATCATATATCTGATAGGTGATACTGCTGCTATTTACAATATTTGTCCAAAGCCCAGGCCCTAAACCACTAGATTAAGTATCTTTTCTCTGTCTTCCCAAATATTTCTTCAAAAAGCAGTATTCCTTTGGCAACCAAATAACCTACCACATTATTCCCATGAAATCTAGATGGTTTTACACACATTTTGGATATAGATCTGACTTTCATTAAAGCTATTCAATAATTATCTCTTATAGAATTATATTTATATTATATATCCTCAGGGAGTTATATTTATATGGATGTGAAGCTCTCATGGTTGCAGGTATTTTACCCCCATGATTCTAGACCCTAAATAAAACAGAAAGACCTAAGATGGACAAAGAGTAGTTAGATATTAATGGTGGCAGCTGTTTTGTCACCATGCTAGTAGACCCGAAGTGGAATAGGAAAAAGAGCTAAGGTGGGCAAAGAGAAGTTAGATATTAATGACTCTGTGTGAACACTTATGTCAAGTACCATGTGAAGCCATATTTTTCCCTAGATAGTTGAATCACATAAGTCAGGCCATTTGGAATATTCTGAATCTTGCAGTAGCAATGGTCATATCTGACATTTCCCTTCCAGAATATAAATAGTAGTTGTAAAATGGTCACAAACCAGAAACAACAGAGTATCCATGAATAAGAAAGTAGATAAGAAGATTATAGTTTATCCATATCATGGAACTGACATATACAATAACATGAATATCAACTATTATGTTACATGGAAAAAGCCGGAAAGAAAGAAAATACTGTAAGAATATGTTTATGCTCTCAGAAGTGGGAGGTGAATTGAGTTTGAAAAGGACAAAAAGAATGCTTTGAACTGATGGAAAATTTTATATCTTGTTTTGGGAAGTAGTTTTATGGGAATATCCACTTTCAAATTTATCAATTAAGATTTATGCATTTTTTATATTAATTATTTTTTAATTTCCAAAAGTGATATCCTATTCTGCTATTTATATCACTAATATTTATATCTTCTAGCCAATACGTTAGCTAATAGTCATGTGTGGGCATATAATTTAAAACTAAAATTAAATTAAATTAAACATTAATTTCCTTAGTTTCACTAACCATATTTCAAGTGCTCAGTCAACACATATAGCTAGTGGCTACTCTATGTATGAGTGCAGATATAGGACATTCCTGTCATTGCAGAACTTTTGGTTGGGCAGTGTCAATTTAATAGAATGCATTTATTCAGTGTTTGAGCAATAACCATTTCTTTTGGTGATAATGATTTCACTGATTCCACTGATACTTCTGACTCCCTTTTATTTTTCCTCTTTTTTAAAAATTTTTTCCTCTTTTTTGACAAAATGTCTCATCATTTCCTCCTTCATTTTATTCTTTGCTTACTTCAAATTGACTTCTGTTCCTACTCTTTTCAGAAAAGGTAATCAAGAGGTTACTAGTGAACAGCTAATCACAAAATTCAGTCAGTCTTTCTTGGACTCATGCCACTGGCAATTTCAGCAGCCTTGAGGAGTCACCCCTTTCCTTTTCAAAACTCTCCTTTCCTTATTTATCTGTAAGTCCCACCTGCATTTTCTTCTATCTGATTCTTTTGTTTTGTTATTGCTTCTTCCTGCTTCAGCCTTATCTAGACTTGGTTAGAATTCTCTTTACCCCAAAGATACAGATGTAATGAAAAGAAGGGCCACCTGTACCCCAATGTTCATAACAGCAATGGCCACAGTCACCAAACTGTGGAAAGAACTAAGATTCCCTTCAATGGACAAATGGATAAAGAAGATATGGTCCATATATACAATGGAGTATGCTGCCTCCATCAGAAAGGATGAATACCCAACTTTTGTAGCAACATGGACAGGACTGGAAGAGATTATGCTGAATGAAATAAGTCAAGCAGAGAGAGTTACATATCATATGGTTTCACTTACTTGTGTAGCATAAGAAATAACACGGAGGACATTGGGAGATGGAGAGGAGAGGTAAGATGGGAGAAATTGGAGGGGGAGACAAACCGTGAGAGACTGTGGACCCTGAAAAACAATCTGAGGGTTTTGGAGGGGAGAGGGTTGGGGGTTTGGGTGAGCCTGGTGGTGGGTATTATGTAGGGCACGTATTGCATGGAGCACTGGGTGTGGTGCATAAACAATGAATTTTGGAACACTGAAAAGAAATAAAATAACATGGAAAAAGATAAATAAATAAATAAATAAAATCTTATAGAAAAAAAAAAGAATTCTCCAATACTCATTATTATTTCAAGTAATATTTCTGAGCATGAAATGCTTCCTTCAATGAGAACCTTACCCAGAATCATCAAAAAATAAAAGAGACCCTTTACAAATCCTCTGGTTGATTAAAGATGAGGTACCCAGAGGACCACAGCTTATATCCCACTCCAACCATTGCCTTGACTATAGGTCAAGATAACTCTTCTGCTCTCTAATCACAGTTAGCCACAAGCTAATTGACTAATTATTCTCTTATCCAAACTGGTACTTGAGTTTTAACTCTACCTCCTCAGTTGGACATTCCTTACATCTTTATTAACAAATGCCTTCTAAAATAAGACACATCCTTGAGCAACTTTATAATCCTGCTAAATGCATCCCCATCTGGTTTCCCTTATTTATTCCTTCCTAATAATTTATTCCTACCTATGTCAGTAATCTTACGTACCCTCTTCTTTGATGTCTTCCTTGATCCTGTTGATCAACATTCTACTTTCCATTCTCTCAACAATAGTAGAACCTGTTTGGGCACCAAATATGGTCACTGAATCATACCATATCTTGATTATATTTTTTTTAAAAAAAGCAGTTAAATGAGCAGCTACCTGTATTATAATGTATAACAAAATGTCAGTTGTTGTCATTATTATGTATATATCTTGTCTTGAAACCTAGACAGTAGGGCCTTTAATAATAGAAAAATGCATCCAATAAATTTAGCATACACCAACCGTGCCTGCCAGGGCACAAATTATATACATATTATTTATCTGTAGAGCACATATTGATTAAAGATGATACTTTGTTCTACACAATCAGTAAACTTCAAAGATTTTAAATACAACATATGCAAACGATTTGAATGCAAATAGGAACAATAGAGTATAATCCTCTGCTAGATGAAAGAAGAATATAAAGGAAATCAGCTCTGGACTTTTTAACATCAATGCCTGTTGTTTATTTGATGTTTAACTCCCATGTAAACAATATTTAAAAGAAAACATAAGAGCTCATTGTCAAATCCAACATACTTTCTTGAAACAAAGAGCTAGGACACAATGATACAAGTTGCAGTTTATCGTACTAGCCAAGTGCTCCAAGCAGACTTTTCTCTCCCCTTTGGCAGATGGTACTCGTTATGATTGCTCTCGAATGAGAGTGGTTTGAAGCAGGCTTGTATTTACAATTATGGCTCTCACATAAGGAGGTTTACTAGGGTTATAAAGCTAATTAGCTCTGTCCACATCTCAATATTTTTTGTTCCTCTAGCCCACAGTCATTTTGGCAATCATGGAGAGAGGACAGCTTTGAGAAACAGTAGAGAAAAATTGAGAATATAGATAAGGCTCTTACATGCTATTCTTTTTAAAATATTAAAAGAATAATCTTAAAAGCACTGCTGTAGTTACAAAAGCTGACAGGACATAGGACAATTCAAGGCACAATGAGACATGAATATTTCTACATAGGAAATAAATATGTAAACTCTAGGTTTCAAACCTATGCTTGTCTGTATCTACTGACACAGCCATAGTTGAAAAGTTTGAGGTGATATATATCCATCATGGGTCCTTAAGCACAGAAAGGTGGAGTTCAGTTAGGAAGATCTGACTGATGATGTATCTCACTAAGGTACCTATTTCTTTGTTTTGTTTTGCTTTTCTCCCAGTTTTGGTAAAGGAAAACAAATACACCAATACCAAGATATATCGATATTATAAAATACTGAGAGTGTGAGGACAAGAAAGAGAAGTGAAGACTGACTTATATTTTACCAATAAGAGCTGCATTCCTGAGCTAAGTTAAGCTAGTAAGTCAATCACTATCCATCTACATACAAAGCAAAATTTAATCAGAAGCAAAAGTAGTTAAAAAGAAAATTGCATGGAGCACTGGGTGTGGTGCATAAACAATGAATCCTAGAACACTAAAAAAAAAAAAAGAACTTTAAAAAAAGTTGCTACATGTCATTGATTTTTTAATAGCTGCCATATAAATAAAATCTCTATAATCAAGATACAGTACACATATTCTCTGGCAGGCTCACAAAAAGGAAAGAGTCTCAAGCCATTTATATCCATGAGATTATGGAACTTGGCCTTCTAATGCATGGAATTCTTCTGTCTCTGCCTGTGTTTACTACACTATATTACTAAACCATCATTGCTAACCCTCAGAAAAGAGTGTCTTTATATGTAATTATTAGTGTTTTAATTCCAATTCACTAGTTAGATAAGGAACTTTAGAAACAAATTCATTGGTATGAATGTATTCTGTCCTACAACAGCTTTATGCTTACTTTATCTTAGAATTCATTGAACAAAAATGTTCTTCCATAGGACCAACCCACAGGAATTCTTTTTTCCCCCTCCTGCTCTTTTTTGATTTTACTGAAAAAATGTTTTATTTCTGGGTACATAGATTATTCTTGAAGTATCAAGTGTACCCTAAGCACTTAGATACTGTTTTGTTTCTTAATTTTATGATAAGTATCTTTTTATTAAGAAGGTGAAATGGGAGAATGCAAAAATGGGTATTTCTTAATTACTTGTTCATTGTTGTTCACTCTATTATTTAAGGACAAAGAATACAGGTAACAACTTCCACTAGTTAACCAAAATTTTGAAATGTATGAACCAAAGCAACTTTCTTTAGAAAGAAAATGACAGTAAATAGCAGAAAGTATATTTTATCCTAACATTCATGAATATGCTAACTTGAACTTAAAGGACTTTAGCAATATACGGAAAGGAAAATCTTATATTTTGTAGAACAAAGATTTATCTCCCAAAAAGGCCATAACTCTTAGTATTCTTCTTAAGGCTATTATCATTGGTCTTTCTTTTTTAATTTTTTATTTCTTTTTTTTTTTTTAAGATTTTATTTATCTATTTGACAGACAGAGATCACAAGTAGGCAGAGAGGCAGGCAGAGAGAGAGAGGAGGAAGCAGGCTCCCCGCTGAGCAGAGAGCCCGATGCGGGACTCGATCCCAGGACCGTGGCACCATGACCCGAGCCGAAGGCAGAGGCCTCAACCCACTGAGCCACCCAGGCACCCCTAATTTTTTATTTCTTTTCAGTGTAACAGTATTCGTTGTTTTTTGTACCACACCCAGTGCTCCATGCAATACATGCCCTCTCTAATACCCACCGACTGGCTCCCCCAACCTCCCACCCCCCGCCCCTTCAAAACCCTCAGATTGTTTTTCAGAGTCCATAATCTCTCATGGTTCACCTCCCCTTCCAATTTCCCCCAACTCCCTTCTCCTCTCCATCTCCCCATGTCCTCCATGCTATTTGTTATGCTCCACAAATAAGTGAAACCATGTGATAATTGACTCTCTCTGCTTGACTTATTTCACTCGGCATAATCTCTTCCAGTCCCATCCATGTTGATACAAAAATTGGGTATTCATCCTTTCTGAGGGAGGCATAATACTCCATAGTGTATATGGACCACATCTTCCTTATCCATTCATCTGTTGAAGGGCATCTTGGTTCTTTCCATAGTTTGGTGATCGTGGCCATTGCTGTTATGAACTTTGGGGTATAGAGGCCCTTCTTTTCACGACATCTGTATCTTTGGGGTAAATACCCAGTAGTGCAATTGCAGGGTCATAGGGAAGCTCTATTTTTAATTTCTTGAGGAATCTCCACACTGTTTTCCAAAGTGGCTGCACCAACTTGCATTCCCACCAACAGTGTAAGAGGGTTCCCCTTTCTCCACATCCTCTCCAACACAAGTTGTTTCCTGCCTGTCTTGCTAATTTTGGCCATTCTAACTGGTGTAAGGTGGTATCTCAATGTGGTTTTAATTTGAATCTCCCTGATGTCCAGTGATGATGAACATTTTTTCATGTGTCTGATAGCCATTTGTATGTCTTCATTGGAGAAGTGTCTAGTCTTTAGCTTAGTTTGCAGATGCTCTGGTATTGCAACAATATTCTTTAGTCTGAAAATTTTGAAATATATATATATTTCAAATAAGAACAGGGAAAGATTTAGAAAAATAAGAAGTTACAAAAGAAGTACAAACATTTCAACAAGGTGCATATTTGGAAAAACATTTCAAAAATTTGCAGTTTTTATCAAGAGAATGCCATATTTGACTCATTGATGAAACTAAGCAAATTTAAACTTTGGGAATTAACATACAGTATTGTCCAAAAATTATTTCTATAATGTATGAAAGAGTAAACTAAGTGTCAGCATGAGTTGAAAAAGCTCTAACATTAAATATAGATAAAATCTAGGCTAGTGTGACAGTCATCAAACCAGGATCTGTATGACAGTTAATCTGCATTCCTAATCAAAAAATTCCTAAACTATATTCTGTTTAACTTGGGCAATTGTCGTATATCACTAATTTTTAAGGTTAATTTTTCACATGTAGAGGGTTGTTACTGTTTTAAGCTTTAAAGACACCCTATATTAACATTTGGATTTGGCAATTTTTTATTAATTTGGCCTCAGACTTTGACATATTCTTAATCTTATTTATAATTTTAAATGCTATGTGCAATAGTCTAAAAGACTATTTAATTATAGATTAACTGAAAACATTAAGTCATTATATAATTTAATTCAGTTCTAAAATATGCACACTTGCATAGTACTTCATTTAAAGAACTTAGAAGCAAGAACAGTGCTTTCTGTTTATTAAATGTTGACTTCTATGCATTTTTACACATAAATGCAATAGGAAATTGTTAAATAGCAAGAATGATAATTTTGTAATAAAATATCAACATATCCTATTGTATTATTATGAGATTAATTAAAAAATAGCAAATATTTTTGGCTAAATATTTTTGGTAGCTTAGCAAATATGCATAAACCATAATAATTCATTAAATAATCTATTTTTGTAAGCCATTGGGGGGGATTTTTCCTGAAGTAATTGCTGAAGATTTTTTTTCTGTAAATAAGAGTGATAAAATAGAGGTTTTCCTAAGATTTCTTCCTATTTAGAAACCTTTGATTCTATGACTTTTCCTTAATGTGTCTACACTTCAGATGGATATCAAACTATGCAAAACATGGGCTAATTTTGTGCATGTATCTGAAGGCTTTAAGATAGCCAGGTGGAGGTTTAGATCTACCACTGGTCAGAGCAGAATATATAGTTACATGTTTAGTGCCCAAGAATTTCAATCTCATTCTAATTCTGGTTTGAAAAACCTCTGAAATACTAGACTAGTTTCAGGGTCATTATGGCACATTTAATTCAGTTGAGAAAATGAAGACAAAAATAAAGCCCTGTGCTTTCAGGAAGATATAATTTATATAGGTTTCAGAGAATAGTGGCTGAGGATCTTAGGGTAAGGAGAAATGTTCCCATAAGGGTAAAGGTGAACACTTCCCAATTAAAAAGGAAGTTAGACTCTTTGGGTTTAAATCCTGACTATGCTATTAAAGTGGTGCAATTTCTGGCAATGTGCTGATTCTTTCTATGCCTTTTATTTCCTCATTATTAAAATAGTACTTACCACATAGGTGGATTAAATAGTTTGATCAATTTATATCAAATAAATTAATGTACCTAATATGCCTTTTCCATAGTAACTTTGCAATAAATGTCAGCTGGAAATTATTATGATAACCACAAAATATATAGCATGTATTGTATTTTTAAAACTCTCATATATTTTACATATGGACTTTTTTGTTCTATAATCATGAAACTGAAGTTAAAAATTAGATAAAGTACATTCTTATAGCTCTCAAATTTTGGTATTTGTCAAAAAATGTGTTAATTACTTTAATTCACCTTTAAATTCACTATTCGAGGTGATCAAATATTTGTGGAGGTAAGAATCAGATACTATCTATGCAAGGAGGGAATAGGGCTACTTTGATGGGAACTAAATAGAAAGTCAAAGATAGATAAGCTAGATGACCCACTGCTAAACAAGTACTGTGTAAACATGAGAAGGGCACCAAAGAAATTGCTACAGATATAAAGAGTTAAACAAACATGCAAACAAACAAACAAAAAGCTGCCTTGTAAAATGAGGATGACTTTAGTTTTAAAATAAAGGGCATACAGGGTTGAGAACCATCCTGGTACATTTACTTTTCTAGATATGTTAAGAAAAATATGTATATATTTTCCTGTTAACTTCTTCCATTAAAATGTTTCTAACTTTTTTGAAGTATATTGACATTCAATGTTACATTAGTTTCAGATTACAACATAATGTTTCTATAGCTCTATAGGCTATGCATGCTCAAAACAAGGGCAGCTACCATCTGCCAGCATACAACACTATTACAAAGTCATTCATTATATCCTTTATGCTCTCCCTTGTGGGGTGACATGCACTCCACAACTAGAAGCCTGTATGGAGAAGCCAACGCTCCTTCATCCACTTTGTCCATCCCCTTGCCCCCTCCCATACGGCAACCACTACTTCTCTGTACTTTTTGTTCCATTACTGCTTTTGTTGTTTGTTTTATTTTCTATCTTCCACATATAAGTGATATCATATGGTATTTGTCCTTCTCTCACTTATTTCACTTAGGGTAGTTCTCTCTGTATCATCCATGTTGTCACATATGGTAAGATCTCATTCTTCTTTTATGGTTGAGTAGTGTTCCTTTGTATATATGTGTATAGATATATTGATGGTTGATGGACACGGAAGTTGCTTCTGTATCTTGACTATTGTAAGTAATGCTTCAATAAACATAGGGGTGCATATCTTTTTTAATTAGTGTTTTTTTTTTCCTTTGGGTAAATTCTCAGTAGTAAAACTACTAAAAAATATTTAATTTTTTGAGGAATCTTCGTATTGTTTTCCACAGTGGCTGCACCAATCTACATTCCCTCCAACAGTGTACAAGATTCTCATTTCTCCTCATTCTTGCCCATACTTGTTATCTCTTATGTTTTTAATATTCTAAGTGGTGTCAGCTGAGAACTCATTGTGGTTTTGATTTACATTTTCCTGATAATTAGTGTTGAGTATCTTTTCATGTGTCTGCTGGACATCTGTATGTCTTCTTCAGAGGAATGTTTATCCAGGTCCTATATTCATTTTTTTTTTTTTTATTTGACAGAGATTACAAGTAGGCAGAGAGGTAGGCGGAGAGAGAGAGGAGGAAGCAGGCTCCCTGCTGAGCAGAGAGCCCGATGTGGGACTCGATCCCAGGACCCCAAGATCATGACCTAAGCCGAAGGCAGCGGCCTAACCCACTGAGCCACCCAGGCGCCCCCCTATATTCATTTTTAATCAGATTATTTGTTGTTGAATTGTGTGACTTCTTTATATATTTAGAATATTAACTCCTTATTGAACATATAATATGCAAATATCTTTTCCTAGTTAATAAGTTGCATTTTCTTGGTGTAGTTCTCAATAATGTATGTTTGTTTTTATTTCCCTTACCTGAAGAGAGCTATCTAGAAAAATTTTCCTAAGGCAATGTCTAAGAGATTACTGCCTCTGTTTTCTTCCAGGAGTGTTTTGATTTCAGGTCTCACATTTAGATTTTCATCCATTTTGCATTTAATTTTGTGTATGGTGTAAAAGAGTGGTCTGGTTTCTTTTTTCTTTTTTCTTCTTCTTTTTTATTTTTATTTATTTATTTATTTATTTATTTGCATATAGCTGTCTAATTTTCCCAGCACAACTTATTTAAGAAACTGTCTTTTCCCCATTGTATATTCTTGCCTCCTTTGTTGTAGATTAATTTGCCATATAATTGTGGTTTATTTCTCGGCCCTCTATTCTACTCTATTGACCTATGTGTCTATTTCTGTGCCAGTACCATGATGTTTTGATTACTACAGTTTTGAAGAATATCTTCAAATTTGGGATTGTGATACCTCCATCTTGGTTCTTTCCCAAGATTTCTTTGGCTATTCAGAATTTTTTTGTGGTTCCATACAAATTTTAGTGTTTGTTCTAATTCCATGAAAAAGTCTATTGGTATTTTGATAGGGATTGCATCAAATCTGTGAATTAATTTGGGTAGTATGAACATTTTAACAATATTAATTCTTCCGATCCATGTGCATGGAATATCTCTACATTTGTTTATATCATCTTCAATTTCTTTCATCAGTGTTTTATACTTTTCAAAATTCTTTTATTTCC